>NC_056742.1:453516881-453884381 GCF_019279795.1 Protopterus annectens
GATCTTGCATTCTCCGTTGCTGTAAAAAAAAAAAAAAAAAGAGTTATACTAATGGAAAAAGTCCGGATGACCTTTTTCCATTACTATAACTCTGATTTACAATGTGCACACTGACCAATCAGCGTGCACGTTTTAGAATATTAATGGGGGGGGGGGTCGTTGTATAATGCTTATTCACTTATACCTATTAGGGCTTTAAAATATGTGAGCCGATCTGCTGGTAGTGTGTGCTTTTAATCTGATGAGGTGTAGTGCATGCATGAGAATGGTAATTTTCTGTTGCTTTTGTGTTAATCAAAAACATTTTTTATTGAACCAGCTTTGATATTTTCTTTTTTTCTCTTGTAACATAGCCTATTGGTTTGGCATATCAGTGGAGCATTCTTCTGGCTTAAGTTATTTATATTAATTATCAGATGTGCATAATTAGTGCATTAAAGCAGTTATTTCTACTTATTTTATTTTAGATGGATTTATTTACCTTTTACTACACTTTACTACTGAGTCACAGTACTGTTTGTCTGTTTGCTACTTGTGCCTCCTGGTCTTGAAGTTGTGAAACACTTGCACTCCTATACTTTTTCTGTGTTACTAGCAGTACATTGGATCAGATGAAACTCCATTTATTGCAAAGTATTATGACTGAGTTTCTCCTGTCATAAATACTTGTCGTGTTCTTAATGTGGATGTTAGGTTTCACATCTCAAGTTTAACTTTGCTCTGTTCTAGAGATGAATTCCTTAGCATCCATACCTCAAAGCCATAGCATGATTATGATTACAAACCAACTCATAATCTTGTGTGCCTTGAGGCACAGATTTTATAATTTCTTTATCTGGGGGAACAGGTTCCTGTAAGACTGACAAAGTAATTACAATGGATGTAGCTTAAAATGAGAACAAGTTATAATGAGCAGGATATGTAGTGAATATACTGCCATGTCTATATATATATATATATATATATATATATATATATATATATATGTGTGTGTGTGTGTGTGTGTGTGTGTGTGTGTGTGTGTGTGTGTGTGTGTGTGTGGTGTTTATGGGTGTTTATCATTTCATCGAAACTCAATTCCGCAAATACCTATTCATCAACCCCTATTCAGTGAACTACTCTTTTATTAAATGCACAAATCAGCAAATGTTTTCCCATGTAACTAATTTAGTAGACCAACATACCGAGCGATACACACAGCATGTGCGTGTGTGTGTGTGTGTGTGTGTGTGTGTGTGTGTGTGTGTGTGTGTGTGTGTGTGTGTATATATATATATATATATATATATATATATATATATATATATATATATATATACATATATATATATATATATATATATATATATGGGTCTACTTCATTTCATTGAAAACTCATTTCACTGAAACTCATTTCGTTGAAAGCTCATTTTGCTGAAAAACAGCTGCCTGAGCACAATTCACTGAAAGCTCACTTCACCGAAAACTCATTTGACTGAAACTCATTTTGTAGAAAGGTATATGACCTGTTCCCCACTGTAGTGCGATCCTGGAGTTAGTATATATAGTAAATGGGGTGTGGGGGGCACAGTCCCCCAAATTGAGAGTGTGTGAGGAGCATATCCCTCCCACATAGTTTGGGTATATATTCTCTTCTGAAAAGAGTTATTCAATCAACTTGTAAGTATTCATGTCTATGGTTTAAAACGTTTAAAATAGGTGGGGGGCTACTAACTCCAGGATCGCACTACAGTGGAGAACAGGGCATATACCTTTCTACTAAATGAGTTTCAGTCAAATCAGTTTTCAGTGAAGTGAACTTTCAGTGAATTGTGCTCAGCCAGGTGAGTTTCAGTAAAATGAGCTTTCAACTAAATGAGTTTCAGCGAAATGAGTTTTCAATGAAACGAAGGAGATCCATATATATGGGTCTACTTCACATGAGTGAACGTTCAAATGTTCAAATTCCATATGGCCGAGACCATATGATCGAACATTTGAATGGTTGAAAATGTGCAGTAGACCTGCAAAACACAAACAACAAAAATAAACAGTGTATAGCAGGGGGGCAAGCTCCCCTGCACCCCACACACCCCCTGCAACTTAAATATACCAACTCCGAGATTGCACTACAGCTAGGACAAGGGAAATCTCCCGATCCATATTGTATGCCGATCCCCATTCAGAATTTTGAAGTTTTAAAACATTGAACATATGGTCTTCTTATGGGTTTCATAGTTTTAAGATTCAAAATTCTAAAGGGGACCCATATATATATATATATTAAACTTAATTTCAATTATTCTCAGTGTAGTTTTTGAGAGTATAATATTTAACTATAGGTCACAGGATGAGACTGTGAATAAGGATTATGAGAGCAGGAAGCAAACTCCATTTATATGATGGCAACTTATTTGAGGATGAAGACTGAATTCCTGAAACTCATTCACCTGATTTTCAACATACTGTGGATTGGAGCTTTTCTGCAGCAAACTCATTGTCAGCGAGTTGTGCCAGCAGTGATGCCCTTTCTGGGGATTATTTCTCCTGTTATGAGTTGGTGTGACTGTGGAATTGGTATATATAAGTTTGGGGGTTCAGAGGGGTTTGTCCCCCATAGTGGGTGTGCAGCGAAAACACTTAAAATGTGTGTTTTTCAGTCTTTTGGGGGGAATGGAGTTCAGGGACTCTGAAATTTGGCAGGTTAAACTCTGTCCACTCATGGTGGAAGCTTGTATGGCAGCTAGTATGGCTCTTGTATACTATAGTTCAGTACAGATGAACTAAGTGACGATCTAGGACATGATGTCTTTGTAGTATAAGGACTTCTGTGGTAAGTGTGAGCATGGAGATAGAGTCATGTGAGCCATGTATGGCATAATTTGTGTGGGTTCCCATTGTACTTTTGAAAACTGTAACTGCAGTCTTTGGAACTGTGAGAATCTAAGTGTAAGTTTTAGGGAAATTTGCAAACACCACCAGAAACTTAGCTGGGGTAAGGCAAAAGGGGCAACTGCTCAGGTGTCAAATGTTTAGGGGCACAGTCAGCTGATCTTGAGAGCTCTTTAATGCATAATGTATTAAGTCTTTTTTGCTTTTACATTCAAACCTGCTAGCTGTAGTGCTTCCTGTCTGTTCTAAATTTCAGCAACTGTTTGCAGTTTGCTACAGTTTAAACACATTTTTTAAACTAAAATCTGAGCACTGTAGTGCACTGTCCATAGTATAAAATTGCAGCAATTGCTTGAAAATTGCAGCAAACAGTTTACTACAGTGTAAAATAAATTTAACCCTGATAGCTGTAGTGCTCTATGCAAAGTCTAAACTCTAGCAACCATTTGGTACACTTTAAAAGAAAACAGATTTTTTTGTTTTATTTGCTAACAAAAATGTGAAGAAATAAGAAGGTGGAAATTTGCGGGAAGGGTAAAGAAATGTGACCTGATTGGATCCTCAAGTATGAGGGAGGGGTGTTTTGTGGGTGCATAGCTCCCACAACGGAGGTGAAGGAGAATGCTTTACATGTGTAACAGTGAATTTCAATGCTTTCTCTTAGTGTGTGTTAATTTTTTACATATACATTTTTATAGTTTTGAGACTTGCAATACTGAGTTTCAAATTTCTAATAGGGGTCCATTGAAAGAACAGGGAGACAAAGGCCCCAAGAAGAAGCTATAGTGACTATGATATGGATAGAGAAAACAGAAGCGTTATAGTGGCTGTAAAAAAAATGTTTTAAACGTTTTGATGCTTATGTTGAAAAAGGAAATAATTCTATACTATCTGTTGTGCTATGCTTGCAAAAAAGTCTATGATACTTTCAAGTATGTCAGACTTTTATCTGTTTCAGCCACAATTGTACCCAGTGACCTGTGACCACCAAGCCACATGTAAATTAATAAGGACTACCTATGGTATATACCTATGGTATATATACAGTAAACCACTATTACCTACACAGGAAGCCTGCTCTCTCCCGTACATGTATCAGGTCATACCACATGAAATCATATATATATATATATATATATAAAACTATATATATATATATATATATATATATATATATATATCAAACTACATACACACACACATATATATATATGGTTCTACCTGACATAGTCGAAACCACACAACACCGACAACCACATCACCGACACCACATATTCGACAGTCCATAAACACGAAACCACACATAACCGACAACGAAATAACCGACGGTACACAAACACGAAACCCCATACACTGCACACACCACAATAACAATTAAAAACAAAACACATCCCCATTCCACAAACCACACACAACACAAGCACACCAAAATCCTTACAAGCCCACACTAAACCTTAACCCTAAGGTCCGCACCCGCCCCTAACCCTAACTCACTTAACCCCTAACCCTAACTCACTTAACCCACCCTATCGCCCCTAACCTAACTCACTTAACCCACCCCTATCCCCACAGACCGTCAATCTCCACTTACCTGCCTCGCACCTAACGTCATACTCACACAGCCTTTCCCCATGTCGGCATCCTCGGCGTTGGTGTTGTCATCCGTCGTGTCGGTCTTCTGCATTGTCGATGTTCTGCCACTTCGCGACCAAGGTCGGTCTTCTTCGATTTCGATCTTCTGGAGCTCCGGATTCCGATGTCGGTCTTCTGCGCTGTCGACGAAGTCAGGTAGAACCATATATATATATATATATCGGTGAAAGCACTTTCATTAAAGTGTGTTCAGTGATAGTGGATTCGGACTGTTGAATTTTCATTCAACAGTCCTATATCCATACATATATATATATATATATATATATATATATATATATATATATATATTTTTTTTTTTTTTTTTAGAAACTCACTGTCTATTAGGGACTCAGCTGCTATATAAATGCATCAAACCACAAGAAACCTAATTGCTTAGAAGTTACAACAAATTATATTTGTGTAACTAATAATTCCACATTTCTGATGTGCTGTTAAACATGAAAAAAAAAAGAAAAAACAGATGAACCAAAGTTATTTGGTATCACCTAGAACTGCAAATACTGGGTACTGACTCGTAATTAAAACAGAGAAAACTGACTGCATATATTTCAGAATGTATTCATTCTACATTGCCTCTTGTTTGCCTCCTCATGGTCTACCTATGTGAGGAAATAAATCTTTTCTTCCAGCCCACTAAGGCTAAAGTAACTTATGTCAGGATGATTTATTTAACATTTCAGGTCTGCAGACTGCTGTTCCCCTCATTGTGATAGTGAAAACAGCTATTGCAGCTAAATCCTGGGCCTTACCTCTGACTTAAGGATACATGTGGGAAGTTTCTTGTTATAGTCTCCACTAACACATCTTTAAACCCTGTAGCTGAAAGGAAGTGTATACATTTCAATAGAACATGTGTAGATTGCATGATTAGTTCTTTTCTTATACAGATGCCAGGGTAAATGCAAGGGTACAATGTGGATTTAATTCAACAAGCAGCTATGCATCATTGCTGTTAATTTATTCTCCTTTGGGGGAGGGACTTAGTAAATATTCCACAGAGATTAAAGGAATAACATATTATTTGTACACATCAAAAAGGCAACTGAAATTATAGCATCCGCTAGTCTGTCTATTCAGTTATCATTTCCATCCAAAGATCACAGCCATCCTTTTAATAGTGTTTCTGATTTTCTCTTCATGCCAGTACCTATGTAAACTGCAAATTTTCTTTAAACAGTCATCAGTGTTTCTTTATTTGCTATTCATACCTTGGTATATTTGTTGTAGCAATGACTAGGAGTAATAAATAACTTTATAAACTTGCTGATTCAAGATTGGGTCAGTAGCTGCAGCAGCTGTGAAGATCTGATTAGACAACACATATGTATTGAACAAGGGATCTATCCTTAATTTCAACCTCCTGGATGAGGCTTCTTTTTTAAATCTGTGTGGAAATATCAGAACGTTAAAGGTTAAATCAATATGGAGTTTTACATTGCTTAAAGGGCATTTGCATCAAAGCAGCCATGAATGCAATTCACTTGTTTAATGAATTTTTTATGCTTATTTAATGAATTTCACAAAGCCATGGTGTTTTTCATAAAACAGATAAGGACTTTCAGTTTTATGAAATAATAAAAATGGAACTGAAGTTATGAAATGAGCAGTCTCATTAGTTAGGCATGATATATTCATGTGAAAGTGTACACGATTCAGAATTATTACAGCAGCAGAGGTTCCATAACAGTCACCTACTATAATGGTATTGCAAATCTGCCTTTAGTTAAGATATCACAAAAGTGACAGATGATAATGAAATTTTGTCACTTTTTAATAATTTTGTAATTAATACTTATTTAACAAGTATTTCACCATAGATTTTAAAGTATTTATAGTTTAATCTCATGGATTCTCACTAAGGCATTTTTGTAGAGATTTAAAAAACACACACTGCGGATGATTCATTGCTTTATACATTTATTTCTTCAGTTTCAGATGAAATACATTGAGCAAACAAAATGCACTTAAAAATAAGTGGACCATTTACACAAGCAGTATAAAAAGCCAAATACTGAAACATTAGATTCAGAAATAAAGCTAACTTCATGGACAAGGAACAGGCAGATCTGGATGGATTTGCTTTGTTTAAGACAGGACTATAGATTGTTATTTGAGTGCCTTCTGTTGATTAGCCTTTTTGTGGGTTACCAGATAATAAAGAACACGATTATAGACAGTTTGTAATATTTTCTAACTAAAATTTGGTAGAATGTGAAAGTGGAAATCTAAAGTTGCATATTGAGCATAATCAGATGTTGCCTTATTTTTTTCTGCACCACAAAAAATGACCAGAAAGAGGACTGGAAGTAGCCACACAGTTGCAAATCACCAGTTTGCCCTGTTTACCGGTTGCTATTTTTTTCTGTCTGAGCATTGTTTTAGGCAGTTATAGGTATTAATTTATGCTTTGCTGTTCAGATCTGAACTCAGACTAATAGATGATTTAAAAGTAAATGAGTCTATAGAATATGGGAATCCTACCAAACTATTATATTTTTAGCAATACTTTCTGTATGGATATGATATCTGTATTAGGAGTGATATGCTGCATTCCAGAGTAATAACTTCCTTGGGAATTTTATGAAGCAAGACCTGCTGCTCATAAACGTGAATAAATGTGAATAATACTAAATGCAAACAAACATCAGCATTACAACCCCCTTCTGTACAATACAAAACTTTAATACAAAACCAAGAACTAATAAAAATGAATATAAATATAAAGAATGCACTCCAACATGGAAACTGGACTCCAAAAGTTTTATTTAGCGCTTTTGTCAGTATTACACTTGACTTCTTCAGAATAAAACCATGTTACATACAACTTCCTTTTATAAACAGACTGGGTCATATGACTAATTTTAATTAAAATTAAAACAAAATGCACTTAAACAAATCCCTTTTAAATGAAAAAACTAACAACTTGTACATCTTTATAAAAATAATTATGCCCTTCATGCAATAAATGTCTAAGTAAATATTATGCATGTTTGCCATAGATGTGCATACCTCTTATTAAAATCACAAAATGACTTGCTGCAATAACCCTGTTACTATGCACAAACATAGCCCCCTAACCAATACACACAAAGGCACCATTCCCTATTATTTACCCTTGTTAAAACACTTTAACTTCATTAGTGGAACTCAGCCTTAAGTTTCAAAACACTGGTTGGTCAAAACATTTTGATACTGTGTGTTACCTCTAAATTAACTTTTCTCTGGTACAACACACAGGACAGAAGACATGCTGACAAAACGTAGAAGAAACATAGAGAAAGCTCTTAGATTATTAGTTATCAGTTGCAAATGCTACAGTTAGAGTATTGCATTGTGTCAGCATGTCTTGAAAGTACCAGACAACTTTTTAAACATTATAACATACCAATTTTTTAAACGGTGATTTTTTGCAATGTATAGGTTAGCATTTTTTCTGCTTCTCTATGTTTTATTTGAAATCTCATTATGACATGTTAATTCACTAATCTGTTGGTAACCATGTTGCTTGTAATTTATGCTTTGTAGCCTGGGTTTTTGCTGAATGTGGTCCTGGTAGAATCAGACTGCTTACTTTAGAAACAAATAAATACAATCATACACATTTAATGCACTTCCATATCATCAGCCATTCATTTATCTTCCATTGGTTTATACTAAGAAAACTATGGATCAGAATGGCATTATTAAGAATAGCTCAAATTCTACATTTTAAGGGAAACAACTAGCAGTCTGTTTTACTGACAATGGTTTCCCAAGACAGATTTGGTTATCTGCTACAAAAACAAATTGTTATGATGCTTTAATGGGTTAATTTCTTTCATGTGTTTCCCTTGGTACAGGTAAACGGCAACTGATTATGACCATACAGCCTTCTTTTGTGGCTGTATCATCCACTTTTCTTTTGCAAAAAGTCATGGATACAGTACTTTGAGATACCCTTTTCCAATAAATGAGATATTTGTATTGTGAACTTTTTTATTTCCTAGGTGTGCCATTCACACTACAAAACAGCAATTCCTGAATAATTTTCACTACTCCTTTGCATTTTCAGGATGCCCTGCTCTTAAGATATCTAGCTTCCTTCTTGTGCAATGATCATAAATTCTTCATTTTTTTCATTTGCTGTATATTACCTGGGTTAGTTTATACGGTTTTGTATATTTATACAATTTCTAATACTACTCAACTTTTAATTGCCATAAACTTCACCTTCCATATCTATCCCTGCAGCTCTGCTTTTTTTTTTTTTAAATACAGCTGTTTTGTTTCAACCACATTATATAAAATATTGTGACGTTGTAATCCATAGACTTAAAACAAATGGCTTAAAATTCTACATTTCTCTTTATATTTCACCTCTGATGTTAGTTATTCCTTTTTCAAATAACAATTCCCTTCTTTCAGCTCTGTTTCCTATGTTCTTCCTAAATGACATTAATTTTATGCTTCCCAGCACTGACATATTAACCTTGTGCCATCAGGTATGTTTATATCTAGCCTGACTTTTTCTTTACTTCATCAATTCTGTTTTTTTTCTGTTTATACTGTCTCTCCCAAGTTGTAACCTAGTTTCATCTCTGTGTCATTTTTTTCTCCTGGGTTTACTCTGGCTGTCTTTATTTATTTATATATGTATGTATGTATTTATTTATTCATTTATTTATTTGAAATTGTATTGACCATATAGGGGTGAGGGTGGGGATGTGCGTGGGGGGCTTAAAAACCTCTGCATACAATAAATGCAAATAAAAGTACATACGTTCCTGTAAAAGAGATTTCAACATCCTCATAACATAAAGAGGCAGTCAATAGATAATGTTGTAAGAACATAAGCCATCATGCGCTGCCTTAGGGGGGCCACAAAGGCAACGGGATACTGAGCTCAACAATTTGAGTCCCTTGGGTAGGTAGTATACCGGTTGGCAATTTCTACATCTGTCTGTAGATAAGGCGTGAGTTCATACCTAAGTTTAAGGATATGGGTTGCATTCACTTCTTTGATTTAATTTACTTGAACGAAGAATTACAGCAAGTGGGCATGCAAATGAAAAGCTAAAGTCTCAGATTTGCAGGTTGTGAAAGGGTGCTACCCAGAGAAGCAATGGAATCCTTAAGGTGTCAACAGATGAATAGGTTAGATAAAGTAGGAGGGAGATGTGGCTGGAGAAGGGAATGGACATAGGACAGAGCCACGTGTAGTACAGCATATCGGTTAAGGTTAGCTTGTTAAGCTGTCAGTAATGGCACAGTGATGGATATCCCTGGCTTCTCCCAGGATAAGTCTTTTAATCCTGTTACAAACAGCACTGGGTTTGTTAACATCTGTTTCCCTGAGATTAAACAGCTGCTGTTTAAGACCAATGCAATAAGAACTGCATTGGCAGCTGTAGTTTTAGAAGTAGTTAGTGAGAGAACCCTTGAGATAATGTTCAGCTCGAACTTTAGATGATTTCTTTCCATAGCACAGACAGTCTGCTCAAAGAACAGCATGCATTTATTTAGTTATTTATTTATCCATTATATTTATATCCATTTATTGAATGAGATAGCCTGACTGGGCTAGTACTCCCTTTTCATCAGAGTTCCAAATAGAAAAGCTCCATGGAAAGAAACTATCATGATCACATACTTATAGTTTGGAAGTATTTACACTAATTAAAGCAATAAGCATCTTACACACTGACTGAGTTCAACAATAATGCAAACAACAGACCTAAAACATATGCACTTAGGTGATACTCAACAATTATAAACACTGGGGCTGGCCTTAGGCCAATTGAACCTATTTGGCCTAATAGGGCTATGGTCCCTCATGGGGTCCTTCAATAGGCTATGGCAGGGGCATTATGCCTTATGTGATCCAGACCTTAAAGTGCAAGGCATGTTCCTACTATAGTAGTTACAAGTCCTGTTAGTGGAGAAGAATCCATCTCCTGCAGTGCATTGCACTAGTGGCTAATTCAGTATTATTCCTGACCTCAACTTCACTTGTACAACTGACAGTTTTAGCTGCTCATTCTCTCATAGTGGTCTTTTGTGGTTGCTGTGTGCCCAAAGGGGTGTTCATCCCAAAACTGATTGGATTATCCATCTGGTTCTGTATACTGCTCCAGTTTACTGTCTTAGAATCTTAGAAGATAATATGACCAGGTTTAATTTGGGGATGCGAAGATAATATGACCAGGTTTAATTTGAGGATTAGAAGATAATATGACCAGGTGGAAATTGGGCTACTGTTAGCCGAAGGAGAAGAAGAGGGGCAAGGCATGCCGGAAGGCAGGTAAAGGTTAGGACTGTGGTAGTGAGGTTCGGAACTTTGAATGTTGGCAGTATGACTGATATAGGGAGAGAGCTAGCTGATATGATGGACAGAAGGTAGGTTGGTATATTGTGTGTGCAAGAGACCAGATGGAAGGGGAGCAAGGCTAGGTGTATCGGAGGCAGGTTCAAATTGTTTTATCATGGTGTGGATGGGAGGAGAAATGGCGTAGAGGTTTTCCTGAAGTAACAGTATGCTAAGAGCTTTTTGGAGGTGAAAAGAGTGCTGGATAGAGTGATGTTTATGAAGCTGGAAATTGATGGTGTAATGATGAATGTTGTTAGTGCATATATGCTCCACAAGTTGGGTGTGCGATGGATGAGAAAGAAAAATTTTGGAGTGAGTTGGATGAAGTGGTGATGACTGTAGTGATGAGTGGTGATTGGAGCAGATTTCAATAGGCATGTTGGTGAAGGGAACAGAGGGGATGAGGAAGTGATGGGTAGGTATGGTGTTTAGCAAAGGAATGCAGAAGGTCAGATGGTAGTGTATTTTGTGAAAAGGATGGACATGGCTGTGGTGAATATATATTTTAACAAGAGGGAGGAGCATAGGGTGACATACAAGAGTGGAGGAAGATACACACAGGTGGATTATATCTTATGTAGAAGGGTCAGTCTGATGGAGATTGGAGACTTTAAAGTGGTGGCAGGGGAAAGTGTAGTTAGACTAGGATGGTGGTTTGTAGGATGACATTGGTGATCAAGAAGAGGAGGAGGAGTGTGAGGTCAGCACCAATGATCAAATGGTGGAAATTGAAAAAGGGTAATTGTGAGGTGGAGTTCAGGGAAGAGTTAAGATAGGCACTGAGTGGCAGTGAAGAGTTACCGAATAGCTGGGTAACTACAGCAGAGCTAGTAAGGGAGATGGCTAGAAAGATGCTTGGTGTGACATCTGGAAAGAGGAAGAAGGACAAGGAGACCTGGTGGTGGAATGAGGAAGTACAGGAGAGTATACAGAAAAAGAGGTTGGCAAAGTAGAAGAAGTGGGATTGTCAGAGAGATGAAGAAAGTAGAGAGGAGTATAAGGAGATGAGGTGCATGTCAAAGAGAGAGGTGGCGAAGGCTAAGGATAAGACGTATGAAGAGTTGTATGAAAGGTTGGACACTAAAGAGGGAGAAAAGTACCTGTACCAACTGACTAGGCAGAGGGACCGAGCTAGTAAAGATGTGCAGCAGGTAAGGGTGATAAATGATAATGAGGGAAACATACTCATAAGTGAGCAGAGTGTGTTGAGCAGATGGAAAGAGTACTTTGAGGGGTTGATGAATGAAGAGAATGAGAGGGAGAGAAGGTTGAATGATGTGCGGATAATGAATCATGAAGTGCAGTGAATTAGCAAGGAGGAAGTAAGGATAGCTATGAAGAAGATGGAGAATGGAAAGGCTGTTGGTCCAGATGACATACCTGTGAAAGCATGGATGTGTTTAGGTGAAATGGCAGTGGAGTTTTTAACTAGATTGTTTATGAAATCTTGGAAAGTGAGAGGATGCCTGAGGAATGGAGAAAAAAGTGTTTTGGTACCGATTTTTAAGAATACGGGTGATGTGCAGAGCTGTAGTAACTACAGAGGGATTAAATTGATCAAGTCACAGCATGAAGTTATGGTAAAGAGTAGTGGAAGCTAGGTTAAGAAGGGAGGTGATGATTAGTGATCAGCAGTATGGTTTCATGCCAGGAAAGAGCACTACAGATGCGATGTTTGCTCTGAGAGTGTTGATGGAAAAGTACAGAGAAGGTCAGAAGGAGTTGCAGTGCATCTTTGTGCACTTAGAGAAAGTAAAAATAGGGTGCCTAGAGAGGAGTTGTAGTATTGTATGAGAAAATCGGGAGTGTCAGAGAAGTATGTAAGAGTGGTGAAGGATTTGTACGAGGGTAGTGTGACAGCGGTGAGGTCTGCAGTGGGAGTGACGGATGCATTTAAGGTGGAGTTGGGATTACATCAAGGATCAGCTCTGAGTCCTTTCTTATTTGCAATGGTGATGAGCAGGTTGAAAGACGAGATCAGACAGGAGTCCCCGTGGACTATGATGTTTGCAGATGACATTGTGATCTGTAGTGGGAGTAGGGAACAGGTGGAAGAGACCCTGGAGAGGTGGAGATATGCTCTAGAGAGAAGAGGAATGAAGGTCAGCAGGACTAAGACAGAATATATGTGTGTGAATGAGAGGGAGGATAGAGGAATGGTGAGGATGTAGGGAGTAGAGGTGGCGAAGGTGGATGAGTTTAAATACTTGGGATCAGCAGTTCAGAGTAATGGTGAGTGTGGAAGAGAGGTGAAGACGAGAGTACAGGCAGGGTGGAGAAGATTGTCAGGAGTGATTTGTGACAGACAAGTACCAGTAAGAGTGAAAGGGAAGGTCTACAAGAGGGTAATGATACCAGCTATGTTATATAGGTTGGAGACAGTGGTATTGACAAAAAGGCAGGAATCAGAGCTGGACGTGGCAGAGTTAAAGATGTTTTGCACTAGGTGTGATGAGGGTGGACAGGATTAGGAATAAGTATATTAGAGGGTCAGCTTGGGTTGGAAGGTTTGGATACAAAGCCAGAGAGGCAAGATTACATTGGTTTGGACATGTGCTGAAGATGGATGCAGAGTATATTGGGAAAAAGATGCTAAGGATGAAGCTGCCAGGTAACAGGAAAAGAGGAAGGCCTAAGATAAGGTTTATGGATATGGTGAGAGAGGACATGCAGGTGGTTGGTGTGACAGAGAAAGATGCAGAGGACAGGAAGAAATGGAAACAGATGATCCGCTGTGGTGACCCTTAACGGGAGCAGCCGAAACAGGAAGAAGATGACCAGATTTAATTTGAGGACTGATACTCAGGTACTGTTTTCTTTTGTTTCTCTTGCTAATATGAAGTGTTTCTTTGTTTGATGATGAATACAATTACAAGGAATAATTATGAGATTGTCAATTTCAGACAGCATGAACTCAAAACACTAGTAAGCATTAATTTAAAAAAAAAACAGGTACTGCAATGGGAGGTAACCTCAGATCATACTTCTTAACTGAGTGTATTTATGCAGAATGTACAGATTTTTGCCTCATGTTTTTGGTCTTTTCTTCATAAAACTTTTGATTTTTCTGGCAAATCATTGAGGACTGAAGTCTGAAAATAATGTCAGACATTTGAGTTTATGACTTTATACCGTTAGGAAAATTCATGCTAATACAAAACCTGTTATTCTGTCAACTTTCTAAGTTTATAAGAGCAATATTTAAAAATTGTCCCTTTTTTGGGGCATTTGACCACCCTCCCACACACACACACATATTATTTATGGCTTTGTCCTGATATTTTGGAATAAGGGTTGAGAGTTATGTCTTAGATCACTAAGATATGTGACAGAATGCTACCAATTCAACAGTATGGCAGAGAAATGTCTGATGCAGAAAGGAATGAATTAATTCCAGAAAAGTGAAACATGAGGTGTGTATACCGAATGGTGGAAGGCAGGGTTGGACAAAAATGATTTACTTTACTGAAAGCGGGAAGAACAGTAACAGAAACAGATTGACTCATAAATATAATATAGGAGAACCACACTTTTAGAATAATTTACAAAATAGTGGACAAAGTACAACTTAAAACCAGAAAATGGTTGGGCTAGATTGAGGAGGATTTTTGGGTGGAAGTGTGTTTTAGAAAGCTTGACAAATTGTGTGGGTTTTGTATGTTCTCACTACATCCATGTAGGTTTCTTAAGGCATTCTGATTTCCTCCTGCCTGTCAAACCACAATGCTTAGTAACTACTCTAAATCATGCCTGTTATTTAATCCTACATGTATTAACAACTAATTGAAAAGATAAAAGTAAACTTTCAAAGTTATACATGGGGTGTGGTGTGTGAGCAATGCCATTTCTAAGAGAAACTTGATGGGCTGGCTTCAGTAATTGGGATGGATTCAGTAAAGATCATGGAATTAGGTGCATTACACCAATGTCAGCGCTAAGGTTGCAAATAACAATGTAATATGTTAATGTGCCACAGGGAGCTCAATATGTCTCAGCAACCAAGGGGCTATTGCAGCATCAATAGCGCACTAAACATATCCACAAGTAATCTGAAAATAGTGAATAATCACTGGCAAAGCATGATGTACATTAACAACAAGTTACAGAAAGGTTATTACAATTCTAGCATCCTGACTGTCTTAAATACATATCTATAAACGAATAACTCCAGTAAGCCTAAGGACGGCTATGGAATATAATCTAAATCCATTAGAATAAAAATGCTAACTATCCCAACATAAGCTGCAAGCATTCATAACAGAAATCTTCAGCGATCTGTCTAGTAATGTTATAGACAGCTAGGAATATCTCTGT
This sequence comes from Protopterus annectens, assembly GCF_019279795.1. NCBI lineage: Eukaryota > Metazoa > Chordata > Ceratodontiformes > Protopteridae > Protopterus > Protopterus annectens. Next base: position 453,532,069 of record NC_056742.1, read on the forward strand.
AAATCATTTGCTAAGAAAATATGCTTGCTTTCACTTACGCATTCCAATAGAATCCATAAAATTTCTAATTAAAAAAGTTAATAAAGGTGAAGGGGAATGATACCACATAGCCAGAGCTAACATTAGATAAAAATAGGTGCGGGACCTGCATGGGGAACACAGGTAATGTCCATACCAAAGAAAAGTGCGAGAAAGGCAGACATGGGGTAAGGATGAAGAAAAGGGATGTTTGAATACGAAAATCCGAGGAAAAGTCAAAGGGCCAAGGACATTTTGTTTAAGGTGTGAATAGGTCTTATTATTTATTTATTTATTTATTTGTGTTTAAGAATAGAAGGAAAGGTAAAGATAGGGAAAGACGAGGAGAAGGCCATTTCAACAGGTACACCCTCAGAATAACTATCACAACACATGACAGATAAAGGTTGGAAAGCAATGGAAAGGAAAGGTGAGTTACACAGACAGCACACTGCACAACACAGATAATAGAAGAAGTTACCAAACAGGGTAGGGATGCATACCACCCGTAGTAAAATGCAGAAAAATATAGCTACCTATGCACTATCTCATTACAACATGTTCAAACTGTGTGTCAGTAATACCTGGATGTGTATGACCAGTGATAGGTGTGTGTTGGAGGGTAATAAGTACGGATCACAGTACACATCGGGTAAATAAACACCTATCCACATAGCCTGTCAGCAGTGCAAGTGTAAGCCAAGCAACATCACAGACGAGTAAATACAGATCTAACAATAATATATAATTCCAGCCGGGGAGAGAACTGAACCTCTGACCATGCATGTGAAAAGTAAACAACCAAGCACAGTGCCAAACAGCAGCAAAATGGCTACTAAAAACTGAAGTAGGTGTACACAACCCAAACAAATGTCTAATGAAATGCATATATGTCACACACATATGCCATGTCAAAGGCAACACAGAAGTGTAGGTGTATATGTATGACCATCAGTGACCTAATGAAACATACAAGAAAGCAAGGTCAAAACACATGCACGCACCAATTACATGTAAGAATATTTACAAAAATATAACACTACAGCTTAAAAAATATATCAGGCTATGCACATGGATTTCAGCAAGGTAACCTGGCTCACACAGAAGTATAACAAGAACAAGGATGTATTGCAAGCAAGTGACCAGAGTCTTGTGTCTGATGTCCTTCATCTGTAAAATGGCCATATATTTGGCACATATTCACCATATCAGAAGCATAAATACATGGAAATGAACAATAACTGCAAAAACATCAAACATATCTGTAAAAGATAACATAGCAATATTAAGGTGGAAGGGATGCGGACAATCTGGGCCTACATTGGGGAAAAGCAGGACAAGGTAAATTGACATATTGCAAATACATGTGTACAGCACACAGAGTGCTGTAGAAGCCACACAGAAACACATTTAAGCAAATGGCAAATGTATGTCACAAGGGCTGAATGACTGTTGATGTCCATGGAAATGGCTGTGTATAAATCACGCATATACAGTAATGTGCAATCATGTAACATCATGTAACAATCCTCCAAAGGCAGACATCCTGTCTGGTGGACCCCAGCCATAAACAAACTATACAATAGAAGGAGGAAGCTACTACATGATAGAGCAAAATCCCAAAAAGGGAAGGCATCTCTGATCAGTATTAGCAAAAAACTACAGGAACTCATAAAATCATCTAAGGCCAGCTTCGAGAGAAAAATTGCACAGGACACTAAGGATAATCACAAGACTTTCTTTAGTTATGTTAGGAACCTGGGTGGGAATTCCCAGATATGCTCAGAATTAGTCCAAAATGACAAAAAATACACCGAACCCAAAGACATTGCCAACATCCTAGCTGATAGGTTCAGCACAAACTCCCCCCCCCCACCAAAAGGGCAAATATCTATCCCAGCAGAGTGCTGCCCCCCTGACATCTCAAATGCTCAGGTAAGAGCCGCCCTCTCCAAAGCAAAAAACACAGCATCAATGGGACCAGACAGTGTCCCGGGCTATGTCCTACATGAACTCCAAGAAGAGCTAAACCCAAACATAAAACTACTGTTCAATCTCAGCCTTACTACAGGATATGTACCCAAAGAGTGGCGTACAGCAACAGTGGTCCCTCTCCACAAAGGTGGTGCCTCAACGGATCCTGGAAACTATCGCCCCGTAAGCCTGACTAGCTTGGTCTGCAAAGCTATGGAAAGGATCATCATGGACCTCATAAATAAAGATATTGGGGACCTACAGACACTGGATCCTACCCAGTTTGGCTTTGTTAAGGGCAGATCCTGCCTCTTTTAAACCTGGTCAATTTCTTTGAAACAGTCACCAAGGCCATTGACGAGGGGAAGTTGGTCCACACAGCCTACCTGGACATCGCAAAAGCCTTCGATACAATACCCCACTCGGGCATTATAGATAAGCTCACCAGCTTAAATATAAACCCCCTATGTCACTAGATGGGTTGCAAACTGGCTCAAGGACAGAACCCACATGGTTAGAATTGCTGGAGACATGTCAGACTCCAAACCAGTTACAAGTGGCATCCCACAAGGCTCAGTCCTGGGACCTCTCTTGTTCGGTGTATATATTTCTCGGAGGTACAGGCCAACACGGAAGGACTGTGGCTGACCAAGTTCGCAGATGACTGCAAACTGGGTGCCATAATTGACTCTCCAGCCGACACAAGCATCCTCCAAAAGGGCCTCATAGAAACAGACAACTGGTGCCAGAGCCATGGCCTCAAGCTAAATGCCAAAAAGTGTATAGTCATCCCCTTTGGCAAAAACAAAGTGCCCACAAATTACCACATAGGTGGTAATCCATTAAGTACAGAAGAAGTAATTAAGGACCTGGGGACCCAAGTTGATAGCAATCTCTCATTTGACAACCACGTGGCCAAAGTGGTTAGAAAAACATTTTATATAGCCCACATAATCATGAAGGGATTCACATCTAGATCAGGGGAGGTCATCGTGCTTCTTTACTCATCCCTCATCAGGCCCATAATTGAGTACAATGCCCCTTTTGGGATGTACCTTACCAGACACCTGCAGCAACTGGAAAGATCCCAAAAGTACCTCACCAAGAGGATCAAAGGGCTCAAACAGATGCCATATGCTGCCCGGTTAAAAAAACTCTAGCTCTACTCAGTGGCATACCACCTGCTCAGAGGTGATCTGTGCCTGACGTATAAAGCCATGTCCAACCCGGAATTAATGGACATGCTGCACCTCAGAAAATCCAAATCCCATCGAGCTACGCGCTCGAGAGACTTGAACCTCAGCACTGAAATAAATAGGACATGCTGGAGGGACAGATTCATAACCCAGAGGCTCCCTTCACTCGGGAATAAAATCTCAGTCCAGGATAGGCAGAGTCCCTCATTGACTCTCTTCAAGAGGAATCTTGATGAGTGGATGGGAGATCGTAGGTTTACCCTGGGTATCACTTCTGTGTCACTGTTAGACAGAGGCACAGTATACTAACCTCGAAAAAGGGCATAGCAAAATAAATTTAAAATGGGTGGCGAAAGCCAAACACAATCTGGCTAGGCTTATAAATGCCCTAGGGCAGATAGCCTAGTATGAACCTATGAACCTATGAACCTATCAACATATCTAGGTAAGCATGCTAAGAATTTCAAGCACATACACATATACTGCCATGCAAATATTGAATAAACATCTTTGGCATATGCCATGCACCCTGTTCAATACCAAGCAGAGAACACTGCTGTGAGCATCATTACAGCACATTAATGGTAAGACAGTGAATGCTCACATGTCAAAGGTACAATTGTGTGTCACTATTGATCCAACTATGTGCAAAGACATGTGCAATCAGTTAATGTGTACAACTATTTGCAGAAGGTGTGAACTTATCTAAATATATTATGAACATGCAAATGTAACAAATAGCAAACACAGCAAAATGTACTGTTACAGGATAAATTATCTGTACTACTGTGTATACATTAATACCATGTCAGTGTCTGATGCTGTCAGAAGAGTGGACTGCACATAGTTATTACATACTGTTATATGATTCCACATGGCATCAGCATTGCCAAAGCATGGTACACAACAGCACATCATGTCAGTGGGCAGCATAACAACTGTCATCCAAACAAAATGGGAAATGACGTTTTTCTGTTGCACATACATGAAATAGCAAAACACAAATCCAAACCATACCCCAGTGGTAGTACTGGACTCTGGACAACATCTGTTGTCTGTCATTTGCCTCAGTAAAACACATGTTTACAGGCTTATTGTCGTAGTACTAGCTGTAGGTTGACTGCCACAATGCTTGGACAGCAGAATGTGGGAGGAAAGTGTAATGTGCTAATGTGTGTCTTGCACACATTGAAGCATAGTTAAATGTCACATGATGATAACACATAAGCAACATGGTATGTGTCTCTTGTCTAGTCATGATGTAATATACGAGACTTTGTGGGTTTTGTTCATACAGATTTATTATGTGCAAACACATTATGATTGAAACTTATTAACTTTAACTTAGGCAAACTTATATACAAACTAGCTATTACATTCATACATGCTCACTCTTTGGCTGCACTCTCAAAATGGCACTGGGTATAGCATGCGCCTGCTATTTATATATGCATATCCATCACTTGCTATGCTTCTTAAAGACACATCACACACTCTGCTCTACATTGTCCCTCTTTGAGAAATAGATCAATCAATGCTGAGAACATCAGTTGACATGCAAATAATACAAATATTTCTTTGTCATGCAATTATACAGAACTAGGTACATATATACAATTATGTCCAAGTCGCTGTGTATTTCACACTAAGTCTGGAAATATGACCAAATCTTGTGACATAAAGTTTAGAATTAGATTTAGCAAATGGGACTGTCTCTACTGAATGTTCATCCTTAGGAATATCGGGAAAATCATCAGAGTTGGAATCAAAAAGTAAAACACGTTCTGTAACAGGAACATTGTCTGGATTGCTCTGAGATCTAGAGTCTGTATCACAGGAACAGTGCTGTGATATCGATTCTGATACAGGAAGAAGATGTCTGTGATTTTTCCTGTACTCCACATCCTCATATTCTATGAAGTAGGATCTTGGCTCAGTACATATATCTGTTACTTGACAATCCAGTGAAAACCTTTCGCTGTTTGTATCCTCACTGTCTATCCTTCTTTCAATGGATGAAGAAATCTGCTTGATTTATCATAACTGGATTTCTGGATAGAATGCTTCTTGAATAATTGGGCTCTCATGGTTCTGTTGTTTTTAGCTTTAGGCCTCAATAAACTGGAACTAATAGGGAGTGTTGCTCTAGTTTGCCTGGATAGAAATCTCTGAGCAGGCGAGCCAAGTATATCATCACAGGGTATGGTTCTGAGATTAAGTAAATTCAAAATGACATCAGTATTGCCACACTTTGACATTTCAAGTAATTGCTTTGTACTCTGTACTGCACGTTCAGCTAGTCCATTTGACTGTGGGTATTCTGGACTGCTAGTAACATGTACAAAATCCCATTCTCTTACAAGTTTCTGAAACAACTGACTAGTAAGTTGAGTACCATTGTCAGAAATAACTTTGCATGGACTACAATGGATTGAGAAATGACATTTCAACTTAGTAATAACAGCAGTGGATGTTAGATTAGGTAATACATCAATCTCAACCCAGTTTGAATAAGAATCTATTAATATTAAGTAATGTGATCTTTCCACTCGAATATGTCAGTGGGTACTGTTGACCAAGGTAGTTCAGGAACTTGACTTAGCTGAAGTGGTTCTCTTTGCAAATGTGGTTTAGTATTATTGCATACTGAAGGAGAAAAGTACTTTATCAATGTCTTTCCCTAATAAAGGCCAAAATACTAGTTCTCTCGTCCTTCTTTTGCTAGAGTCTGAACCTGAGTGCCCACAATGCAAAATCTGGATATATTCATGTTGTAAGGAAGCGGAACAACAAATTTAGAACCTTTGAAAATAATGCCATTTTCCATCAACATCTCGTCTCTGTAAGGAAAGTAGATTTGCACTTCAGGTGGTACACTGGATTGCTCTGATGGCCACCCAGCATTAATGTAGTTGTTGAGCTTTTGCAAAATTGGATCAGCCTTTGTCTAATCACTCAGCTCATCAAGTCTTGTGGGAGAAAAATTACACACTTCCATTACTTCAAAGTCAAAATTTTCTGCATCAAGCTGTTCCTTTGTATTTCTGGACAATCTGGATAAGGTATCAGTCAGATAAAGATGTTTGCTTTTTGTATAGACCATTTTGAAGTTGTACTTTTGCAGTTTGAGCATCATTCTTTGTAATCTTGCTGGAGCTGAATGCATAGGCCTTTTTAGAATAGTAACTAGAGGTTGGTGATCACTTTCAATCTGAATAGCTTGACCAAAGATATAATCATGAAACTTTGAACATGCAAATACTATTGCCAAAAGTTCTTTCTCAATTTGAGTATACTGCATCTCAGTTGGGTAAGAGTTCTAGATGCATAGGCTACTGTTCTGCGAAGAATAACTGTACCAAGACCAACTTTTGAAGCATCACAGGAAGGAGTGACTGGTTTATTGACATTATAGTATCTTAATGTAGGTGGGGTAGCAATTTTTTGCTTAAGGTTTTCAAATGCTTTCACCGGCCAAGACCATGGAACATTTTTGAGCATCAGCTTTCTCAAAGGTGCTGTCAACTCACTGAAGTCTGGTATAAACTTGCCTAAATAGTTGACCATGCCTAGGAAATACTGTAGAGCTTGAATATTATCTGGTGCTGACATCTTAATAATAGCTACTTGCTTGATTGGGTCTGGTCTCAAGCCAGTGCTGGTAAATAAATAACCTACTTATGTAACTTCTGGTAGTCTGAATTTGCACTTTAGAGGACTGAGCTTTAAGTTCACCTCATGTGCTTTGTCTAGAGCTCTCTTAAGGTTTCTGTCATGCTCTACTACACCATTGCATCCAACCAATAAACCATGTACTATTATAGCACAAGGATAACCTGAAAAAAATTGCTCCATTGCATGCTGGAAGACTACACTTGCAGAATTTATTCCAAATGGCAGCCTTTAGAAATCTATATCTGCCACATGGAGTACTGAAAATAGTCAGTCATGAGGATTTGCGATCAAGCATCACTTGACAAAATGAACTTTTTGCATCCAAGACAGAAAAAACAATGGCATTTGGTATTAGGGATGTGACTTCTTTGACTGTATGCATTGGATGATGAGGTTTCTTTAATGCTTTGTTCAAATCTCTTGGGTCAGTACATATTCTGATTTTGTATGAGCTTTTTTGTGGGCTGCTACCATGGATGACACATTCAGTCGGTTCTGTAACTGGACAAAATGACACCTTGCTGTACCATTTTATCCAACTGAGCTTTGACTTTATCTTGCATAGCTATTGGAACTTTTCTTGCTGGTCTGACTACTGGACTGACCTCTGGATCTAACTTCATAGAATACACAACTGAAAGTTTGCCCAGTTTGTTGTTGAAAACATCAGCATACTCTGAGAAAATGGCTTCAGAAAAATCGGAACTAGGATATGTGCCTATATGATGAACTTCTTTGGTAAAAAAAAGCAGATTCATTCTCAAACTGTCTCTGAGACCCAGTAATGACTGCACAGGTCTTCAGACTACATAGAATAACAAGCTGTAACAGTTCTTAGCCACATAACATGAAAGCACTACTGAGCCTACGGTTTGAATTTCATCACTTCCATAAGCAGCAAGTTTTGGACTACTAGCCACATTGAGTTGTTTGTTAGTTCTCTCCTTAGCAAATGTGCTTGCTGATAATAACATTACACTTTGAACCAGTGTCTACTTTGAGCTCGGTGGATTTACCCTTGATCCGGACAGTACAAAACACTTCATTCTTTGCCAACAAAGAATGAAGTGTTTTATACTGTCCGGATCAATGGTAAATCTGGACAGTACAAAACATTTCATTCTTTGCCAACAAATTAACTGCATCAACCTTTTCACCAATTACTGATAAACCATCTACATAGAAAGTACAATTGGAGCTCTCTATATTGTCAACTTGCTTTTTTGAGTGACCCTTCTTTATAACCGTGTGTGGCTTATGTAATTTAACTTCTGAAAGTGCTTCCATATTTTACACTTGTGGTATTGCTGACCAAATGCTAAGCATCTCTCTCTTTCAGACTCATGATTAGCACCACAATTGCGACATTTATCAATAAAGCTGGATTTGGGTTTTGCTAATTCATTCTTGTACTGCACTGAGCATGCTCCTTTCTTAGACCTTGCTGGAAATCTATGTGGTTTCCCTGGTGAACCAGCAGGGGCTGTGGCTGCCATGTGCTTAGACATGCTTCTGTTTGCCACATGTTGCATACTGTGTACATTTGCTCTAGAGCCTGCTGAAACCATGTTCTTATCACTTGCAAGCATACTTGTGTGCCTTTCTGTAACTTCATGGATTTGACAAATCTCAATAGCTTTGCTCAAAGTTAAATCACTGTCATGAAGCAAAATCTTTCTCACAGCAGCACTATTAATACCATGCACAAGCCTGTCCTTTATCAACTCGTCTATTAAGTCACCAAACCGACATATCTTAGCTTTGTTTCCCAGGTCAGTAATATAAGCTGGAAAAATGTTTCCCCTGTTTTCTGGTTTATTGTGTAAAACAAAAATGTCTCTGTAATGTAATATGTGTCTGGGGGTTACACATTACTCTGAATTTGCACTTGAAACACTCAGGGTCTTCCCTTGATTCAGCCTGTACAACAATATGACGACTTCACCTTCACCCTCCTATACTGCTGGTGCATACACAAATGAATGCTCTCTTTCAATGGCTTCTGACCCAGTTAAGTTTAGCAAAATGAATGCCCTGGTGCATGCATCTTTGTCAGAATATGCTGCTTGTATAAAAATATTGTACTCTGGCTCAAATATTCTCCAGTTCTCTGCAATATTCTGATCAAATACAAGTGGTCAGGGCTTTTGAAATCCATCTGCCATATTAAAAAATATCACTAAAGAGTTTTGCAAGCATGCATGAACACACACACACAAACATAAGCCAGAAATTTATGCCAGTATTTTAACTATGCTCAATAGCACAACAAGCCTCTGAACAACTGAACTTTGCGAAATAAGTCTCTAGGCCCTGCAATACTCTTGAAATTACTGTACTGTAAGAAATGACCTCTTATCAGAGTAAGAAACATTTCAAAATAACTGCACTGTGTGAATGAACTGGGCAGATAAAGTTCAGAGTAAGGAACATCTCGAAGTAAATGCACTTTGCAAATAAACAGCACACGGCACACTGAAACTTCCCCAAAATGGCGGTACTTTGCTAGATAATTCTTTACAGCGCAAGAAAAACTCTGTAATGGTGGCACTTGATGAATAGACACATTGAGAATAAGAAACTTTTTGAAATGGCTGTACTTTGACTGTACTTCATGAAATAGTTCCACTTTGGACACAGATGAACTCTTCAGAATACATGCACAGTAATAAGCACACACTGTAAGAACTTTTACACACTTTCGGATACTTTGAATAACTCTAGTTATGACCTGAATGCAATACAAAGTTGTAGTTACACCAAAACACAGCACTTTGCCAAAAAACATGCAGTCACCTTGCTTTATTTATGCTTAATGTGCCCTTTTTGCCCTTATTATATTTGTTTTGCTCATTTAATCTTTTTTCATGTCCAATGTACTTTTCTTGTGCTCATTTTACTCTAAACATGCCTGTTTCACTTTAAACACACTCATTTTGCTTTAGACATGCCCATTTTGCAATTCTGAGGTAATTCCAAACCCCTTATATGCTTTTCTGACAATCGTTTTATCAAATATCTTAATTTTAAACTTTTCATTTAATTAATAAACCTTTTGTGCTGCTTGCTTGTTTAATAATGCAGTTTGTGCTCTGGTAATGCTTTGTTTTTTTCTTTTTTTATAAAATAAACTGTTTGTGCAAATTTTCATTACCTTTGGTTCTTTTCTGGCCCCTTTCATGCTTTTTTCTTTTAGTTTACCTTCACTGTTATCTCACCACCTCATAGTTCTGGATGGCAGTCTCTGGAATCCCGGTTCTGACACCATGTCGCTCGTCTAGGCAGGATGTAATAGATGAGACTTTGTATGTTCTATTCAAGCAGCTTTATTGTGTACAAACACATCACTACTGAAGCTTATTAACTTTAACTTAGGTAAACCTATATACAAATTAGCTATTACATTTATACATGCTCACTCGCTGGCTGCATTCTCAAAATGGCACTGGGTATAGCACGTGCCTGATATTTATATATGCACGGTCATCGCTTGCTATGCTTCTTAAAGACACATCACAAACTCTGTTCTACAGTATGCATGCACAACAATGCATATAGAGTCCAATCAAGTATATGGCAATCAGCATATGGAGAGCATAACACAATTGTAGCACACAGACAATACTTACAGACCTGAGGGACCAGGCTGATGGGGATGAGTCTCACAAATGATCACCTAGGCTATTACAGCTCATGCCATGTCCTGGAAGAAGTTTTCTATCATGTCCCTTGTCTGTGGTCAAAACACATCAGTTGTAACCTCTCAACTCTTCTTCCAATAATGGTCTGTGCTCTGGTCCTGACATAGTCTCTTCTGGGGTGCAGCAGGCATGATGGCTCAGGCAGGTGCTGGCCCAGTTTCCTCATCATCATTATCATCATTATCTGAGAACTCCTGCATGGCCTGGAATGTGGTCATCTCCGTCTGATAGTTGAATGCCCACTGGTTCCATGATCAGTCAAGATGAATTGCAAAACACAACACTCAGTACATTCCCATAAAGATCATAGTTGATCTTTATATGAAACTGATGTGCATATCTGCAATCTAACATGCTTAATTAACATACCATCCACTAGTGAATTCTGCAAATACAAATTTGACTGAAGGTGTAGTAGCATACATCAAAACATTTTATTTAAACCACAGTTCACTTTTAAATGAAGCAAAAATTAGCAAGTAGCACAATTATAATCAACACAATTGCTCCTAATGGCTTCTAATGCACATAACACATTCCCTGTGTCACTTTATCCACTGTATAGCTATGGATATGACCAATAACAAAACATGTCAGGCAGACTGTATCCATCACCAGTGTGAGTAGTTCAATCAAGGTCATGCAATGGTATGCATAACACAGCTTACCAGTGGAAATCATAACATCACCTGAACATCTGAATACTGGCCAGCATAAAACACAGCAATCATACACAAAGTAAGCACATATAACATATCCTGTGATTTGAATGGAAGCATGCCCGCCACTGTTTTATGCCACATTGACATAACCGAACTTTGACCAAAAAAGTTTGTAAACAACAGCATTATTATTATGACATGTACTGTTTAATAATGATGTCTGCCTCAGGACTCTGTTCATCTGACTGTATGGCATCAGGTTATTATTCCCTTTCTTTTTCCCTTGTATGTGTTCCCTGAGCAGTTATGTCTGTGTGTGAATGTAAATGTGTGATTTGGCTGAAATTTCTCCCCTCACTCCACAACTGTTAAAAAAAAAAGGAAAGACCTTATCATATTATGCACAACTATTACTGGGGAACAGGTCTTCAATTCACTTCTCAAGGCCAAATACGCTGCATTGATGTACCCCAATAACATCCTAGGATGCCTACTAAATAGCATGAATCATGACCACTCTGGTCCACTTGAATCACTTTTCATCTGGAGCCTTCAGTTAGGTTTTGTGCCTAAAGATGACTACATTCATTCCCCTGCACAAAGGAGATTCAACCATCAATCAGGGTAGCTACAGACTCATAAGTCTTGCCAGCCTCATATGCAATGTCATGGAAAGAATCACCATGGACATGATAAATGAGGGCATAAGTAACCCGCAAATGCTGGCCCCATCACAGTTCAGCTTTGTTAAAGGAAGGCCATGTATAATAAATCTGGTGGACTTTACTGAGAGTGCCACCAAAGCAATGGATGTTGGCAAGACTGTACACACAAAAACAATACAAGGACTAACAAACCTGTCTTACAAAGAGTGTCTTAAAGACCTTTCCCTGTACTCAGTCTGATATACATTGATGAGGGATGATCTATGCTTGGTTTACAAGGCATCCACAAACCCCATAGTTCTGAATCTCCTGCATATTCATAAGTCAAACAGTAACAGAAGAAATACAAATTCTAAGGACCAGAATTTTGTCTGTGCCTTAAACAGAATGTGCTGGAGAGACAGATATGTATCCCACAGATTGCACCTCCTATGATCAGGCTTCTCATATTTGCAAAGCTGATTTTGTGTACTACCCAATTTAAGCACAACCTAGACCACTGGATAGGGAATAGGAAATTTACACCAGGCCTGGCACCCACTTCCATTATGGAGAGAGGTAACTTATAAATGCCTGGCCCATGTCATTATTCTTTAATGAAAACAAGGCTAGTATTAGAAAGCCCCCCCCACCCCCACCCAGGACATTAGCAGGTAAAAATCTATGAATTTATAAATTGTAGTATTTTGAAATTTGACTTCCAAAACCCTGAATTTTAATGAACCTCATTAATTATGTATGGCACAAATTGTGCTTAAAGATGAGTGCACGTTAGGTTCTCTTACTTTCTTTACTTGATACCTCAGTCAGCATTAGCTGACAAGGTAAATTAGCCCTGCTAGCATTTCTGTTTAGGGGTATATTACATCTATTAACCTTACTCATTCTCAAAGGAACCTCTTTAGATTTATTATTATTGGAAATGTGTGCTTTAAGAGTAATGGTTTTCACTTACTGGAGTGATGTTGGATTTACCATTATGCATACAGGTGTTGCCATTTTCATTAAAGGCATGCAGTAATTTCACATATGCAGTTGTACAGATACATTTACTTAGCAAAAGTGAACATTACATACAGACAGATTTATGGATCATCCATATGTCTTAACAGGTAAAATTTTCACACTGTGGTATAAGAGCAGAAATCAACGGATTTCAATATTATCCCTATATACTATGTCCTTTTGCTGTTATGGAAATTTCTTTATTGATGTTTCTTAACAAAAGTCTTAATACTATGCTCTTTTGCTATTCCAGATATTTCTTTATTGATGGTTCTTAACAAAAGTCTTAGAACTACTGGCTTAGCATACAAAGGATTTGTACTCTCTGAGGCCTGCTTACAGATCCTGAGATTTTCTGATGTTTTCCATAAGGTGTTCAATTGCTAGTTTGTGTAGTATTTTAATGTAAAATGCAAGCAGGCTCCTGTGTCATAATGCCGTTGTCCTTGGACCTCCTTCAATAAATGTATATAGCATAAGGGGTTCTAATCCTTCAGACAGTCTTTAAAGATATTACAAGTTATGTTGATTTTAGAACTGTTATGTATGCAGGCATTTTTGTTACTTTTTTATATGTCTCATTAGTATTTGTCACATACAGTGTTTATAGACTTTTGCATTGCACAAAAAGGTGTACTGTTTATGGTGACATACACTGTCCACATAATCATCTGCATAACTGGGCTCCTACAGGAATATGATCATGTGCATATCATTGTCTTTCAGATGGCAAGCAGACCTAGGGGGTGACAATCCCTCCCCACAGGAAAATGACATAATGCTAGATGCTCAGTGACAACATTAATGGAAGAACCTTGGACATGCAGGGAAAACAGTTTGGCGAAATGAAGTGTGGACCGACATCTTTAATTAATGCTGTTGGAGGTCACAGTAGATCCTTTGAGGCCTGTCACTGAGACTGCTCTCATATAATCTTCCATGCAGCTGGCAGGTTATGATGATATTAGAGATTATGGGATGCCACCAGTGATGTACCACCATTTACCCTCCCCATGACATGATGACATCTCAATATTTCTGACTTCCCTGCATACAGCAAGAGGAGAGCAATGCATACATATCCAGGGGTGGGATAGAAGCAGGAATTCCAGGCATAGCATGTATGTATTACATTCCAAAACATGGCTAACTATAGAGTAAATCATTGCATTTTGATGTTGCATGCATATGTATTGTCATTCTTGATTTACAGCAACAGAATTGAACCATGCACACAGATCCACACAGGGTGATGATGATCATCATAAGTGTAATGACAGGAACACAGATCCACACAGGGTGATGATGATGAGTATAAATGTAATGACATGCACACAGATCCACACAGGCTGACGATGATGACCATAAGTGTAATGACATGCACACAGATTCACACAGGGTGATGATGATGATGATGATGACCATAAATGTAATGACATGCACACAGAACCACACAGGGTGACGATGATGACCATAAGTGTAATGCCATGCACACAGATCCACATAGGGTGATGATGACCATAAATGTAATGACATGCACACAGATCCACACAGGCTGACGATGATGACCATAAGTGTAATGACATGAACACAGATCCACACAGGGTGATGATGACCATAAATGTAATGACATGCACACAGATCCACACAGGGTGATGATGATTACCATAAGTGTAATGACATGCACACAGATCCACACATGGTGATGATGATGACTATAAATGCAATGATATGCACACAGATAAACACATGGTGATGATGATGACCATAAGTGTAATGATATGCACATAGATCCACACAGGGTGATGATGATGACCATAAGTGTAATGACATGCACACAGATCCACACAGGGTGACAATGATGACCATAAGTGTAATGACATGCACACAGATCCACACAGGGTGACGATGATGACCATAAGTGTAATGCCATGCACACAAATCCACATAGGGTGATGATGATGACCATAAATGTAATGACATGCACACAGATCCACACAGGTTGATGATGATGACCATAAGTGTAATGACATGCACACAGATCCACACAGGGTGACGATGATGACCATAAGTGTAATGCCATGCACACAAATCCACATAGGGTGATGATGATGACCATAAATGTAATGACATGCACACAAATCCACACAGGTTGATGATGATGACCATAAGTGTAATGACATGCACACAGATCCACACAGGGTGACGACGATGACCATAAGTGTAATGACATGCACACAGATCCACACAGGGTGATGATGATGACCATAAATGTAATGACATGCACACAGATCTACACAGGGTGATGATGATAACAATAAATGTGATGACATGCACACAGATCCACACAGGGTGATGATGATCATCATAAGTGTAATGACATGCACACAGATCCACACAGTGTGATGATGATGACCATAAGTGTAATGACATGCACACAGATCCACACAAGGTGATGATGATGTCCATAAGTGTAATGACATGCACACAGATCCAGACAGGGTGATGATGATGATGACCATAAGTGCAATGACATGCACACAGATCCACACAGGGTGATGATGATGACCATAAGTGTAATGGCATGCACACAGATCAATGCAGGGTGATGATGATGGCCATAAGTGTAATGACATGCACACAGATCCACACAGGGTGATGATGATGACCATAAGTATAATGACATGCACACAGATCCACACAGGGTGATGATGATGTCCATAAGTGTAATGACATGCACACAGATCCAGACAGGGTGATGATGATGATGACCATAAGTGTAATGACATGCACACAGATCCACACAGGGTGATGATGATGACCATAAGTGTAATGGCATGCACACAGATCAATGCAGGGTGATGATGATGGCCATAAGTGTAATGACATGCACACAGATCCACACAGGGTGATGATGATGACCATAAGTGTAATGACATGCACACAGATCCACACAGGGTGATGATGATGTCCATAAGTGCAATGACATGCACACAGATCCACACAGGGTGATGATGATGACCATAAGTGTAATGGCATGCACACAGATCAATGCAGGGTGATGATGATGACCATAAATGTAATGGCATGCACACAGATCCACACAGGGTGATGATGATGACCATAACTGTAATGACATGCACACAGAATCACACAGGGTGATGATGATGACCCTAAGTGTAATGGCATGCACACAGATCCACACAGGGTGATGATACTGACCATAAATGTAATGACATGCACACAGATTCACACAGGGTGATGATGATAACCATAAGTGTAATGACATGCACACAGAACCACACAGGGTGATGATGATAATGATGATGATGACCATAAGTGTAATGACATGTACACAGAGCCACACAGGGTGATGATGATAACCATAAGTGTAATGGCATGCAGACAGATCCACACATGTTGATGATGATGACCATAAGTGTAATGACATGCACACAGATCCACAGAGGGTGAAGATGATGACCATAAGTGTAATGACATGCACACAGATCCACACAGGGTGATGATGATGACCATAAGTGCAATGACATGCACACAGATCCACACAAGGTGATGATGATGACCATAAATGTAATGACATGCACACAGATCCACACAGGGTGATGATGATGACCATAAGTTAATGCCATGCACACAGATTCACACAGGGTGATGATGATGACCATAAGTGTAATGCCATACACACAGGTCCACACGGGGTGAGAATGATGATGATGATGATAACCATAAGTGTAATGACATGCACACAGATCCACACAGGGTGATGATGATGACCGTACGTGTAATGACATGCACACAGATCCACACAAGGTATCGATGATGACCATAAGTGTAATGACATGCACATAGATCCACACAGGGTGATGATGATGACCATAAGTGTAATGACATGCACCCAGATCCACACAGGGTGATGATGATGACAGAAGTGTAATGACATGCACACAGATCCACACAGGGTGATGATGATGACAATAAGTGTAATGACATGCACACAGATCCACACAGGGTGATGATGATGACCAGAAGTGTAATGACATGCGCACAGATCCACACAGGGTGATGATGATGACCATAAGTGTAATGGCATTCACACAGATCCACACAGGGTGATGATGATGATGGCCATAAGTGTAATGACATGCACACAGATCCACACAGGGAGATGATGATGTCCATAAGTCTAATGACATGCACGCAGACCCACACAGGGTGATGATGATAACCATAAGTGTAATGACATGCACACAGATCTACACATGGTGATGATGATGACCATAAGTGTATTGACAAGAACTCATACAGCTGCAGTACAGACAGAACAATGTACCCAACATGTGTAATGCTGCCTGCATTAATACTCACAGGTACAGCTACTTCTGGACAACATAATGGAATGCCACATGAATGTCCCCCATACAGTGTTACTTTGACCTCTACCTGTTATTGCCTTAGTCACAGGTCATGGCATTGCTGTTTACTGTCATATTTATATTTCCCTGACATTGCACATTACAGATACATCTATTGAGGGTACAAGCCATGCAGGTGCATGTACAGACAGACCAGGTATTTTACTTTAACAGGTTCATAGTCTGCAGCAATGTGTAGAAGGCCTGCGACACACATGACATTGATGTCATTATCTTTCAACTCAGGGGCATCCAGAAAACGGGGTGCAATGTCTGTCACATGAGTATCCACAGGCCCTGTTACTGTATTTTATATGTCAAGCTGTCAGTATTCTGTTGCCAGCATACATGACTGTGTTGTCTTTCTCTTTACTTTCCCACTGTGGGATCTGCAGGACAACACATAAACTCACAACAGTGGGAGTCTGATAGTGGAGTGGTATTACCTATCTTTCATACATGTCATAGCTGTTACTCCTGCTGTGTACTTCTACCCATTGCTAGGCTAGACTGCATCAACCTCATCAACTGGACAAACAAGTGGTATGTCTGTGTAGTACCTACTGTATGTTTTAACACTGTTCAAATAGTTCATTCTGGCAATGATGTCATTAATAATGCTATTTTTTTCCTTATAATAGTTGAAATTCATTCCTCTTCTACCACACCATCATCCCAGGAGGACTTGTGAGGTGTGTGTTATATTTGTATTCATCACATATGTCATGTATGTTGGCTATATAACCTAATCGACTACTCCCTGTTATGTAGATTCCATGACCCATCCACAGGTGACCTCATGGTAAGTCATTATTTTCTGTAACATTGCAGCTGGATATCTGTGTCATGTGCCTTTCGTTATATCCAGCCTGTGATGTAAGCACATTATCCTGATCTGCGTTATCTGTCTCTTCTTTTAACTCATCAGTTATCTGTATCCTCCATTAGCCTGTCCAGGGATCATGATGTTGAATCTGATGTGTCTCAATGTGGTGGCATGGCCCCTGGCACACAGGACAGTGACATGATGATACAGCCTGGGCAACATGGTGACAGTCATGTGAATGCAGCTGTAACCTCAGATGTGGAAGGTAACTTGTCTGGCCATTCTGACAATGAGGGGACATCGGACAGTGACCAGGATGAGGCCTGTGAACAACTGATGCAAATTGAGACTGTTGCTGATGTTGACACTTCCCCATGACACATTGATACTGGCCATCACAATAGACATAGACATGCAGTTGCTTTGTATGGCCAGGTGTCAGAGAGTGTCTGCCTACTCCTACAGGCAAATTAATGTTTCCAGTAACATTATGGATCAGACAACCATGCACTTGCTCGTGTCACAGATCATGTTGCACACCAGCTATGTGTGCTGCATGAAGGACAGAAGCGCAGACACAGTGAGATAATGGCATCATTAGCTGATCAAAATGAAAGTATGTTATCTGTGGCATGGTCAGTAAAAACCTTGGCCTCTACAGTGCTACAGCAGTGCTGTAGTACAAGCAAGGTTTTGCATGCCCTGGCTGTGCTTAGCCAATTGCCACATGTGAGAGACAGGCCACCTATCAGCTGAGCCAACTTTGTCCATTGTGCATAAATGTCTATGCTCAAACATGCACAAACATTTACTGATGGCCCATTTCTGACCAGACAGTCAAGTCACAGTCACCTCATCAGTCTCCTCTGTGGAACAACTTGGGCCAAGTGGTTTTGTACATGGTAGGGCCAGAATAGACTTCAATGTGAGCTATCAGCATGGGCACCCTAAACTGCATTAGAGTAAGTCCAACAGTTCAATAAACACACCTGACTCCATTTATTACATTACTTTATCCATACTTTACACTAATATATTTGGTTTGTCATATTAAAAGTTCTACATTATGTCCTGTGTTTTTCCCTTTTTTATCAGCTTATTATAGTGAAGAGATAGGAAAGTGTTGCACTGATGTGTGTCCCTTATTGTTTACCATACATTGATACAGCAACCTGGTCTGTATGCATACCCATGCCCTGAGCTGATGATCCCTGTTATGGCAGATTTTTATATGTTTATAATGTTATGTATTATGATTATGGTGTTATGTATGGCGGTCAATATGTACATCTAGTGGGTACTTGCCATTAGATATAATCTGTGCTGCTGTGGTGGGGCAACACATGAACATCAATGGTCAATCTGTGTACTCATGTACATGTGGCTTGTCATGACAAAGCTGCAGGTCAGATGCTGCTATGTTGCCTGGTCAAGCACTTGTGGCCACACCTTACATTGCCTACTCCTGTGCCTTCTGCCCCCTGTGTCCTCCTGCCCTTTTTCTGTTACTTGTGGGATGTCATTGTGACACCCCATCACTGGCCCAGTAATCAAGGAGCCTCAATCTGTATTTCATTGTGACACCCCACCACTGGCCCAGTAATCAAGGAGTCTCAATCCTCACCACTGGCACCAGTGGGGGACATACATTGGGAGGATGATAAGTACACATACAGTATTTCCATATGCAGCTATCTATAAGCTTCAGGTGTTAACTTTAACACTCTAATAAGCAATTTTTAACAGTATTATAAGTTATAAGCTTTATCATGGAGTAATGGGGTCAGGACCCATACCCAGAGCCTCTTGGTCAACATTATACTGTTTACATACCCTTTCAAAAATATGAATAAAACTATCAAAATTATCACCCTCTGTAAATTGTGGAAGAAATGTATTGAACTTTGTGCTCCTGCGGTGCAGTTACTCCCTTCCCCATTACCTCCATGACCCTGGTGAAGAGTCAGCATCTCCTTTTCTTGTTGTCTCTGCCTCTCATTTTCCTGCTTCAAGTTGTCTCAGTCTCTCTGCTGCTTCTAATTCCATTTGTTTCTCCTGATGCAGTCTCTCCTTTTCTTCAGCCTCAAAGTGCCGCATTCTCTCTGCTGATTTTATTTCCAAATGTTTGGCCCCCATTTCAAGTCTCTTTAACTCCAGATGGATTTTTAAGTCATGTGTGGAATGGTTGAACTGTCCATTCTCTGAGAACTGAGCATCCCCAAGGCCAGTCTGGTTGTCTGCCGCATTGCTGTTCTGTGATGCAGCTGTGACTAAGGCTGTAATTTCTGCTTTAGTCAGGTTGGCATGCCTCATTCCATTGGCTTGGCACATTTCAGCCAACTGGCTCTTTGTCAGCTTGCCATACTCCCCTGCTAACATCATTGCCTGCTCTCCCTGACTAACTAAGCTAACAATAAAAATAAATAAATAAAAATATTGTGATATGAAACTCTGAATGTTCACTGTGTAGCTGACTGAGAGTAAAAACACCTTCTTTAGTGATCACTGTTTACAGGCTACAAGAATTCAATATCCACACTACTGAATCCCAATATGTGGATATCCCACCACTGCCAACCAATAAATGTGATGCCCCACCACTAGACCGGTAATCAAGGAGCTTCAATCCTCACCACTGGCACCAGTGGGGGACGTACACTGGTGGATGACAAGTAGACATACAGTATTTCCAGATGCAGCTCACTGCATCAAATGCAATTTCCATTAAGAGCACACAGAGACCACAGTCAGTCCAGGGCTGGTTTCTCCCTCTTTCTCCAGATCACCAATAAGATTCCCCACTGGCACAGCTATAGAGCTAAGATAACAGCTGAGTGGCCAAGCTTAGACCTCCAGCACCCTCTCTGTCCAACCAGTGCTTCATATCCCTGCACAAGTAGCTGACACATATTCTTTGAGGTTTGATTTACACACACACATACACACACACATACACACACACACACACACACACACACACACACACACACACACACACACACACACACACCTGGGAAAGGCTGGCACAGGTTTACTAGTTATGCTCCCTTCTGCCCAGACTACAAGGTAGTTTCCCCCCCCACCAGTCACTCCTTGTCAGCTACTTTAAAGCTCTTAACAAAGTGTGTCCAATCTTACTGTGGAATGTTACTGTTAATATGAATGCTAGTTTGACCAAGAGCAAGGCTATTAGGAGTGGCCTAGACAGTGTCACCAAATAAATATGCAAGTACTCTCAGAACTTAAATATCTCTAGACAGATCAGCCACAATGAAAGGTTTAAGTATATTTAATAACAAATATTAAAAGAACAAGAAAATAATCGGTATATATTTACTGTGACAGCAGAGTTCAAAATCACAGCAAATATTTAAAACAACATTACAGGACAGTCTCAAATAAATAAAGAAAAAAACCTAAATTAAGCGTTGCTATATTTCTGACTATACTGTATCTAATAGAATTACTATGCCCTAGTTCACTTACTTAATTAGAGCAGCAAGGCAGAAATGTGGTGAATGGATCTTGTCAGGTCCAAGACAGAATACAGAATGTTGAGCCTCTCTCAGAGAGTTCTTAAATTAATATCTCAAATATTAATCTGGGATAGATTGCAGGATGACATCAGTTCTTGTCACCTGACGCTATCCCAGGTAAAACTCCTACTGCTGAAAGCTAACAGTATTTAACATCCACCTGTGAAAACACATAGACGAGGTCTTTTCCTCAGATCTTTGGCAAATGGTGGAATTCATAAAGCAATAAAACACTTCCAAGACAATACAGAAATTTCCCTAGTTTTTGACATTGTGTCTGTTACTGCACTGAAATTGAAAGATATCTTTTTATGGCCTGACCATAAAGTAATTTAATTTCAGTTATTTTTCTGAAGATAACCTCCTGTATTCCAGTTTCTATTGTTAAAATATAGTTCTTGGGGTAGTTCATCCACACCTATAGCTAGAGTACCACCATGTACAATGTTAGCATGTTGTGTAGCACGGTGCACACAGTAATCATCTATGCTTCCTTCTCTGGTGTGCATTGCAGTGCACCCCTGATGTATCCAGATATCTGAACCTAGCTGTTAGTACACCAAATACATGATCTATGGTGTTTCTGGTTGCTGTCTGTGCTCTATTGTAGGTCTCCTCTGCAGGGTTCCATGGTTCACAGTATGGAGTCACAGCTCAAGTAGATAACCATAGTCACTTGTTGTGGGGAATAAAAGCAATTTTCATCAGCATGGATATCATTGGGAGGGGTATCCTTTATTTACATCCTACCTGTGTTCCTGTACTTGCCCAGTAATAGTCCCTCAGTTATTTTACATGGCTGGAATGCAGCCCTCAGTCCACTTTCCCTCCATATGGCAGCATCATGGACATTTCCAGAGTGTGTTGCCACAATGTTAGCTATGCTGCCATCTGGTGCACATACATCCTGGCAGTTAATGGGTGGCCAATCCTTTCTTTTTATGTATTGGTCTGCTTCAGGATTTACTGGTGTCTTAAGTATGTGTGTACAATCTATTACACTGAGTACGTGAAGGAAGTTATGTAAAACTTGTGTATTTCAGTTCCCTGCTCCATGGGGGAGAATGGAAAGTGGATGTACAGTAGTCATCTACATTGCTGTACATTGCTTCCAGGAATTTTGCCAGAATAGAGCTGGTAACTGTCTGTGACACTGCCACAACATTCCCCATGTGTCTCTAGAATGTTTTAGATGCAAATACACCCAGGCTGGGACAAACTTTAGTTTCAAGGAGGATGAGGTTTCCTTGCAGGGTCTGCACAGACATGTGGGGTACACATGTTGCACACAGCCTGCACCAGATGTCTGTCTAGGTGGTACCTATCAATCGTCTGTTGTTCTGACAACAGCTTTAGTTGCAGCCTTGCTCTGACTCTAGTTGGCTGCCTTCCAGGGTGCACAGCCTCATTTATGGCTTGTATCACTGCAGCCTGTTACAGTTCATTAACTGCAGATTGCATTTTTCTGTTCTTTTTTCCTTGTATTTTTAATGGAATTCAGCAGAATCTATAGTAGCAGCTTTTCTTCCTTGAGGTCGGTATAGCATACACCAAGTATTTCAGAAACGGAGCTGGCATTGCAGTTTGTCACATTTAAGTTGTGTTGGGTGCACATGATGTGTTTTGGAACAAGACAAGCATGTCTGCAGTCCGTAATTATCTTACACTGAATAGCTAAGTTATGAGTGTGCTTTCAGTGTGTTTTCTGAAATCATGTCTGCAGCTGGTGCCCTGAAGTCTTCCTTCAGCATGCTATGCTGTCTGTAAATAGCTTCCATGAACTTTACGTAAACTGTGCCATTGGCTGTAATAAAGTGTGGGAATTAAATAGGTAATGAAGTGCAGGAAACGATTTGAAAGCTTCAGGAAGATGAAAACAGTAGCAAGAGATCTGAATGTATAATGGTGGTGATAAATATGCATTTCCTTTTGGTACCCCAAGTCTCCCCACAACACTACGCATAGCCCCACTGACTCATTTGCCCAGTACATCCTGGAATCTGAGGACACTGGGCATAGAAGGAAAGAGCTGGGGACTGTGATGGCACAGAGGATTTGACTATTGTTTCCTGCTTCAAAAAGAGCCTGCTTCTTAGCATCATGGTCTGTTTGGTGCCTTCTGCAACACTTCCTAAAGATGTTGGAGTGTGTAGATTGCTTTACTTTACTAAGAGAAGTTATTTAATTGACTGATGGCTTGATTGATTTAAAGTGTGTCAACCAAGTTAGAGCAATGATTTTCCTAAACAAATTCAGGCTCAGCACAGCAGAAATACAATCAAAGAAATAAACCTTAGTCAGTGTCAGTCCGATAGTGGTAATGTAAGAGCAAGCATGCAGAGAGGTATAAGTCAGGATAACACAGGTTATCAAAAGTTGATATTATACAAAAAATCAATAAAATCAGTAAGAAGAGAATCTGTGCACTGGCATAACATAATATAATATGTTTCTATGGAAAAATAATATATAAAGAAAAAAGTATGTTCTATTGTTGGGTATTGTATGCAAAGGAAAATAATGTGCAATTCAAATCTGAAGAAATGGGGAAAGAGAAATAAAATTAAAAAATGTGGGGTGGACAGACAAAGGAAAGATGTATAGCTATCTCCTACCCAGGTTCAGGAGATCTGGGCAGTACTATAGGAGTTTAAAATGTTTTTACTTGTAAGCCTACCTGATAAGGCCCCTTATTGTGTGCTTGGGTGGGTTAAACAGATCACGAGAAAAGGGCTTAAGTAGATCTTGGGTCTGGGGGGGGGGGTAATCAAGGAGTGCAGTAGTTTACTTCTGTTTCATCATGTCTTATAAGCACATTGTTCTGTTTATAATACACAGTAATTGCATATATTCCTGATGCCTATCCTGAAACAGTCAGGAAGACAGAGTGGAAGGGGGTCTGGAGCTGAATGAGGGACGCAACCAAAGTGGACCAAATTGTAGTCTGCCATCTCACAATAGCAGTCTGGTTAGGTAGCTGCCAAATGCTGCTAAGGTATATACCTTAATTAAATTATGACGTACTCTGTGCAGTTCTCCAGACTGGTGCTATCCTGATATCAAAGTTGAGGAGCAAAAATAAATAAATAAAAATAAATAGATAACAAAAACTCTTCTGCTTTGCAGTCAATCATTTATCCGCCACAGCATCCACATAAGCTACTTTAGCATTTAATATCCTCTGCTAGAGGTCACTACACAGTCCACTGTCAGAGACAGCACACTGTCTTCCACCTCACTGCTTCATTCCACATCATTTTCTATGCCTCCTACATCCCTTTACTGATCATTCCATTCTGCCACCTGCAACCAGGTTAATGTCATGCATTGGCTCAGCTTTCTTCTCCTCTTGCTCTTCCAAAATCATGCTAAATTCTCCTCATGTTTGTCGAAAAGGGCAACATATTGCATGTTTTTCACTTTAACAGCCACTCTCCCATCCATTTTCTTGCAAGAATGCACAGATGTTGCCATCAGAATGAGTACTGGAAATACTCTAATGCCCTGGCCAAAATTTTACCTGTATCATAAATACCACCATAGGTTTCCCTGAGGCCACCAGCATAGTGGTACTATCACTGTCAAAAAAAAAGATGAATACATAAAATAAATATTAAACATGAAGTTTCTTAATATAATGAAAGTTTTGGCTATGCCATTTGGAAAAAAATCTTGAACAGTATTTTGTATAATTGAAAGTGAAGAACGGGCTGATATAATAAAGATTTCCAGTGAACAAATGGCACAATGCCCAATTGGGATTTTTGTGCTCTATTGAAATTACTTTATAGACATGAGCAGTCTCAGGAGATGCATTGTCTTTGACTAGGAGCAATGATCCACCTTCTCTGTTGCTTTTAGGACTAGTGTAATAATTCCATAGCTGGTTTATTGATAATGTAACGGGCAGAAGTCATCCTTCAGCCATGTTTAAAAATATGGCTACTGTGTGAGGCTGCTCATTGCAAGGGTTCATAGATATATACTGGGCTAACAACCACTACGGCCCTTATATCCCTAGCTGCACAACCCAAATGTGACCCACAAATTTGATTTATATAGGAGATGATATACTGACTGCCTCTGTCCATCAGAAGCATAGGTACCAGACCAGGGGTGAATTTCTGAATACACATCCATTGGTCCTAGTTGTGCTTAAAAAGGGATATGGGAGAACCCTGCTTCACATGGATGCAAGACCTGTTCCAGAGAATTTGACTTCTTTTAGAAACACATCTGTCTCTACAGCATGTCCTATTTATTTTGCAAGAATAATTCATGTATTTTAATCTAGTAGTTCTGATATTGTTTGTTTTGTGGATGTGCAAAAAAGGTCATCAAAACAGGGTCCAGGGATCCCCTGTGTACAAGGCAAAGATCACCTCTCAGAATTCTGTATGATACCCAGTAAACAGACAGGGCTTTGAGGTGATTAGTGTAGTACTTTGTGTTTAGTCCCTGTATTCTTTTTGTAAGTACTTTTGTGGGCATTCCAGTTGCTACATGTGTCTGGCCAGATGCTTACAGAAGGCAAATTTTTACTCCATGATGGGTATGATGAGGGCCGAATACAGTGGCATGATGACCTCTCTGGACCTAGATGTTATGCCCTTGCTTATAAGCTGAGCAAAATAGAAGGATTTTCTTGGACATGTTGGTCAAAGGCTAGGCTACTATCTACATTGAGTTCCCAGAGTTCCTAGATCCCTGACTAGTGATTCAACTTTTAAGGGATGTTTTATTTTTATTGATGATGTAGTTACCCAGTGTGGCTGACTTCCCAAAAGGTACTATAATGCATTTCTTGGTATTGAATTTTAAGGCATGGCTTTGGCACCAAGCATTTGTCTTTGTTTGACTTTCCTGATGATGAGTGTTCTCATTTTGGGGAGGGGGTGAATGACTGATCCCAATTTGCAATCATCTGCAAACTTGGTTAGTTATAGGCCTTTGACATTGGATTTGTCATCTGAGAAGTAGATGCCAAAGAGGAGTTGGCCTAACAGAGAGCCCTGGGGAAATTCACTGGTGACAGGCCTCTTTGTGGAAGTAGCCTCACTGATTCTAACCTCCTGGGTCCTGTCAGTGAGCCAGCTAGCTAGCCAGCATGTTACAAAGGGTTTTCTACCTAGTTATGAATGTTTGTTGCAAATGCCCAAGTAGGGTATTGTATCAAATTCTTTAGCCAGATCTAGGTAGGTAGTGTGAATCTTTTTCCCCTCACCCATTGCCTTAGTGACTTTTTCAAAGAAGTCCACCAGATTAGGTAAGCATGCATTCCTTTGACAAAGAAAAACTGGGATGGGATCAGTAAATGGAGGACTATTATGCCCTTGCTGATAATTTGCATGGTGACTATTTCCATGGCTTTGCAAATAAGAATAGTCAGACTAATGGGTCTGTAATTTCCAGGACCTGTTGTAGGTCCTCCCTTATAAAGGGGGATAAATGTCACAGTCCTCCATTCATGTGGCACAAAGCTTATTTTTAGACTATAGTTAAATAATGACTCCAGGGGTCCTGATAAGTTGTATTTTAGGCTGTTCAGGAAACATCTTGGGATTTTATCAGGACTCATTGAAGCTGTGTTCTTGACTTCAGCAAGCACATTCAGTACATCTTCCCTACTTATAGTAAGAAGGGTTATGTTTGAGGATATTTTTTTAGGAATGGTTAGGGTGAGAAAAGGGTAAAGTTGGAATTTAATTTGTCAGCTAACAGGTTCACTATATCACCAGGCTTAGTCAACATGGCACCAATAACCACCAGTTCTGCACATTGTTGTGTGCTTTCCTTGAGGTTTCTGACATAGCTGAAGAAAGCCTTATGGTTATCTTTCATCTGGAGAGCTATATGCTTTGTTTGACCTAATTAGCCCTTTTAGCCACATATTTTGTTTGATGAGATAGTTTTTATCTTTATGGACATTACCCTTCTTGATTTGTGCCTTATTCTCTTCCTTTTTTGTATATCTTGTGTAATTTGGGATGTCTTCGTGGCAATCTGTTTCTGGGGCTAGTCCTGGGCTTACGTCTGGTAGGTATAGCAGCCTATATGCAGCTAGTGACATGGCTGCACATAGTGTCTGAGAACAATTCAGCGTAGGCTGCTGTGCTCTCGTGGTTTAGAGGGGCATTGAATTTTGACAAACCATCACTTAATAAAAAGTAACTTGACTTAATAAAAAGTAACTTGCCTTTAAATAGTTCCTAACTGCTACTGATGTTAATGGAATTACATAAATGATTTTCATTTTGGAGGAGACAGTTCTATGATCAGCTCTTACCAGGAAGGATGAGACATTGGGGGTTGCAACATTCTCTTATATTTGTGAACATGAGGTACAGAATGCAGTTGGTAAAGGGTGTTTGTATTTATGAAGTAAGCAATCTCTGTGCTTGCAGATTTGAAGCTGTATAGGATTCCAGTCTATAGCGGGGTAATTAAAATCACCCATGACCAGGGTGTTAGTTTGGATGGTAAGTTCCATTTAGTCCATGTATGTATTGTGAGCTTCTTAGGACATTGAACGTGACATGCAGCTGGCTAGGATAGGGTATGGGATTTTGTCTATGGTGATCTGCATCTGGAGAAACTCCAGCATGTCATCCTGTTTGACCATCCTAAAGCTATGCTTGTTATTGATATATATTGAGACACCTCCACCTTTAACCTTTGTCTGTGCAGCTACTGTTCTAAAAGTGTTAAAGTCACTGAAACTTTGCACTTCCGGGTTGCTCTCTATTGCTTTAAACCATGTCTTGGTAGCCGCACAGATGTCTATATTCTCAAGTGTGAGAAAGTCTTGGAGGGACTGTAGCCATGCTTCTTGGGCTGCCCATTTGTTATTTAAGTTGCAGGCATTAAGACAGGCTATTTCAAATCATTGTTCCTAACCATAGGGTTTGTATTTCCTTGGATTGTTACAGGTGTTGGTCTACAGTTAGAATCGATAGCACCTGCCCTAAGCTAGATGATGATATAGCTTAAACAAGGGTCACTGGACTGCCTGTGTGTTGCAGTAGTATTGTTTGTACCAGGTGCTACTTTCTGATTATGTGTGGTAATAATTTAGCTGTCTTGATATGCCGCGGTGGTGCAGCGGTAGCGTCACCTCACAGCAAGAGGTTCTCCTATTCGATTCTCGGCTGGAGCACCTTCTGTGTGGAGTCTGCATGTCCTCCCCATAGTCAAGTGGCATTCAAAAAACATGTGTGAATGGGCATGCCTTCATTGAAGGTTGGGCATCAGGCTGGCACCTCGCACTGTAAATATCTACTGCTAATCATTTGCAGATTGGAGTTCCACTGTGGCAACCCCTAACCGGGAAAAGCTGAAAGAAGAAAAATAATTTAGCTGTCTTGGTGATGTGCTGAAGTTCCTCCACATGCAGATCATCACAGATGACCAGTTGGCATAGTGGTTAGTGTCTTTGCTTCCTATGCACAGGATAAAGGTTCGATCCTGACCACTGACAAATTCATTGTATGGAGTCTACATGTTCTCCCTCTGTCTCTGTGGGGTTCCTTCTACCTCCTAAAACATGCTGAGTGTTTCTGTTTCAAACCTCATCCAATAAGGGGGTTATGGTCTGCAGCACAGACTCCAGATGGTGCCTATAAGGGAGAAGAGTTGTTTACACCCACCATGGGCATTAATTGTGATGCACTATATATAAAAGGTAGGAGAACGTAAGTCACAGAGTGCATTCAGTGGGAGCGATTGTCACTTGATGATGTAAAAATGGGCTGTAGGTGATTTGGTCATGTTGACTAATGTCACCAAAATGGACATGGGTTGAGGATCTGGCCTACTCTTACCTACATCAGGGTCCACCATAAAGCCCAGCACCCCTGAGTCAATAAGCTACTGGGTGGCATTCAGTTTCCTAGCTTGAGTTACCTGGAATAGCTGTGTTGAGCAAAACCTGGATGTAAAACCTGCCAAACATGAACTAAGAATTGCTACATTCAGTTTAGGTTCACTGACAGGTTGCAGCTTAGATGTGGATGACATGGTGGTAAGGAGGAGGTTGGACATCTTATGTATCCAGGAGACAAGGTGGAAGGGCATTGCAGCAAAGCCAGTTGGTTTGGACTCCAGATTCTACTGCTCAGGAGGAGGAGGACAGTTAGAAATGGTATGGGGGGATTGTGGGGAGGACTAGGCTTATGAAGGCAGTGAAGAATATCATCAGAATTAGTGACAGACTACTGGCAATCAGACTCCAGCATAATTATAGGGCGGTATTCATAATCTCACCCAGTGGACCACAAAAGGGTTGTAATAATGAGGAAAGGAGTGCATTCAGACAGCAGTTGCATGACCTACTAGATAAAGCAAGCAGGACAATATGAATAGGTGTTGATAATGGGTGCCCTGAATGCACATTTTGGTCTAGACAGGATATGAGGACTGCCTGGGTGGGGCAAAAGGAATAAAGAAGGAGAAGCTATTCTAGACTTCTGTCTAACAACTGGCTTGATGGTGGACAACACACGGTTCAGCAAGACTGTCCATCACAAGATCACATACAAGAGTAGCCAACATGCAACTCAGGTAGACTTCCTCCAAAAAGGAAAGGGCACTGAGGTAGAATCAGTGACTGCAAAGTCATCCTCAGTGAAACAGTCAGCCACAGCATAAACCACTGGTGGCCACAGTCAACTGCAAGCAGTAGTTAGACAATGGTCTAAGGTCAAGAGAGACCATGCTGAAGGCCTGGATGTTGGCTATAGAGAAAGCACAAGAGTTCAAGGAATTACTCAGGGCTCAACTACCTGAAGAAGAAGAAGACACAGGTGGAGCTGAGGAAGAATGGCAGCACCTCAAAACAGCATGTTTGAGGGCCACAGAACTCCAGTTCATAAAGGTGGCTCAAAGGATCATATGGGTAATTTTAGACCCATCAGTTTATCTTCCTTTGGGAACATGTTTTGAGAGATGCTATTCAATCTTATTGAGAAATCAGAAGGAAATATAGAAATCCTTGATATTAATCAAGTTGGTTTCATAAATGTGTGATCTACTCTTAGTAACTTGATTAGCTTTTGTAAACAGATATCCATGGCCTTGGATCTGGGCCTATATCGTGGAGTTATTTTTCTGGATATTGCAAAACCTTTTGACAGTTTACTTCACAAGGTTATTATTACATGTATAGAGGAGCATAAAGTGAATACATATATCGTAAGGTGGATTGGTAATTGGTTACACAGAAGATAACAATATGTAAGAATGCAAAGTTTTTATTCTGATTAATCCCAGGTTAAAGCCAGAGTACCTCAGAGTTGTATCTTGGGGCCAATCTTAATATGGTATTTGATACATTACCCAAGAATGATAAATTCTGGGTTTTATAAGTATGCTGATGATTGCAGGATTGGTTTCTCTATTCAAAATCCCTCTGAGGTAAATGAGTTAAATAATTATTTACAATCTGTAAGTTGTTGGGCCCTGCAAACAGGCTTAGCATTTAGTCTAAACACGTGTAAAATAATGTATTTTTTCAAATAGATGCTTAAGGCTTCCTGTATATTTGTTGTTTTCCCCATTAAATGAGGTACAGGAATATAAATACTTGGGTATACTTTTTACATCTAAGGTGTCCTTCAATGCACATGCAGATCAAATTTCTATAAAGGCAGATAAGTATATGGGATACCTGTTAAGGAGACTATCTACTAGGCGTGAGTATGCATTGACTTTGGCATTTAAAACCTATACAAAACCCTTATTGGGGTACAATAACACTTTTTGTTTTTATACACAGGGACAATTGAAAAAAACTTGAAGGAGTTCAAAGGAGATTTACAAAACGTATAAAGAAATATAGATTTATGGATTATGGCCTTCAGTGTAAGTTGTTTAATTTGCATAGTCTCTGTTGTACCTATATATGTTTAAAGCTGTTATTAGCATTTAAGGTCTTTTGTGACCCTATATCACAGATTATGTATAGCATAGAGGTTAATAAATGTATTAAAGAGTGCAAAAATAAGAATATGATGTTTGTACTAAAAATATATCTCAAAATCAGACTGCAGTTTATTGCTGTTAAAATTACAAGACTTTAGAATATTTTATTTATTTATTTATTTCCAGTTTGATGACCGGGGAGGTCCACTGGGCTCATGGAGCCCATTTTCAGTGGAGGCCCGGGGAGAAAAGCTCCACATTACATAGTTTAGTTGCATATACAATCATAGTAAAGAAGACACAATTGCAATTTCATTTCATGCTAGATAACAGGAATAAATTGTTTGGTTACATAGTATCTAAATATGTAGGATGGCAATGGTAACTTAATTGAGAGAGAGAATAAAGACTTAGAAGGAAAAGAGAGAAAAAAAAGGTGGGATGGGTTATTTATAATATGTACAAATATGTTATTTACAAAATGTACATTTATGTTAGGTTAGCTTGTACTCCGAGTTAGTCAGGAGTTTAAGGAGTGTACTGATTATTAGGCTAGGTGGGGAGAGTGCTGTTGCATTTCCTGTTAGAGGAAAGGTAGGAATGTAGCTGAGTTTTAAAGTTTTCATAGTTTTCCCAAATCCTTAGAGAGGAAGGAAGAGAATTCCATTTTTTAGCTAAGGAAAAGGGTAGCAGAAGCTGACCAGCAGGACAATTGGGTTTGCGGACAGTGATTAGGCTTTGGTGAGTAGATCTTAGAGTTCTCTGAGGGGTGTAAAGTTGAAGGATGTTGGTTAGTGCTGGGCACTTAGCAGGTTGAAAAATTAGTCTGGTGGTTGTAGTAATTTGGAGATAGTCTAGATGGTTGGAGAGTTCAAGCCAATTTAACAAATGAAGGGCAGTACAATGATGGGAGGAGAATTTGGCTTTGGTTGCAAATTGAGAAATGTTATTATAACAGATTTCCAATATGAAGGAGAGAGAGGCAGATAGGTTTGTTAGTAGATGAGCACCACACATTAGTGAGGGGAGTAGATAGGTAGTGGTGAGAGTTTGTCTGGTGGAAGGAGACATAAAATGGATGTTTCTGTCTAGCATACCAAGTTTTATGTGGGTTTTCTTAATATTTTGCTGGATGTGTCAAATTTTAGGTGTTCATCAATAGTAACCCCAAGTTGTTTAGCAAAGAGAACATCCTCTATAGTAGAGTTGTTTTGGCTAATAATTTGGAACACGTTTTTATCAAGAGGGAGAGAATAATAGTATTTTGGATTTGTTGGCATTTAGCGAGAGGTGGTTTTGGAGCATCCAGTTTTCAGTGGTGGAGAAAGCAGTTTGGGTCACTGTTTGAAGCTCTGAGAGGTTAGAGGCTCAGCAGAGTAAAGTTGAATCATCTGCAGATTGTACAATTTTGGTGTTGGGTATGGCTTTGTGCAAATCATTAATAAAGATGTTGAATAGTATTGGACCAAGTATGGATCCCTGGCGTACCCCAGTGGGGGTAGGAAGGAAGGTTGAGGTGCCTTTCCCCCATTTCACAGCTTGAGACCTGTCAGAGATGTAGCTTGAGAACCAGGATAAGGCATTCTGGGAGAGATTAAGGTTAGAAAGATGGTTCAAGAGATGGGTGTGAGAGATGGTATCGAATGCCTTGGACAGATCTAGTAGAACTGTTGATAACTATTTTTCCAGAGCCATGGGCAAGATTTATTGTATCTAAGAAGGAGAGAAGGGCAGTGATGGTACTATGGCCGGGTTGGAAGCCATGTTGGGTTGGAGTGATTAGTTGGTGATTGGCTAGGAATGCTATAAGCTGAAGGTGGATGAATATTTCCAGAAGTTTTGAGATTGGGGAGAGGATAGCTATGGGGTGGTAGCTAGAGATGCTATTGTTTTTGCCTCCTTTATGGAGAGGTAGAATAAAGGCAGCGCTCCATAATTTGGGCACATAAGATTCCTGCATGGATCTATTGATCAAGATGCTAATGGAGAGAACAACACCATCTGTGGCTATTTTAGGAAGGAAGATGAGATATTGTCTGGGATATTGGAGCATAGTTTTAATCTAGAGAGTAATTTTTTATGTGGGAGGTTGAGATGGGATTAAGTTCAAATATTGGATGAGGATTGGAGGCAGAGGGTGGTGTAGGGGATGAGGAAGATTGGATAGGTTGAGGGGAAGGGTTGTTGTTAAAAAAGGTCTTGGTCAGGTATGCTTTGGAGTTTGTGAAGAAGAAGTTGATTAGAGAAGGTATTTCAGGATCAGATTTTCTGGTGTCAGAGCAGGGGTTGTTTTTGATACCTGGGTTGAGAAGAGAATTAATGGAATTCCAGAAATGTTTGGGGTTTTTTGATTAGTTAGACTGGAGTTTGATATAGTATGACCTTTTGTCTCTGATGATTTGTCTTTTAGTGAGGTTACAAAGTTGCTTATATTTAAGGAAAGTTTATGGCTACTTGTTTTGATGGTATGTTTTCCAGGATTTATCTCTTTGTAGCATAAGTTTTTTGGTATCTTTGGTTAGCCATGGGGCGGTCTTGGTTTTTACTCTTTTTGTTCTTGGTGGAGCTAGGGAGTTGAGAATGTTTAAGAAGGTTGAGTTGAAATATTCTACAGCTTTGTCTAGTGGAAGAGTTTTTAGGGGTTTCCAGTTTGTTTGTTTTAGGGAGTCAGGGAAAGTAGTGGGGTTAAAGTTTGTGAGGTTATGTGTGTGAATATATTGGTGCAGCTGAGGAGAGGAGTGGGTAGCTCGGTGTATGAAAGCTGGCAAGTGGTCTCCTATAGGGTTGGGTATAATGCCAGAGTTTAAGACTATATTAGGATGGGATACTAGGATCCAGTCTAGTGTGGTACCTGGGGGTTTGTTTTGTTGGGTCTGGTAATGGAGTTAGTTAGTTGGGTATAGTTAAATTGATTGATGGATATGGTGGGATTAGAGTTGTTGATTTTATTCCAATCGATATTTACATCTCCAAGTATGAAGGTCTCTAGCATAATATAGGTAGAGATCCAGAGGAGAATTTCTTCAAGAGTAGCGGTGTTATTATCGGGGGATGTAGAGGGTAATGATATGAATGATTTTGCAATTATTTATTTTTAGTAGGCCTATTACTAGTTCTGCGTTGTTGAATGGAGGAATAGGATTGGGGTAGGGAGTGATGGATAGCAGGTTAGAGTAGATTAAGGCTACCCTACCTCCTTTTATATTTAAGCAATCATGCCTGAGGGGTTAGAATCCAGGAGGGAGGATTTCAGAGTCACAAATATGAGGTTTTAGCCAGGTTTCTGAGATTGCTACAATGTCGAGTAGGTTGTAGTTTAGCCAAGCATGAAAGTGGGCTACTTTATTTCTTAGACTTTGGGCATTGATGGTGAAGAATTTGAGGTATTTATGGTTGATTTTATTGCTTGTGACAGGGAGATTGGGACTAGAGGAAATGTTTGGTCCAGGATTTGGGTGTATGTCCCCTGCTAAGCAGAGGTAGTTGAGGAAGGGTTTTAGTATTTTTGATCTGGTCTTTAATAGTTGTAGACAGTAAGGTATTAGTTTAGGTTTGTAGTATTTAATTGAGGGGGGAAAATATTTTCCTGAAGTAGTGGAATGGGTTGGGTTGAACTAGAGAGGCAGATATGTTGTAGAAGAGTGTTTTAGTGGGATGAGGAAGGAGGTTGGGAGTGGGGGGGTAGGATAGGAAGGAGGAGTGTTGTTGGTTATAGGAGTAGGAGGTAGCATGGTATAAAGGGAGTAAGAATAGAATGCAGATAAATGGGGTGAGAATGGTTTGAGGTAGAAGACAAGGCATGGTAGAGGAGTATATGTATATATTAACAGTATAAAATGAGTAGGTCAGATTGTATATGTTTATAGATCGAGTAGAAATAGATGTTTATAGGGACTTTGATGGGTGGGGATGGAGTGGTTGTGATTGGCAGGTGGAGGTAGAGAGGGGGGGTTACAGAGTGGAGATGATTGGTTGGTTGAGAAAGGGATGGGTTTGGAGTTGAAATAAATGTAGGAGTAGTGGGGATGGATGGGAATTGGGGGCAGGGTAGGGGAGCGGAGTGAGTCCGTAGGGTGAACCAGGCGTGAAGAGCTGGAGAGAAGATGGCTAGCGGAAACCAATCAGCCAGCTGTAGCTTAAACGTGGGAGCTTAGGGGAAGTACAAGAACAGCAGAGGTGAGTCTAGGCTGAGGAGTGTGAGGGGAGAAAGGTAATAAAACAATACACAAGTCATAGCAGGCAGTGGGGTAAATATGCTATGAGAGTGGGGGATTGCTTGGGAGAGAACAGAAAAATGATATAAGTGATCTTTGCACTATACATGGTTGAACAGTGCCACCTAGTGGCAAAATATATAAAATATAGCTTGGTGGGTAAGGGAATTAAGGAACAAAGAAAAACACACTGTAGGCTGCTTAGTAAGTGTGGGGAAAAGCACATACATTATGGTAATTGTAAGATATAACGTTAGTTAAATGTGGAGACCAGCAAGGAACAGAGGTAAGATTTCAAATAAGGGAGGGACTAAGACACAGTTAGGTGCTAAACTTAATTTTACAGCAGTACCAGGACACTGGCTCCTGTAGATTAAGAAAGCTAGGTTAGGCTGTGTGGGGAGGGGGAAGATCAGAATAGACCAGAAAAGTGGTGGATAGCTAATAGCATGATGAAAAGGGCTGGCCCTGATTTCACAGATATGCAAGTCTACAGAAACAATAAGACAAGGCATTAAGTACTCTGACTTGCTTGTTTTGCATACCTGTCTTACTGAAATAAAATAAGCCAATTTTACCAAGGAGTTATGTGAAAATTAGGAAGACAAGAATTTATAAGAGAAAAGGTTTAGTAGAAGTAGAAAAACAACAGAGCACACAAATAGTACAGCATCTAAAGACAGATTGCAGTTAGAAGTAGAGAATGGGGGGGGGGGGGCAGCTAATGTCCTGAAACAATCAGGAAAATCAGTAGGTATGTTGGACTTACTTGTTTTGCATATCTTTCTTTTGAAATAAAATAAAAACACCTGTAACCAGGAGTATGTGGGATTTAGAAAGACCACAATTTATAGGAGAAAGGGTTTAGTAATGCTAGAAAAACAGCAGGGCTTACAAATAGTTGAAATACTTGCAAAGGGAGACTGCTGTTAGGAAGTACAGTATGGGGAGGGGGCAAGCTAATGTCCTTGATGGAGTGCTTAAAATAGAAATTAAACAAGGGCTAGCAATTAATTTTGTCTGGAGGATAAAACATACTTTTTGTATATTTTGAAAATAACACTCATCCTTGAGGTTGCCCGGTCCTGTTAAAGAGCACTGCAGGCCAATAGATCGAACCTGGCTTGGCGGGGATCCAGGAAAAGTAGATTAAAAGTAGAAGTTGGGAAGAAAAATAATCAATATTAACACAAAATACTGCAATCGTTGATAAGAAAAAATGCAAAAGATACAAAGCTGCTAACAGAGGAGTGGAAAGAAAAAAGAAAAAATAGTAAGAATAATCTCCCTATAAGCTTCTGTAATTCAAATAATTTTTAGTTTTAAAAGGAACCTTTATATTTGGGCAGGTGATAAGGTTTACAAGCGAAAGCCATATATTGTGGAATCAGCATTCTTTGATGGCCAAATAGCCTGAACACTGTATCTGAGCGGATCAGTATCATTTCGCCGAAAATTCTGACATAGGATCCAAATCGCTGAAAATCTATTTTGCCGAAAATACTACTGACAGTGTATATGCCCTTTACCCCAACTGTAGTGTGATCTCGCAGTGAGAATATTAAAGTAGTGAGGGTGTGGGGGGGTGTATCCCCCCACCCAGTACAGTTTAAGATTGTCTAGTATTGTTTTATATTGTCCAGTCCCTATTAAAACAGTAAGTAAGTAGTTTATAACCTGAGTAGGTGGAGGGCTATGCCCCTCACACCCCCTGTTGTGGGAGGCTGTGCCCCCATACCCCCTACATTAATATTCTTACTCCAAGATCGCAATACAGTTGGTGAAAAGGGCATATACACTGTCAGTAGTATTTTCGGCAAAATGAATTTTCGGCAATTTGGACCCTATGTCAGGATTTTTGGCAAAATGTCATAGAACCATCTGAACATATGAACATATAAGATATGTAGCCAAGCCAGATACAGAATTAAGGTACATAAGGAAAACTGGTGGTGGGATGCAGAAATCTAGAAAATCATCAAAACAAAGATGGAGTGCAGGAGAAGGTGGAAGTTACAAAAGATGGACCAGGCAAGGAAGAAATACTGGTTGAATAACAAGAAAGATAAGAAAGGAGTTGCAATAGCAAAGAGCAAGGCATCAGGAGCACTCTACCAGCTTCAGGAAAGTGAGTCATTAGAAAGCACAAAGAAACTCTCTCAGGTTGCAAGGCAAAGACAGAAAAATAAAGAAAATAGTCAGACATCCTTCATAAGGGATACCAGCAACAACCTGCCAACCAGCCCATGGGGCATCAAAGGCAGATGGAAGGAGTACTTCCATCTGCTTCTGAATTAAGAAAGCCCCTCAGAGCCTGTACTGCCCCAGACACAGCCTATGATGAAAGAAGGGGAGGAGCCCACTCTAGAAAAAGTAAGAACAGCACTAAGGAAAATGAAGCGATGGAAAGCAGCAGGCTCCGACGTTATCACAAGAGATATGATAAAGATACTGGGTGAGATAGGGGGGAAATGGCTCCTAAGGGCACTCATAGCAGTATGAGAGAAACAGGCATCCTTATTCAAGACAATGGAGGCATTCACTACTGTGATCTGTACAGAGGTATCATACTCCTGTCACACTGCATGTATGTCCTGGACAGGTTGACTGTTAAACAAATATGAAAAGTAGTAGAAAGTAAGATGGGAGATGCGCAGTTTAGATTCACATCGCTGTGCAGCACAACTGACCCAATGTTTGCAGTAAGGCAGTTGGTTGAGAAGAAGCTACAGGTGAGGAAAGAGTCCAATTGGACATTCCTAGACTTGGAGAAAGCATATGACAAGGTCCCAAGAAAGCTGATTTGGGCAGTCTTGCGGTGGTTCGAAGTCTCAGAAACATTAGTAGAATTACTGCAAGCTATGTAAAAAGACCCAATGACTTAAGTACAAACAGCATTTGGACTCACAGAGGGGCTCCCAGCGGGAGTAGATGTGCATCAGGGTTCAGCATTGATCCCACTGCTGTTCATACTGGTGCTGTACTATGTTAGCAAACAGGAAAGTCGGGTAAAGTCAACAAAGTTGCTGTTTTCTGAAGATGTGGCATTACAGGCAGTCTCTAAACAAGATAGAATACACAAAGTATTCAATTGTATTTATTACTGCTTGGTAGTAATTTGATTAAAGTGTAGCTATCATTCTAAGTGTTTTGGATTAAGCACTTGGGCTTCAGACCAGTTGTTTTACATTAGGAAGGTTTGTGGCCTGCAATGTGGTGGCAGGACAGGTAGCTTACATCCTTCTAAGTTGTATATGAATACACAGTAAACGCTGGCTCCCAAAAGTCCACTTCAAAAAGAGATAAAAATCCAAAGGTAGAAACACTGGAAGCAGACCACCACGATTTGTAAAAAACAGGTTTATTGCAGAGATGCCTTCATCAGATCTAATAATACAAGGGAACTACAGGTTCTATATATACCAAAAAAATCTTCATTCAATCAACAATAAAACAATCAATTATTTAATTAGAGACATTTAAAGTGCTAGTACCTAACCTGCATATTGTTAAGAAAAATAAAGCAAAAATTAAAATAAAAACTAAAATTAAGTACAAAAGTTTAGTACTTGACATTCTATATCTAAATCACATAAATATATGGCTATATAAATAAACAGAACAATGCTGCTAACAAACCTAAATCTAAATTTAAAAACTAAAAAATGTATGACTTATACGTATTTTATATATTATTATTTATAAACTAGATAACTGTGAAAATGATCCTATTACATGTAAAATAGATGTTGAATCTTTCAAACATCTATACATAAATATGTAACAAGGTGAAATAACAACTGCTATATAATTTATAGGCCAATGCTATTTGCTTGTATAGAGCATAAAAGGCATAGAAGGCATAACAATATACATATAAAAACATATAAACGTGAGATACACTCCTTCCTTTTTAATTGATGTAGTACAGTCTGAATGCCCTGACTATTTAATAAACCTAACAAAAGTTCATAAAAGAAATTAAATAGATGGTACTTGATATAGCAGCATACTCATTCTATTAAAATTGATATTGATATCTATAACTATGTATAAATGTAAAAATGTAAACTTCCTGGTACTTCTATTATTGTCTATTTGAGACTGTGTCCTTTCAAAGAGGCTCTAACACTCACATATTGGTTAAGCCCTGGAGGATGATGTGCTTTGAGTCTCAAGATCCAGCTTAATTCATTATTTTCCAAATCATTGAACTCATCACCTGACCTTTACTGCAAGCTATGTAAAAAGACCCAATGACTTAAGTACAAACAGCATTTGGACTCACAGAGGGGCTCCCAGTGGGAGTAGATGTGCATCAGGGTTCAGCATTGATCCCACTGCTGTTCATACTGGTGCTGTACTATGTTAGCAAACAGGAAAGTCGGGTCAAGTCAACAAAGTTGCTGTTTTCTGAAGATGTGGCATTACAGGCAGTCTCTAAACAAGATAGAATACACAAAGTATTCAATTGTATTTATTACTGCTTGGTAGTAACTTGATTAAAGTGTAGCAATCATTCTAAGTCTTTTGGATTAAGCACTTGGGCTTCAGACCAGTTGTTTTACATTAGGAAGGTTTGTGGCCTGCAATGTGGTGGCAGGACAGGTAGCTTACATCCTTCTAAGTTGGGAACTGCTGATTGAGGGCTCAGTGTCTGTCATTCTAAAAGTGTATTACTTCTGGTTTAAGCACTTGGGCTTCAGGCCAGTTATTTTACATTAAGAAGGTTTGTGGTCTGCACTCTTGTGGGAGGAGAGGCTGGACTCTGCCCTTCTGAGCTGGGAATTTCTGGTTAAAGGCTTTTAGTGCCTGCATATTTGAACTGTTTTTTACTGAAATTGGTACACCTTGTTTGCTGTAGCATAGACTAGATCCAGGCCTGCTGAATATAGCTTTGTCTGTATGCATGTTGTTTGTTTGCTTGTTATTTCCCTGAAACACTAATTGCACCTAAAACACAGCTTTTCAGTGCTTCTGTGGATCCCAAGTGATATCTGCATTGCTTACGGTACTTATTTCCTTGTTTCACTTGAAAGAAAGTTACTGTTTGTCATTTTTGTATTTAAGTTACCTGCAACACATTGCATTTAAGTTACCTGGGACTTGCTCACTAAGTCAGCACTAAAAAATTAAAAACACTACACCCTCACAAACTCCCTTGAGTACCTTGTTCCCCATTGGCCCTTTTTTTCAATTATAAAGGAATTCCCAATACTATTCTAGCATGTCCAAAGGTCAGTTGTTAATCTCTTCTCCAGTCCAGCTGGTGAATCTGGGAATCTTGAGGAAATGTTACAACTGCCTCATGTACACAGACAACCCTCTCCTCCTCCCAACAAATTCCAACACATGTGAGAGATGCAACCATATAGCCAAACTGGAGGCTAAGCTCTCTCAACTCAGTACTGGCGTAACCAGTCAGGAGAAGAAGGAAACCACACTCACTACAATTCCAGTCTCACATAGACCTACCACAACAGCAAACCAAACCCATAAACACACAAAAACATACTCAGAGGCTCTAAATAAAAATCTGCCTAAGCAGCAGAGACCTCCAAAGCAGGCACTGAAGCAACCGTTACCCCAAAACAAAACATGTGCAACAAATAGCTCACAAAACCAGTGTGCTGAACAGTCACAGCCATTAAGGCTAAACAACACACCTGAGACACTTGTAATAGGTGACTCTATCGTCAGGCACACTGACGTCCCGCTCACTAGGCTGAACAAGGAGAAGGTCATGTTAAGCTGCCTGTCGGGCGCTAGGATCCACCATATAACACACGCACTCAGGTCACTCCAAGGCAAGTACAAATATGACTCAGTCATTGTCCATGCTGATGTGAATGACCTAAGACGTACCTCCCTGGACTACATGAAAAGAGACATAGAGGAGCTCTTTGAGCATGTAGCCCCAGGCCGGTATGACCCTGACCTTGAGTAGCATCTTACCCTCACCAAGAATGATGCCACAATATGAAGACAAGATGATCAATTTCAACAATTGGCTTAAGTATTGGTGTCATTCAAAGGGGAGCAAATGCCTTTCAGCCTGGGATGACATGCTCGAAAAACCACGATGCTTCACTAGCATGGCTTGCACCTGTCACCCCTGGGCTTTCGGATATTGGCAAAGGCTCTTGCTACCCCCATAGTGCCTTTTTTAGGCAAGGCTCAAAAGAAAAACCCACCTCCATAGATATCACAAGGGATAAGAAACTAAGAGTAATGCTACTCAACGCCAGAAGTCTAAACCTCAAGATGCACACACTCGAAACTCTCCTTAGCATGGAGAACATTGATATCTGTGCAGTAACAGAAACCTGGTTCAAGGCTACCAAGAGCACCCCAGCACTACCAGGTTATACCTCATACCATGCTTTTCGGCCCCAAAACTTGGACCAAACCACAAAAGGAGGGATTGTATCAATATTAGTCAAAGATATCCACACCTCCAGGTTGGTGGCACAACCTAAGCATCAGAGACTATCCATGTGCAACTAACAGTGGGTAAAACTGCCTTCCAGTTTATAGCCTGCTACAGACCACCCTCCCAAACCCAGGAACCCCACTCAGCCTTCTTGATAACACTGGAAAATATGATGGTCTCTCCAAACACCATTATATTGGGCGACTTTAACTACCCAAACATAGACTGGGAGCATTACTCTAGCTCCAACACCCTAGCCCAAATGTTCCTAGAATTTATAAACTCAAATGCTATGGAACAACTTGTTACCACTCCCACAAGAGGGAAAAACATACTGGACCTGATCATCACCAACATGGGGACTCTATGCTCCAGACCAGAAGTGTATCCCTCACTGGTAAGATCAGACCATAAACTAATCTCACTGGATATTCACATCCAACCCCACCCCCTGCCCAGAAAACCACAGTGAAAACTTCTCTAAAGCAAATTTCACACTCCTCAAAACCGAGGTGGAATCCTTCAAAGCCCCCGGGCCTGTGGAAAATACGGCCCAGACCGCAGAATCCTTTATAAATGCATTCTGTGAACACCTTCAGGAATGCATGGATCATGCAATCCCAAATAAAACCAAGACCCAATCCTCCAAAGGCAGACGTCCTGTCTGGTGGACCCCAGCCATAAACAAACTATACAATAGAAGGAGGAAGCTACTACATGACAGAGCAAAATCCCAAAAAGGGAAGGCATCTCTGATCAGTATTAGCAAAAAACTACGGGCACTCATAAATAAAATCGTCTAAGGCCAGCTTCGACAGAAAAATTGCACAAGACACTAAGGATAATCACAAGGCTTTCTTTAGTTATGTTAGGAACCTGGGTGGGAATTCCCAGATATGCTCAGAATTAGTCCAAAATGACAAAAAATACACCAAACCCACAGACATTGCCAACATCCTAGCTGACAGGTTCAGCACAAACCCCCCCCCTCCCCACCAAAAGGGCGAATATCTATCCCAGCAGAGTGCTGTCCCCCTGACATCTCAGATGCTCAGGTGAGAGCCGCCCTCTCCAAAGCAAAAATCACAGCATCAATGGGACCAGATGGTGTCCCGTACATGAACTCCAAGAAGAGCTAAACCCAAACATAAAACTACTGTTTGATCTCAGCCTTACTACAGGATATGTACCCAAAGAGTGCCATACAGCAACAGTAGTTCCTCTCCACAAAGGTGGTGCCTCAATGGATCCTGGAAACTATCGCCCCATAAGCCTGACTAGCTTGGTCTGCAAAGCTATGGAAAGGATCATCATGGACCTCATAAATAAAGATATTGGGGACCTACAGACACTGGATCCTACCCACTTTGGCTTTGTTAAGGGAAGATCCTGCCTCTTAAACCTGGTCGATTTATTTGAAACAGTCAAACAAGGCCATTGACGAGGTGAAGTTGGTCCACACAGCCTACCAGGACCTCGCAAAAGCCTTCGATACAATACCCCACTCAGGCATTATAGATAAGCTCACCAGGTTAAATATAACCCCCTATGTCACTAGATGGGTTGCAAACTGGCTCAAGGACAGAACCCACATGGTTAGAATTGCTGGAGCCATGTCAGACTCCAAACCAGTTACAAGTGGCGTCCCACAAGGCTCAGTCCTGGGACCTCTCTTGTTCGGTATATATTTCTCGGAGGTACAGGCAAACATGGAAGGACTGTGGCTGACCAAGTTCGCAGATGACTGTAAACTGGGCGCCATAATCGACTCTCCAGCTGACACAAGCATCCTCCAAAAGGGCCTCATAGAAACAGACAACTGGTGCCAGAGACATGGCCTCAAGCTAAACACCAAAAAGTGTATAGTAATCCCCTTTGGCAAAAACAAAGTACCACAAATTACCACATAGGTGGTAATCCATTAAGTACAGAAGAAGTAATTAGGGACCTGGGGACCCAAGTTGAT
The DNA here is from genome assembly GCF_019279795.1 of Protopterus annectens. Classification (NCBI taxonomy): domain Eukaryota; kingdom Metazoa; phylum Chordata; order Ceratodontiformes; family Protopteridae; genus Protopterus; species Protopterus annectens. The sequence goes on from NC_056742.1 coordinate 453,576,291, forward strand.
AGCAATCTCTCATTTGACAACCACGTGGCCAAAGTGGTTAGAAAAACATTTTATATAGCCCACATAATCATGAAGGGATTCACATCTAGATCAGGGGAGGTCATTGTGCCTCTTTACTCATCCCTCATCAGGCCCATAATTGAGTACAATGCCCCTTTTGGGATGTACCTTACCAGACACCTGCAGCAACTGGAAAGACCCCAAACGTACCTCACCAAGAGGATCAAAGGGCTCAAACAGATGCCATATGCTGCCCGGTTAAAGAAACTCCAGCTCTACTCAGTGGCATACCGCCTGTTCAGAGGCGATCTGTGCCTGACATATAAAGCCATGTCCAACTCGGAATTAATGGACATGCTGCACCTCAGAAAATCCAAATACCATTGAGCTACGCACTCGAGAGACTTGAACCTCAGCACTGAAATAAATAGGACATGCTGGAATGACAGATTCATAACCCAGAGGCTCCCTTCACTCTGGAATAAAATCCCAGTCCAGGTTAGGCAGAGTCCCTCATTGACTCTCTTCAAGAGGAATCTTGATGAGTGGATGGGAGATCATAGGTTTACCCTGGGTATCACTTCTGTGTCACTGTTAGACAGAAACACAGTTTACTAACCTCGAAAAAGGGCATAGCAAAATTAATTTAAAATGGGTGGCGAAAGCCAAACACACTCTGGCTAGGCTTATAAATGCCCTAGGGTAGATAGCCTAGTATGAACCTATGAACTTATGAACCTATGAACTTCGGCAGAGAATAGGGGAATGGAATGAAAAACTGAAGACATCTGGTATGAAACTTAGCACAGATAAGACAATTCTAATGGCAGCAAATGGGGGAAATCAGAAGAAGATGAGCATTGATATAGGGCAGACAGTGGAACAGGTTAATGATTTGAAGTATCTGGGAGGGTGATTGAGGAGAAGGGAAGTCAAAATGAGGAAGTCATATCTAGAATCATGTGAGTCCAGTCAACTGGTACAGAGTGTCAGGGTTTACATATGACAGAAAAATGCCAAAGAAGCTGAAAAGTCAGTTGTACAAAACAGTGGTGTGATCAGTATTGCATGGTACAAAAACCTAGCAGTAAAGTTAAAGCAGTTGAGGAAGATAGACGTCATGGAGATGAAGTACCTGAGATGAGTGATAGGATACACAATGTGGAACATATGAAGAAATAAGGACATCAGTGCAGAAGCTAGAGTAGCTCCAGTTGTCGACAAGGTCAAAGAGAATAGATTACGTTGCTTTGGGCACATGTGCAGAAAAGCAGAAAACAATCTGGTGAAGTAGATTTGGGACAGACAGGAAGAAGGCAAAAGGGAATGAGGGCAACCAGCAAAGAGGTGGATGTACTGTGTGAGAGAAGATCTGTGACAGTCAAGCATGAGTGTCAAATAAGGCAGGACTGTGGCATTGAATCAACAGAGATTGCAACAGTTAACACCACACCCCGACGCCCTGTAGAAAAATGGGAAAAAGGGAATTGATGAAAATGATGATGATGATGATGATTTAACTGACATGTTGACATTCCTATGTGGATGTTACATGACTCTATTGCAGATCTATCTATCTGTCTATCTATCTATCTATCTATCTATCTATCTATCTATCTATCTATCTATCTATCTATCTATCTATTTATATATTTATCTTAGTCTATCTATCTATCTGTCTATCTATCTATCTATCTATCTATCTATCTATCTATATCAGCTTTTATTAAGACAAGTTTTAGAATAAAGTATATAATGTCAAAGATACAATAGGCAATTATTTACCAAGAAATATAAATGTATTGTTTATATTGCCCATACTTCCAATCTGCATAAGATATAAACACATAGGAGAGTTGAGTATATAAGCTTGGCATGCTCATAAAAATTTAAAATACCTGCAGTAACAAAAGAAGCAGGATTATTGTGTATATATATATATATATATATATATATATATATATATATATATATATATATATATATATATAATTTCATGTTTATAATAATCATTTTTATATTTTGCCAACATCTTAAAAAGTAAACATGCTACTTTATTTCTTGAATTTCAGTTTGCGCAATTGCTTTGTGACAGAAATATGTCATTCTACCTTAGTTCTTGAATTTTTCTTGTCGCAATTCATGAAATAACCTATTTACAGAGTAAACTTGATATAATTGGGTAGAAGATGTTCTGCTTGACTAGATATGAGGCTGCACTGTGATTTGTCAGAGACAGTATTGAAATCTACACCTAACTATCTAAGGTCATTGTAGCTGCACAATTTTCTATAGTTTAAGGTAGCTATTACAGCAATCCACAAAGTTCAGCTCAGATAAATTTAAACACAAATAATGATGCTAATTGCATTACACAACTATGTAATATTTTTATATTAGCTACACTGCATAAGGATGTGATAAATGCATATACACAAGGATATGTTTAAAGTCCTTTTTCAGAAATTAAGTAATTTACAATGACAGCTGTTATCAGATAGTGACAAGACATTGCCAAGATAAGCTCTGTATGGATAACTGTACAAATGGTGAATGAAAACACAAGTTGAAGATAGCTGCTTACTTATCAGAAGTGTTTTGTTAAGCTTAAAAAGGACCTCTGGTAGAATCTTTAGATGTTTGGGTGCACTCAGATGGACCGCTATATTTAGATCTTGTCTCTCACGCTTCCACTGAGGATACGGAAATATCAACAGTGAACTTTGAGATGTTGTCATAGATGTGCCCATGACCTTTGTAATCTGTTCTAAATATAAAGTTAGAAATGTTCTATTTAGATAAATGCTGCATGTGTAGTAGAACTCAAAAATATTACTGTTACGTACTACCTCCAATCTAACCCTCTCCCCCAGGATTATTTCCTCATAAATAAATCAGAATAGTTGTCACATTTATTTATTAAACACCACAGAGTCCTGGGGATTTATGAACAACATGGCTGCATCGTGGTGAAGTCAATACTAATTATCTTTTTAATGCAGTCAGCAGCATTGCAAATATGCATGTGGCCAAGCCAGTTTGTACAATAAGTAGCCTCTATTTGTGACCGCAACACAGGCTCATGGCTACATTGTGGTAAGACACCTTGCAGCTCCATGGACATAGGAGATGCAAACCCCAGTAGTTGATGCAAGAGCACATCCACAGTTGATTAAGGTAGATGTAATAAACAGCAGCAAATATGGGAGAAAAGCTACAAAACAAGAACAGAAATACATTTTTGACAATAAAAAAAAAATAGTCAACAAACATTATTTGCAAAGTATTTCAAAGAAAACAGTCAACAAACATTTACAAAGCATGTTGTATTAAGAAAATACATGTTTTCAAGATATTTGCATATTTCAAATTGTAGGTGTGTAATACTTGCATAGTTTCTTGAGCAATGGATATGAAAATAACACAGATGCTGAGCCTGGAGTTGAGGTCAGTAACAGAAATCATGGAGATGGTGAACACTGATGTGCAAAGTGGTTTGCATAACAAAGCATTACATAGAAATGTGGACCTCTAATGTATGTGACAATAATGCTATTTTAAGAAAGTGAATTATATACCTTAGATGTGTTGCCATAAAAATAATACAGTAAGCAAGCAAGCAATAACAAATGACAGGGTGTGGGAATTCATGTCAGCTCAGGGTGTTCTGAGGCCTAACACCACATGTGTAGGGCCTGTACACCCCTGAAGGGGAATAATGGCTGTTAAATTGATTTGTATTTGTTTTATTATTTTTGTATTATTATGTAATATATATATATATATATATATATATATATATATATATATATATATATATATATATATATATATATATATATTATGTGTGCATGCACACACACACACACAGACACACACACACACACACACACACACACACACACACACACACACACACACACACACACACACACACACACACACACATACACACACACACCGGTCACAGCTAGCCTGAGTGAATACACCTCATAGGTTCATTATTTTCTAGGCTAACAACCACAAGAGCCTTTTTAAGCCTAGCCAAGCATCCAAAATCATTAACAAGTTTTGATACCCTTGATAAGTGTAAGCATGGGCCTTGGAGATGAAACATTTACAGGTTACCTGTGTCCATTAGAGACATAGGTGCCAAACCAGGGATTGATTTCCAGTTTCCCATCCTGTTGTCTAACCTGAACATGAATTGGGTTAGGGAGGATCTCTGCTTCACACAGAAGGGGAGCCTGTTCCATAGATCTTTCCAGCAGGTCTTATTTATATCAAAGGAAGACGTAAGTCTTTAGAATGGATAATTCTGGTGCTGTTTATTTTGTGGATATACAGGAAGTCCATCAGAATGGAGTCTGACAATGTCCTGTATGCCATGCATAGATCTCACCTCAAAAACCTGTAGGAGACAGAATACAGGGATAGGGCCTTGAGGTGGTCTGCATAGGACATTTTACTTATGCCCTGTATTCTTTTAGTGAGGAGCCTCTGTGGACATTCCGGTTGTTGGATATGTCTGGTTAGATACATACCAAGGGGTATTGTACTCAATTATAGGTCTGATAAATGGCAAATACAGTGGAACAATGACTTCCTTGGACTTGGATAGACTTTGTTGACTTAGATGCCATACCTTTGTTTGTAAGTTGCGCAACATATAAGGATTTCCTCACCACCGTAGATACATGATGGTCAAAGGCTGGAATGCTATCTATGTGTGTCCCTAAGTCCCTAACTACTGGGTCAACTCTAAGGGGTGTATTGTCAATATAATAGTTACCAATGATGGATGACTTCCCAAAGGATACTATTATGCATTTCCAGGCATTTAGTTTTAGTCCATGACTCTGACACTAGTTTTTTTGTCTATATAAGCCCCTCCTGGAGTACATCTGTGCCAGTGTGACATTCAATGATAGCTCCTAATTTGCAATCATCTGCAAATTTTGTCAGGCAGAGACCACTGACATATACCTTGACTTCTGAGAAGTAAATGCCAAAAAGGAGTGATCCAAGGACTGATTCCTGAGGGACTCCACTTATGACAGGCCTCTTTGTTGAGGTGGGCTCCCCAATTCTAACTTCCTGGGTCTTGTCTGTGAGCTAGTTGGCTATCCACTGAGTGATATACGGGTTTGTACCTAACTTCCTGAGTCAACAACACTTCACTCTGATCAAATGAATGAAAAACAATTAAATTAATTGCAGCTGTTGTCCTCCCTGTCTCCCATGTTTCTTTACTTTATGTGATTTGCTACATAGTGTTCTCTTTCCTGAAGAAGGGACAATTTGTGAGTAAACCACTGAGGATTTAGGTCAGTCAATAATGCCAGTCATAAGAGATTTCCTACTTCTTAATGTTAAGGAAATGCTGCTAATGGGTTTCCTACTGAGTCTGAAGACATTAACACCTCTCTCACTCTCTCTGTCGTTTATACTCCCGCTTTCTGTCTCTCACACACTGGAGTTATTAGAAAGCAGACATTTGGAGGAAGATTCTCAGCAGTAGATCAGGGTTAAAAGGAGCTACTGTTCTGAGGGGGTTTAAGACCCTCCACCTGTAAAATAACTGATATCTGTCCACTCCGTCAGACTAGTATGTTACACATTGCTTTCACACAGCAGTAATGTGCACCACGTTGGGTTTGATACCCTACCCACCTAACACAAATTCTGTTGACATGTTTACTGCTTGCTAATGCCATGGCAGAAGTGATACAAGAGCTGTCAGGAAACATTTATTTGGAGGGGGATTCCCAACCTTGTGGAAGACTGCAAAATGGGTAGTCTTAAACAGATGCTAGCAACTGTGGGATTAGAACCCTTCATATGCCTTGCTGACAAATTAAATGTCACATCATGACTACATTGAACCATGGAACCTGTACAATTGAGAAATCTAATACCCAAGAATCCTGGAGCTCCTGGGGCATGGTTCTAGCAAAGTCTTTTCTGGGTCTAGGAATTGTGTTTGGAATACTTTATAAAGGTATGTATAGTGGATGAAGTTGCTGCCTTTAGAATATCTCAAGACTCCACACCTTTCCGGAAAGCCACAGAAGAAGCTGATGCATTTGTTGAATGAGTTGGAACCATGCTTGGTAGTAGATTTTTTTTGTAGTGAGCATAACAAAAGGAAATGGCATGATACAATCAACTAGAAACAGTCAAATTTGACACAGGTTGTCCTTTTCTCTTGCCTTCACAGGATACAAGTAGCTGGACAACTTTCATAAAAGGTGGAGCTCTAGCTAGTATCTAAGCTGCCTGTGTACAACCATCGAGTGAAGAATCCTTTCCCATCATTCTTTGGTTCAGGAAAGAAGACTGAAATTTAATAGTCTGATTTAAACTGAAATATTAGACAACTTTAGGCATAAATGTAGGATTTGTTATCAAAGAAACCCTGTCTTTGTGAAAAATGGGGTAGGAATGACTCACCATAAGGGCTTGCAACTCAGTTACTCACTTTGCACATGACAGAACAATAAGAAACACTATCTTCTATGTTAAGAACCTCTATTCAGCTTTTCAATCACAAAACTGAGATCCCAAAGCAAAGTCACCTGTTACCAAGCTAAGTGAATATGTCTGACCCCTTTGAAAAATTGTTTTATTTAGAATTGTTAGAAAGGAGACATCTATGGGCAGATAACCAGAAATGAGTGACAAACATACCTTGATATATGAGTACAGCAAGCCATAGGACAGTAACTCACAAATAATTAAGAACCGGAGGCATCCAGGCATGCTGAAGATCCTGATTCCTTGAGTGTTACCAACTAGAAAACCTTTTCCACTTAGTCATATATAATTTCCTAGTAGCAGGTTTTCTTGACTCCTGAAGTACCTGCTTCACTCCCTCATAAATAAGGTGCTTAAAAGGTATTAAAATTGTATTGTCTAGGCAGCTAGTTGAAGATTTTACAGGTTAGAGTTTATCAAACTCGCCTTATCTTGTGTGAGTAAACCCAGTCTGTGCAAAGGCTGGTGGTAATTACCCTTGATTGAAGAGAAGGGAGAACCACCATTGCCTTGGTCAGAAGGGAGTAAATACCACATTTTCTGGACTACTTTTGCATTTTTAGAAAAACTCTGGTAATCAGTGGAAAGGGTGGAAAACCATACAGAAGCATTCCCGTCCATGGGAATGAAAAAGCATCTGCCTTCCAGGCCTGTTTGCAAAGAGTCCTGGATCAGAGTTTCTGTAATTGAATGTTCTGAAGGGATTTGAATAGATCTGTTTGAGAAGTTTCCCACAGGTGGATCGGGTCTGGAAAGACCTCTGGATGAAGTTTTCATGCATGGTGGTCTATCCATTCCTAGTCCTATTGAGCTGGCCTGCAAAAAGCTTTTGCTCTGAAGAGATCTATGCATCCTGACCAGTGAGGCTTAGTTGAATTTCTACCTCACAGGCCATTATAGCCAGTCTGAAAAGGGGGGGGGTTATGATCTGGTACTTCCTTTTTTTTTCCTATGGGCCACATCACTGTGATATTGTCTGTGTACACTAGAAAAAGTCTTGTGACAAGAGATTATGCTAGACCTCCAAAGCACTGATGACAGCAATCTCCCCAGCATTTATGTGTTTCTGTTTGTGTACGGGTCCCACAGAGATGACACTTTTACTCCTTCGGATACCGCTCCTCACGCCAAGTGGATCTGAAGCATCTGTTTTTATTGACTTGGGGGGGGGGGTCAGAACGGAGAATGAAGGACTTGGATTATACACAGTCTGATCTACCCACAAGTGAATCTCCCTCTTTACAAATCCTAAAAAGGAATCTGAAAGGTCAAAGTGCATAAGCACTGGGTCCAGACTGATTTGAAGCATTATTGTATTCTCCTCATGTGTAATCTGGCGAAAGAGAAGTACGAGTATGATCAGTGCGGTAATGCCCTAGAAGATTGTTGGTTTATACTGGAGAAATTCAGGAAAACTGTTGGAACATTTTTAGTTTGTCTGGGAGGGGGGGTTCTACCCAATGCCCTCTCCAAGGCTGATTCCAACAAGTATCCTAGGAAAACTATTCTCTGTGACAGGATTAGAGAAAACTTCTGCAGGTTGATTTCAAATCCCAGATGGAAGCTCCTGTACAGTTGTTAAGAGAGTCTTAACAGATAGAAAAACGAGTCTGCAAAGGTAAGACAATAATCCAGATATGGAAAAAAATGAATATGTCTTGAAATTTACAATACACAATGACTGGAGCTAGGCATTTTCTGAATATCCTTGGCACAGTGGAGAAGAGCCCAAAGGGTAAAACAGAAAGCTGATAATGTAAGTCAGATGCAACACATCTTAAGAAATATATGAACTGCTTGGCAATAAGAATATGCAGATATGCAGCCTTTAGCTCCAGCTTTACCATGAAAGGTAGACATCGGATTAATGGCAAAATATTTTAAAGTGATATCATGAACTTGGGAATCTTGACATGGAGGTTTAGAGCCAAAAGATCCAGTACACTACTCCAAGATCATTTTGGTTTGAATAATAATCTTTGTTCATAGGTTCATAGGTTCATAGGTTCATACTAGGCTATCTGCCCGAGGGCATTTACAAGCCTAGCCCATCGTTTTGTGGCTTACGCCACCCTTTTAGTATGGGGGACTATACCCATTATTTTGCTGTGCCTCTGTCGAGCAGTGACACTGAGGTAATCCTTGGGGTATATCTGCGATCTCCCATCCATTGGTCAAGATTTCTCTTGAACAAGGCCAGCGAGGTGCTCTGCCTCACATGTACCGGGATTTTGTTCCACAGCATAGGGAGTCTTTGGGTGATGAATCTATCCCTCCAGCATGTCCTATTAATAGCCGTGTCGAGGTTTAAGTCTCCCGCCCTTGTGGCTCTGATGGATCTAGATTTTTTGAGGTGAAGCATATTCATCAAATCTGGGTTTGACATGGCCTTGTATGTTAGGCAAAGGTCACCTCTGAGCAAGCGGTGGCGACTGAATAGAGCTGGAGTTCTTTCAGTCGGGCAGCATAGGACAGATTTTTGAGACCCTTTATCCTTTTGGTGAGGAACTTTGTGGCCTCTCCAGCTGCTGCAAGTGTCGGGTCAGATACATTCCGAATGGGGCATTGTACTCAATCATTGGTCTGATGAGTGATGAGTAAAGGGAGACTATGACCTCCCTTGATCTAGATGAGAATCCCTTCATGATAAGGTGGGCAATGTAGAAGGTTTTCCTAACTACTTTAGCTACATGGGTGTCGAATGACAGACTACTATCAACCTGGGTCCCCAGGTCCCTGATAACTTCTTCTGTGGTCAGTGGATTGCCACCTATTTGGTAGCTAGGGGTAACCTTGTTTTTCCCGAAGGGTATGACTATGCATTTTTTGGCATTTAACTTTAGTCTGTGGCTCTGGCACCAGTTATCCGTTTCTGTGAGACCCTTCTGAAGGATATCTGTGTCAGATGTGTTTTCTACTATGGCGCCCAGTTTGCAGTCATCTGCAAACTTTGTCAGCCATAACCCTCCTGTGTTTGCTTGTACTTCGGAAAAGTAGATGCCAAACAAGAGTGGGCCCAGGACTGAGCCCTGTGGGACACCACTTGTGACAGGCTTTGAGTCTGACATGGCGCCAGCAACTCTGACCCTGTGGGTTCTGTCTCTCAGCCAGTTTGCAACCCATCTTGTGATGTATGGGTTAACATTTAAGCTGATGAGTTTTTCAATGATACCCGAGTGGGGTATTGTATCGAAGGCCTTGGCCAGATCGAGGTAGGCTGTATGGACTGCCTTTCCCTCATCAATGGCTTTGGTGACTGTTTCAAAAAGTCAACCAAGTTTAAAAGGCATGATCTGCCTTTGACAAAGCCAAACTGGGTTGGATCCAAAGTCTGCAAATTCCCTATGTCTTTATTTATGAGGTCCATTATGATCCTCTCCATGGCTTTGCAGATAAGGCTTGTCAAGCTAATGGGCCGGTAATTTCCAGGGTCGGTGGAGGCACCGCCTTTGTGCAGTGGGACCACAGTTGCAGTGCGCCACTCCCTGGCACGTATCCCGAGGTAAGACTTTGATTAAACAGCTGTCCTAGCTGTGGGTTTAATTCCTCATTGAGTTCGTGGAGCACACAGCCGGGGACACCATCAGGTCCCATGGATGCTGTGTTTTTGCTTGGGAGAGAGCAGTTCCCACTGGGGCGCGGGAGATGTTGGGGGAGCCGCAGTCGTTTGGTATAGATATCTCTCCTTTTGGTGGGAGGGGAGAAGTTTGCACTGAACCTGTCAGCCAGTATGTTGGCAATGTCTGTAGGATCAGTAATCTTCACATCATTTTGAACTAGTTCTGAGCATATCTGGGAGTTTCCTCCCAGGTTTCTAACATAGCTAAAGAAGGCCTTATGATTGTCTTTTGAGTCTTTAGCTATTTTTCTCTCGAAATTTGCTTTGGATGATTTTATGAGAGCTCTTAGTTTTTTACTTATAGTGATCAAGGGTGTTTTACCTTTTAAGGATTTTGCTCTATCTTGTAGTAGCTTCCTCCTTTTGTTGTAGAGTTTGTTTATGGCTGGGGTCCACCAGACTGGACGCTTGCCTTTGGTACAAAGAGTCTTTGTTTTGCTTGGGATTGCCTTATCCATGCAGTCCTGCAGGTGTTGGTAGAAGGCATTTGTAAGTGATTCAGCGGCTTGAGTACTGTTTTCCGCCAGCTCGGGGGCCTTAAAGGAGACCACACTAGTCTTTAGAAGTGTGAAGTCGGCTTTTGAGAAGTTTTTTACTGTGGTCTTTTTATTTCAGGTGGGGTGGGATGAGGACCTCCAGCGAGATTAGTTTGTGATCTGATCTCACCAGTGAGGGGTATACTTCTGGTGTTGAACATTGTGCTCCCATGTTCGTGATGATGAGATCAAGTATGTTATCTCCTCTTGTGGGGATGGTGACTAGTTGTTCCATGGCATTTGAGTTTATGAATTCAAGGAACTTTTGGGCTAGGGTGTTTGGGCTTGAGTAGTGTTCCCAGTCTATATTAGGGTAATTGAAGTCACCTAGTATGATGGTGTTTGGTGATACATTTATCCCCTCTAGTGTTTTCAGGAAGGCCATGTGAGGTTCCTGAGTTTGTGAGGGTGGCCTGTAACATGCTACAATTTGCAGAGCAGTCTTGCCTATGGTTAATTGCACCTGGATGGTCTCCGATGCATCGTGCGTTGCCACCAGTCTTGAGGTGTGGGTGTCCTTGATGAATATGGATACCCCCCCTCCTTTCTTGGTATTGTCCGGATTTTGGGGCCGGAATGCATGATATGAGGTAAAACCTGATAGCGCTGGGGTGCTCTCAGGAGCCTTGAACCAGGTTTCTGTCACAGCACAGACATCGATGTTCTCCATACTGAGAAGGGCCTCGAAAAGTGCATTTTGAGATTTAGACTTCTGGCATTGAGCAGCATTACCCTTAGTTTTTTTCCTTTTTTGTGTTCTAGGGTGGTAGGTTTAGAATTTGAGCCTTGCCTAAAAAAGGCACTATGGGGGTGGCAAGAGCCTTTGCCAATATCCGGAATCCCAGGGGTGACAGGAAGAAGAATTAAAGGCACTGTTCTATCACTCCCTAAGACAGCATGTTGTACAAGATGGAAAGAAATAGAGCAATGTGGTTCTCTGGGCTGGAGGTAAACCCCTCAATAGGAGGGAGTGATTCCCATTTCTGAGAGTAACCTTCATGGATTGTCTTCAGAACCCAAATGTCTGAGAGAGCAGGCTGGCAGATGATCATGCTGATTGGGAAGACTGTGCTGGGTTTTTATGATCCTTTCCCTACTTTGTAGAGTTTCCTTTCCATTGCCCCTCTCTCTTTCCATTGCCCCTCTCTCCCTTGATTATTGTCCCCTACAGTTTAAGCTGCTTGTTGCAAAAGGAGGTTGAAGAGGAGGAGAAGGTAAAACTGTTATTAGTTTTGAAAAAGAATGGTTGAAGAAGCTGTGTCACTCATTTTATCATGTGTTTTCCATTGCCCTCAGACTTCTTGAGCACTATAACTACAGAAAGGCCAAATAAGGAGTATTTATTTAAGGAAAAAACATAAAAATCTCAGATTTGACTTCATCAGGCACATTTTGAGAACAAAGCCATACAAGCCTTCTCAAGAGTGATCCAAAAGCAACTGTTTTGGAAGCAGAATCAGTGTCATCATAAGCACTTTAAAATATGTTTACTCCCCTGAGAAATAGGTGTCACAGAGGCATTTAAAGAACTTTTTAATGCAGAACAGAGAAGGTTAACCAATAACTTCTGCATACTCTCAAAATGACATCAACAAATACTTTAACATATCGACTTAGCAATTTAAAGTCCTGAAAATCAAAGGATACATTTTCCCCAACTTCGCCATTGCTTTTCGCCTTTTATCAGGAAGAATGCAATTAGAAGCAGTAATCACTTTGGCAGTCACAGATTTCAAGAGAGAGGGATGACTGTTTTGTCTGCCTTACAATTAGAAAACAGGTACTTTTATGTCTGTGTACCCTATATAACTTATCACACCTCTTGGAAACTGAAGACTGTCCATCAAGTATATTAGCACCAGTTAGGTTAGGTTCATAGGTTGGTACTAGGCTATCGGCCCTAGGGCCTATACAAGCCTAGCCATAACAATTCCCTGGGTACTTCTTCCCACAATATTTACTTCTCTGGACCCCTGTCTAGCAGGGTGACTGACATGATCCCCGGGGTGAATTTCCTTACTCCCATCCAATCATATAGGTTCATAGGTTAGTACTAGGCTATCGGCCCTAGGGCCTATACAAGCCTAGCCATAACAATTCCCTGGACAGTTCTTCCCACAATATTTACTTTGCTGGACCCCTGTCTAGCAGGGTGACTGACATAATAAGCAGCCTCTGCTAGGATCAAACCCAGGACCCAGAACACCATAGCCAAAGTGATTTACCACTAAGCCATCTCAGATATTAAAACATTCTCTAAGACAGGGAAATGGGGAGGAATAGAAATTGCTTTAGGCATCTATTATTGTAATAAATCATACACTTACTGAGTAATAGAAGCATCATTCTGTTCCAACAGGAAGAAAATCACTCACATTAAATAACATATCAGTGAAACAGATTTCTTCAGTAAGGAAGTCTGAAACTTCTGACTGAGTAGAATACTTTGAAGTGCCCCTGCCCCCCACAAAGAGTTCTCTTCTGACTGGAAATTCCTGGCAGATTGGGAAGGAACCATTTTCTTTTTCTTGCCTAAGGTTTTTAAAGCAGAAATCAACTCTTTAGCAACGTCCGTTACATCAGCCCTATGCAGAGAGATAGAGTTAGGGTGTTGAATACTTTTCTCACCAAGTAGAGTGTTCCCAGTAAAGATTGCTTTTTTAGGTACACTGTTCCCAGCTTCCACATTCCTCCACCAACAAAATGGAGACTTTTCATCAACCCTTTCTCCAGCTGGTGACAAAAATGCCTCTTCCTGGCCCACCTTGGGCTTCTATACAACTACAGATGACATGGTTATTCTCCTAGTCTTTGGTGGCTACAGATGCTACACCAAGAGGACCAGGGAAACACGATGGGTAGTCTGGGGAACAATGTGCATTAACAACAGAGTAACCTGCCAGCAGATGAGCCAAAGAAGCTTTGAAGACTCCTTTACAAGTTTTTTCTTCTATGGTCTCAAAAACGTAATGCTGTGGAAATTGACTTCTACTCCATAGATAAGCCAGGAATGAGAACGGAAAAGAGGGTAGTGTAATCCAGGAGAGCCAGGAGGGAAAAGGGTGAGAACAAGTCGTTTCAGGTAAGTAAAGCACCAAAAGTCCGATGGAAGCACACTGCCCTCTCCCTAACACATGACCTATTAAAACTATGCATGTTTTTAGTCATAAAACAAACATTTTCCTCACAAATGTTCACAGAATCACCACCAAGACACTTTGATTATAAAACAATGTTGTTCACTTTCTCTTTCTTTCTTCCATAAGCACTGACACATACTTCATAAAAAACAAGTTTGATACACAGGGAATTATATTTTAAAGAAGGGCTTTCCTCAGTGGGGACTTATCTGCCCAGGCTGAAGATCACAGCTGGCTGACAGGAACTATGGGAACTGCTGATTAGAAGCACTTGCTTTGGCATTAAAAAAGTTCTGAAGCTTTTCGTGTTCCACCTGTCTTTTATATAGAGTCCCCCACACATTCCTGGCAGGTGGAGTGCATGGAAGGAACCCAAAAGCTTTGAAAAAATGGCCAGTGCATGGGGTAAACCCAAATAGCTTAAGTTATTGCAAAGGCGATACATTCATGAGCATCAAAGGTTACTCAGGAAAAAAAGCCTTAATTCTAATTCTAAACCTCTTACCAAATCCATAACCTTGACCTTGACTTTGATGTGAATCCTCATTACCCATCTCTAACCATAAAGATCACCCCTGGTCCCTAAACCTAAAGTCCCTGATCACTACTTGACCCTAAAACTCCCATCCCACTTTCTCAACTTAGATTTCCCCTGTTCGTTAATCCTAAAACTTCCCTCCTCCTGCTTCCTAAACATAAAGTCCCTGATTGCCGAATAATCTTAATACTCCACTTCCCATTCCAAAACCTAAATTCCCTGATCATTCCCTAAACTTAAATCTCTCTCATCCTTCTCTCTAACTGTAAACTCCCCTGCCACTCCTTAACCTTAAACCCCCCCTGCAACTGCATACATCTAAAGGCCCTTCCCAACCACTGCCTAAAAATGTAATCAACACTCCCACTCCCTCCTTACAGCTGCCACAATTTTTTGATGCGAACCTGAATAGTGCGTTTGGGCAAGGTGCTACAGATCCTTTCTTCCAGAATGGCTGCCATCCCTCATCTTATTCCAATTTGAGCGAGAGCTTCAGCCCATGTGAGCTACATGATGCTTTACTCCTGGCTATATGGTAGTGGTCTTCCAGCAGCTGAGATTCAGCGGCGTGTAGGGGATCCATTAGAAATAATAGAAAGCAGACTTAGAAATAAGTACAATGTAATACATTAGCAGTGGCTGGAGAAATGGACAGTGTGCAGAGTGGTACTTCTATGGAGTGTTTAGTTTTGAGATGCGTGAATAAGAATATTTAATGGGCAAAGAAGAAAGTAAGTAGAGTCTATTAAGAACTGACATCATATTTTGCACAATATGGAATGGAGAATCACTGGAAATGACCAAAGGTGCAAAAAGAGGTCAGGAAAGGATCATGCAGTGATTGACAAATCATCTTAGAGATAATCAATGGAGCAGAAATAATTACACTAGTTCTAGAAGGCAGCTGTTCTAGGGAGAGTGCACTTAACACCTTGTCAGAATTACTTTCCTGGTCAAGATAGAGAGGAAAGGAAAGGATGACCTTGCATTGTAATAACACGATATACAGTAACATCTGCTGATCATTCTCATACTGTAGTACTTTATTTGAATCTCTCAAGTTTCTTTTGTAAGCTGTAATTCTAATCAAGTCTTCTAACAAAACCATGCTTCTGGGTCACCCTTGTAAACTGCCATTTTTGATAAGTGGGTTTACTTGGTAAATAAAAGAAAAATTAAAAAAAAAAAAAATATATATATATATATATATATATATATATAATGGTGTATTTTGGAGTCTATTTATTTATTTATGTTTATTAATTAATATATTTGTTTGTTGTCCATTCAAGTTCTATGGATGTCCTGGGAGAAAAGTCTGACTTTAACAAGAACTATTACATCAAAGATAAACAAGCTGTACAAATACTAAGGAGGTGAAATTTTTAGATAAAACTTAAAGAAAACACTAGGAACTTTGTAGGTATCCTGGCAACATAAATTTGTACACACATAATATATATGTATATATATATATATATATATATACATATATATATATATATATATATATATACACAATATTGAAGAAGCCAGTGATAATGAATTGGTACAATTCTCTCTGTCTTTTTAAGAGATTATGGACTGGTGTTAATTTCTGGCAGAGTAAGACAGTGTTAATATGCATTATGATGGGGTTATGAATAATAGAGACTGTAAATTAGAGCAGGCTTGATCTTAAGAACATGCATCTGAAGTCCAAGGGTTCATCGGCATGCCCCAGTTGGTGGGAAGTACATTTCCTGAAGCCCTCATTTCTTACTTCATTGTGTGAAGTCTACTTTTCTGGGCTCATCATTCCATTATTGTTATCAACCATTGTTTAGTTTCTACCACCCACCAAGTGTCCACTATCTTTGCAGAATTTTATCATCAGTAGGTCCTACATTGCAGTTTTTGTGGGTGACCCCTGTTGTTAATGCCCATGACGAAGGATTTTTGATGAAGCATAGTTTCCTGTTGCTATGGGATGCTGCCTGTGCATTATTTTATTACAACTGCTGATGCTAACTGTGTAGGCCATTTGATTTTATCCTTCTGTCCTTTATTGCAGTCATTTACCATTTCTCTGACTCATCTTGCACCATTTATGATGTTACATGTTGTAGTTTGCCTTCTTTACATGCTGTACAACTTTGCCTCTGAATGCCACTTCTTGTAATAAATTGAACTGTTTGTTAATACTTGCAAGGCACTTCTCATTTCATGTACCCAGGATTATCTACCTGCATATTCTTTAATATTATTACATTTAACTGTAATTTACATTCCATTTGAAAGTTGCTATCAGCAGATCACTGTCACACATTTGAAACGTGTAGACACTGAAAAGTATTTAATTTCCGTCTTACTTCATTCACAATAAAGAGCATTGTGTATCATAAAAGAAACATAATATATGGAGTGCTATCACCCTCCTCCAAAATCAGGGAAAAGATGGCCTTAAGTACCTTTCAGATGGCAGGTGCTTAACAAACCATTGTTAAGCACTCCCACTACTATTAAGCACTAGTCATGTGCTAGAGAATGAACAGCAGTCACTGGTCACCTCAGAACAGAGGCAAAAACTTTAAAAAAATCTCAGTACATTAAACACTTCATTCAGACACAATGAAATAATAACATGTTTTAAACCTTTTCATCTTCTCACTTTTCATCTGTGTCTGCTATCTGGGTGGTAGCATTAAAGCTTATTATTCTTTCAAAGCTGTAAGATGTTCAGTGTGTCTACAATTTTTCTTTAACTTTTGTGCTACATTTAAGTAGTTTAAGCTCCATGAATTACAAAGATTCATAATTGGATCTTTTAAAACTCTTTCTTACATGCTCTTGACATGTACGACAAAAATTTACCTCACAAGCTTTTCTCTCAAGGTGAATTTCTTGACATCTGTAGGTTCATAGGTCAATACTAGGTTACCAGTCTGCAGATTATTACAAGTCTAGCCAAGAAGTCAGAATCAAGCCCTGTGCTTTGCATCGCTGAGGTAAAGACCTTTACCATTATGTCAACCCCTCCATTCTACACATAGCAATCTGATCATAATCAGAGAACTGGTCACAATCCCCTATGTTCATTATTTATAATACATGGGTCATACTAAGAACACACTGAAAATGAAAAAAAATAACACTGTTTGAACTAAGTTCATATGTAGCTATCTAGTTATAACACAGAGCATGATGATAGGCTCTCCAGTCCTAATCAGTTTATTATGTGTTCAAGAAGTAGGTATAAAGAAAGTTACCTCAAGAGGAAAGTTTGAGAGACAAATACTGATATCCATTTTGGAAGCACATACCATGTTGGTTATGACTAGAGAAACCTAAACAGATTTTTTAGCAATACATGGAGCTTCGACTACCCTGATATATTATCAAGTTATAAAAAATGTGTAGGATCAGGAGGTGTTTTACATTTTTTCAAAGCTATAGCACAGTAAGCACTGTAACAGAAATATCAAACAGAACAAATATGCAACTCTCATTAACCAGCAGTTTTAAAAACAGCTAGATACTTCACTCTGCCATTTTCCCTTTGGCAGTGTGTGTGTGTGTGTGTGTGTGTGTGTGTGTGTGTGTGTGTGTGTGTGTGTGTGTGTGTGTGTGTGTGTGATCCTGAAGTGTGTTACAGATTTTAAAGCTGTCAGGTTTCTCTGATGCACTTCTCTGGTGAACATTGTCTGTGTGGCAACATGAAGCTCAACAATAACAACCTTGAAAATGTATAAAAGGGTTATTTTTTTGTCAGTTCCATTGCATAACTGACACACTCCATGTATTGCAGTGTCGTTATTTTCACTTGTCTTGTGTATTCAAATTAAGATGTTGAGGCTAGGTGGTTGTTTAAGTAGTTTATTACACACAAACACATCATAATAGATGACTGGAACATTAAACTTGAACTAACTGACTGACTGCTACACACATACATGCTTTCACTCTGGTTGCTCACTCAAAATGGCACTCTTCCTTGCACATGCTCAGTACTTATATTCACGTGCCCATGGACTGGAATAGCTCTTAAAGGTACAGCAAACACTGTGATCTACATCCTCCCTCTTTGACTATTCTGTTCTGCAATGAAAAAATGACATTTAGATGAGCATGCAAATTATACAGACATATACATGCAATAACAATCATGTCCAGGTAGCCACGTGTTTAGGATTAGGTCTTGAGCAGACATATACATACAATAACAATCATGTCCAGGTAGCCACGTGTTTAGGATTAGGTCTTGAGCAGACATATACATACAATAACAATCATGTCCAGGTAGCCACGTGTTTAGGATTAGGTCTTGAGCAGACATATACATACAATAACAATCATGTCCAGGTAGCCACGTGTTTAGGATTAGGTCTTGAGCAGACATATACATACAATAACAATCATGTCCAGGTAGCCACGTGTTTAGGATTAGGTCTTGAGCAGACATATACATACAATAACAATCATGTCCAGGTAGCCACGTGTTTAGGATTAGGTCTTGAGCAGACATATACATACAATAACAATCATGTCCAGGTAGCCACGTGTTTAGGATTAGGTCTTGAGCAGACATATACATACAATAACAATCATGTCCAGGTAGCCACGTGTTTAGGATTAGGTCTTGAGCAGACATATACATACAATAACAATCATGTCCAGGTAGCCACGTGTTTAGGATTAGGTCTTGAGCAGACATATACATACAATAACAATCATGTCCAGGTAGCCACGTGTTTAGGATTAGGTCTTGAGCAGACATATACATACAATAACAATCATGTCCAGGTAGCCACGTATTTAGGATTAGGTCTTGAGATACGACCTGACCTCATAATGTAATAATTAGTACTAGGCTTAGCAACAGGAACAGTCACTGGGGAATGTTCTTCTTCAGGATTTTTAGGGATAGTTTCAGGAACAGATGAGAATCTCTCTGAGAATTAGCGTCTCTGTTACAGCCAGGATGTTGTAACACTGGCTTGGACACCTGTAATAAATGTTTCCGATTCAGCCTGAATTACATGCCTTGCGACTCAATGATGTATGATCTCAGTTCTTCACACAAATGTTTCACAAGTCCTATTCAGTCAAATCCTTTTGCAGTCTGCATCCTCACTATCTCTCCTTCTTTTAACAGATTCAGAGACTTGATGGTTTTATCATAGTAGGACTTTTGGGACAAACACTTCTTTAGGAGTTCAGCTTTTACTGATTTGTTGTTTTTAGCACTAAGAACCAACAAATTCTTACTGATTGGTAGTGCAGTTCTGGTTGATCTTGGCATTAATCTCTGGGCAGGTGAACCAAGAAGATTGTCATGAGGAATGTTTCTGAGATTAAGAGGTAATATAAGTATTGTCATGTTTAGACCTTTCCAAAAGCTGTTTTGCACTTTGAACTGTATGTTCAGTCAGGCCATTCAATTGTGGGTATTCAGGACTACTCGTAACATGAATAAAGTCCCAAATTTCAGCAAATCTTTTGAACTGCTGACTTGTAAACTGTGGGCCGTAGACAGAAACGACTTTGTGCGGACTACCATGAACAGAAACATGTCCCTTCAACTTTGTAATGACAGTATTGGGTGTCAGATTAGGAAGTAGGTCAATCATGAACCAATTTGAATAAGAGTCTAATAGTTTCAAGTACTGTTGACCATCCCATTCGAAAATATCTGTAGATACTTGTGCCCAAGGTAGTTCAGGAATCTGGCTTAGTTGAAGTGGTTCTTTCTGTTGATGTGGCTTAGTACTATTACAAACATAACAAGCTGAAAGTTTTTTCTCAATATTGTTTGATGTAGAAGGCCAAAATACTAGTCCTCATTCCTTCTTTTGGTAGAATCAGTTCCTGGGTGGCTGTGATGCAAGATTTTAATATACTCTTGTTGCAAGGATATTGGAACAATCACTTTTAGACCTTTCATGGTGACACCATCTTCCATCAAAATCTTGTCTCTGTAAGCAAAATACTGTTTCATGTCTGGTGGTAAACAATATTGCTTTGACAGCGATCCTCGACTGATAAAGTGGTTGAGCTTAAAGAGAAATGGATCTGAAGCTGTATGCATTCTCAGATCATCAAGACATGTGGAAGAAATATTTCTCACTTCCATGACTTCAAAATCAGGTTTCTCATTTTCATGCTGTTCAATGTTTTTTCTGGACAATCTGGATAAAGTATCAGCAAGATAAAGAAGGTTGCCTTTTGTGTAAACCAAGTGAAAATTGTATTTTTGCAATTTCAACATCATGCATTGAAATTTTGTAGGAGCTGTGTGCATAGACTTTTTCAAAACAGTGACCAAAGGTTGGTGTTCTGTCTCAATTTGAATAGGTCAGCCATAAATATAATCATGGCACTTTGAACATGCAAACACAATTGCCAGGAGTTCTTTTTCTATCTGAGCATACTACATCTTGGTTTGGATTAGAGTTTGGGATGCATAGGCTACTGGTCTACCCTCTTGAAGAATGAATGCGCCAAGACCAAACTTTGAAACTTCACAAGAAAGAGTTACAGGTTTGTGAACATTATAATATCTTAAAGTGGGTGGACTGGCAATCCTTTGTTTCAGGACACCGAATGGTATTTGATGTTGTTCTAGCCAGGACCAAGTTACATCTTTGTGTGTCAGCTCTCTTAGCAGTGCTGAAAGGTCACTCAAATTTGGGATGAACTTGCCCAGATAGTTGACCATGCCAAGAAAACATTGTAAGGAAGTGATATTGTCTGGAGCTGGCATCTCAAGAATCACAGTTTGCTTGGAAGGATCTTGTTGTAAGCCTAAACTGGTAAATAAATGACCCACATAAGTAGCTTCTTGTAGCCTGAACTTACATTTCTGAGCATTTAACTTAAGATTCACTTTACGAGCACACTCCAGAACTTTCCTGAGGTTTCTATGATGTTCGATTTCTCCATTGTCTCCTACAAGAATATCACCTACTATTATATCACATGGATAGCCAGAAACAATTTGCTCCATCAAATGCTGAAAGACTTCAATGGCAGAATTTGTCCCAAATGGCATTCACAAAAATCTGTACCTTCCAAATGGTGTACTGAAAGTGGTTATCAATGAAGATTTACGATCAAGCAAAATTTGCCAAAATGAATTTTTGCATCTAAGATAGAAAAAACAGTGGCATTTGGCATAAGAGCAGCAACTTCTTTGACTGTATTCATTGGATGATGAGGTAATTTTAGTGCTTTGTTCAAATCTCTTGGATCAATACATATTCTGATATCATCTGAGATTTTCTTATGAGCTACCACTACGGAGGAATCCCATACAGTGGGTTCTTTTACTGGACAAATTACACCTAGATGCACCATTCTGTCTAGCTCAGCTTTAACTCTGCCCTGCATGGATGCTGGAACTTTCTGTGCTGGTCTGACAACTGGGCTTACCTCGCAATCTAACTTCATGGAGTACACAACAGGGAGTTTGCCCAACTTCTCTTTGAAAAGGTCAGCATAGTCAGAAAAAACAGTTTGTGTGAAATTTTCATTGTTACACATGCTTATATGTTGGACTTCTGCATTAAATGAAAGCAGTCTCATTTTCAAACTATCTTTGAGGCCTAACAATGACTGCACGTGCCTCTTGACTATGTAAAATTGCAAGTCATAGCTGTTCCTGGCAGAATAACATGAAAGCACTACTGAGCTTTCGATTTGGATTTCTTCACCACAATAAACAACAAGCTTTGCACACTTTGCCAGATCAAGCTTCTCACCAGCACTTACTTTGCCAAACATCTCTGCTGACATAACATTGCACTTTGAACCAGTATCAACTTTGAGCTCTACAGGTCTCCTATGAATCAGAACAGTACAAAATACTTCATTCTTTGCCCATAAATCTACTGCATTGACTGTTTCACTAATCACTGACACACCATCAACATAAAAAGGAGGGTTGCAGCTTTCTAGTTGATCAACTTACTTCTTAGAATGCTTTTTTTAGCAAAAGAGTGTGCCCCTTTTGGTTTACAGAACCTTTTGAAATGATTCAACTTCTTACATGTGGAAAAGGAGCAATTTTTAATTATTTATTTATTTTAATTTATTTATATTTCTCATTCCAGTCCATAAAGTATACACTTTTCTCAGCGCCCTGTCTCTGAGTCAAGGGTGCTGGAACCATGGGGCGAGACGGGGGTGATCCCCTTCCCACTTTAATAGCTGCAGACTGGCCAGGAGGCTTCAACAATAAAAAAAAAAAATCTTCGCTTCACAGTCCTAGAGTCTGCTCCTTTAAGGAAGAACATGCGTGAATCACATGCATGCACGCCATCATGAATATAAATACATTCTGTAGTCACAAGCGGAAATTAAGCTAGCAGTTCGGTTAAGGGGGGGTTAAGTCCATGTGTGTGGCCAATTTGTTTAAAAAAAAGGTAAGTCTATGTGTGTGTCTATGTGTAATTTAAATCATTTGCTTCTGTATGTGAGAGAAAGTGTGTGTGTGTGTGTGTGTGTGTGTGTGTGTGTGTGTGTGTGTGTGTGTGTGTGTGTGTGTGTGTGTGTGTGTGTGTGTGTGTGTGTGTGTGTGTGTGTGTGTGTGTGTGTGTGTGTGTGTGTGTGTGTGTGTGTGTGTGTTTGTGTGTGTGTGTGTGTGTATGTGTGTATGGAATTTAAATTAGCCATCCTGTTTGTATGAGAGGTAAAATGCACATGGGTGTGTGTTACTGTGTGTAAGAGAGTAGGTTTGTGTATGTGTCTGTTACTGTGTAAGATAGTAGGTGCATGTATGTGTGTATTACTGTGTGAGAGAGTAGGTGTGTGTATGTGTGTGCTGCTGTGTGAGAACAGAGAGAAGGTAGGTGTGTGCATGTATAATTTAAACTAGTGGTTCCGTTTGTTTCTGTATGAGACAGAAAGTGCAAGTCTGTGTGTTGTGTGAAAGAGTAGGAGTGTGTGGAATTTAAACTAGTCATTAATTGCTGTATGAAAGAGAATATGAAATATATATATATATATATATATATATATATATATATATATATATATATAGCATATGTGTGTTTCTATGTGAGAGAGTTGGTATGTATATGTGTGTGTGCGTGTGTGCGTGTGCGCGTGCTTGCATGTGTGTGCGTGTGTGTGTGTGTGTGTGTGTGTGTGAAGTGCTGTGTGAGAGTAGCTGTGTCTGTGTGTGTGTGTGTGTGTGTGTGTGTGTGTGTGTGTGTGTGTGTGTGTGTGTGTGTGTGTGTGTGTGTGTGTGTGTGTGTTTAACACACCTCTCAACTGTCCAGATTTAGCATCATAGTTTTGGTCAGTTTCTCATAAAATTTGTGATTTTGTGGCAAATCACAGAGGACTGAAGTCACTAAATAATGATATATACAGAGATAGAGAGAGAGATATATGACTTTCAGACTTCATATTCTTCAGAAATGCATGTTAGCACAAATCCTGTTGTTCTAGCAACTTTCTAAGTGAAAAAGAGTGACACTTAAAATCTATATCTATTTTTGCGGCCATTGGATCCGCATTATTTTAGGCTTTGTCCAGATTTCTTGCATTAAGAGGTTGAGAGGTATATATACCTCTCAGCTGTCCAGATTTTTGCCTCATATTTTTGGCCTATTCCTCATGAAATTTGTGGTTTTCTAGCAAATCACTGAGGACTGAAATAACTAAATGTCATACATTTGAGTTTCATCCTTCATTTCCTTCAGAAAATTTATGCTAAGACAAATGATGTTATTCTAGCAACTTTATAAGTCTATAAGAGCAATATTTATAATCTGTCACTGTTTGAGGGGCTTTGCCCCCCCCCTATTATTTTAGACTTTGTTCAGATTTTTTGTGCTAAGAGGTTGAAAGGTATGGAGGCATGGTACATAATGCCCTAGTTGCTGATTATTTGGTGGATTTTAAGGGGGGATAGGGATTCTGCATTCCTGAGTGTGCCCTTCTTTGTATAAGATGCGTATTAACTATGAGTTTGTTGTTGGTCTCTCAGCTAATCCCTACTGCAATATTACCAGCATACCAATTTTTTTAATGTAACATAGGCAATTAATTCTTCAAGGTCAGCAAGCACTGAATTTGTAGATGAAACACTGAAATGTAAAGCTGTTTGGCAGTAAAAATCTCTTCATTAATTACAAATCTTTTTAATGTAGAATTATTTGGAAGAATTTTACTTCTGCAGAGATTGTGCTTATTGACTGATACTGCTGGATTGTAAAGACATAAGTTAGAGTGGCCTTTTATTATTATAATGTTCTCATTGACTCTCTTCAAGAGGAATCTTGATGAGTGGATGGGAGATCGTAGGTTTACCCCGGGTATCACTTCTGTGTCACTGTTAGATAGAGGCACAGTATACTAACCTCGAAAAAGGGCATAGCAAAATAAATTTAAAATGGGTGGCGAAAGCCAAACACATTCTGGCTAGGCTTATAAATGCCCTAGGGCAGATAGCCTAGTATGAACCTATGAACCTATGAAATGGACAGTTTTTACATTATCGGGTCATGCATTTTGTTTCATTGCTTACTAGAAAAATATTCAAAACTACAAATTTAAAACACACTCTAAGAATTGGTGCTTTATTATACAATGAATGTAATTTAATATAATCAGGAAGGTGAATCAAAGAACGCATACATATATGCATGGCCTTAAAAATGTGTTCAAGCAGCCTATGGTTTGAAAACAGCACAAAGGCAAACTTAATTCTCCGTTGACCAGCTGCATTTTATTTGAATGTAGGTTTTTATGCTGTTTCAATGAATGTGAGTTTCAATGGCAGAGAAGTTTATTTCTCATGCTAAGTCTTTTTTCATTATGAGATGGCATAGTTTGTTTAGCAAATGACTATTGGTGTTTGATCATTTTATTTCAATATCTGTAATTATTGTAGAAGTAAATAAAACAATGTACACACTGATAGGTTTGAACAGTGTTCATGGTAACTGGGGAGAAATAGCCAAGTAATGGAACATTGTATGGCTGAAGAGGGGGTGCTCTGGGGGGGCCCCAATATATTACCCTGCCTCAGGCTTCATTTGACCATGATCTGGCCCTGCTAATAACTAAAGTATGAGTATAGTTTACATGGCCCCTTTAAATCCCCAAAAAACACTCCATGGTGGCAGTGTCTTCTCCTTTAAGGAGGGCCATGTGTGCTTCACATGCACACATGCCAACATGAGTAGTGGGTCATGAAAAAATACCATTTTCAAAAGTGGGTCTCAGTCCATAAAGGTTTGGGAACCACTGCTCTACACCAACTACCAGACTGTTAACAGAAATGTGAGTTTGAGTTTCAGTTCATTTTCAGGGAATTGAGCTTCAGTGCATTTTCAAGGGATTATGAGTTTTGGTTCATTTTCATGGAATTGTGAGCTTCAAAGGAAGAACGTTTACTGCTGCTCATGCAAAGTTTGTTTTCAATGTGCAGCTAACTGTTTTGTTTATCAAATGGCACACCGTGTTGTAGAATCTGAAAGCAGTATTACTAGCATAATTGCCTTTGGTGCAGAAGGCTGTGGATTCTTCTCCCACGCCATGTAGATTGGGTGCTGGTATTGCAGTGCCCACATGATTGCTGATTATTTGGTGCATTATAAGGGCGGATAGGGGTTCTACACTCCTGAGTATGTCCTTCTTTGTATGAGATGCCTAGTAACTGTGAACTTGTTGCCAGTTTATTAGACATTTCCTATTGCAATATTACCAGCTTACCATTTCTTAATGTAATATAGGCAATTCATTCTTCAAGACCAGCAGGGATTGAATTTGTAGATGAAACATTGAGATGTAAAGTTGTTTACCAATAACAGCCTCTTCATTAGTTACAGATTTCTTTAATGTGGAATTATTCAGATGATTTTACTTCTGTAGAAATTGTGCATATTGAGTGATATTGGTAGATTGTAGTGTCAGAAGTCTGAGTGGCCTTTTATGGTTGAAATTTTCTGAAATAAGTAGTTATGACATTACTGGTTCATACATTTTGTTTCATTGATTATTAAAATAATGTTTAAAACTACACATTTAAAATGCATTCTAACAAGTGATGCTGTATTATACAAGGAATATAATTTAAAACAATCGGGAAGTTGAATCAAAGAACAAATACATGTGTGTACGGCTCTAAAAATTTGTGCAAGGAGTCTGTTTTGGAAACAGCCCAAAGGTAAATTTAATCCTCCACTGGCCAGATGCATTTTCTTTTTATGCCATTTCAATGAATGTGAGTTTTGCCATTTCAATGAATGAGTTTCAAGGGCAGAGAAGTTTATTGCTCATGCCAAGTCTGTTTTCATTGCAAGACTGTATTGTTTGTTTAGCAAATGGCCAGCTGTGTTTGTGCTATTTTATTTAAATATCTCTAATCATTATTGAGGTAAATAAGAAAACAGTATGCACACTGGTAGGTTTGAACAGCATTTGTTATAACTGGTGAGAAATAGTCAAGTAATGAAACACTAGAATGGCTGGGGAAGCAGCTGCTTGTGGGGGGTAGGGGATGCTTCAGGTGGGACTGTTCTTGCCCTCCCTAGGGGCTGCACTTGCCATCCCTAGGGCCCTATTTGACCATGATCTGGTTCCAGTATTTAAAGTAGGAAATACATACTCAAAGGTAGTTACTTAACTCATATGTGCCTAGAGCCCCTAGTCACTTTGTATAACAGCTTAGTGAAAAAAGTCTGTTTTACAGAAAGTCTGTCATGGAATTATTTTAAACAGAACAAACAATCAAGTATTTCCCTTGTGCTGGGAGGAATGGTGGTGTATAGGACAGCATCATATCCAAGCATACTTTGAATAGTGAGTCATACACTGTTCCTGACATGCATGTATGGCAGAGTTCTCAGTTACCTTCCCCTACTGGCATTCTTTATTTACATATGTGAGGAAACTTTCAACTCAACAAAAGTTATAAACTTTTTTTTTTAATTTTGTGTGTGTAAACTCCATTTGGCTTCAAATAAATTTTCTTCTTTAATGCTATGTTTATTATATTTGTCTGGTTATTTTATTTTTAAGACATGCATACTGATATTTTCTCCATGAGATTACATATGACCTCTCGACTCTCCATAATTTACAGGGACATCCCTGCTTTTGACCCAACATTTTGTTCTGTCCCTCTTAATGCCTCCTAAAACTGGTGACATTTGGAGAAAAGGTGGTAAATTCTTTTAATTCAGAAATTGTATATTAATTCATATTCTCTTATTTTGTCATTACTGATTTTTTTTATGGATTTGTCTCTTATTCTGTTAAGATTTGTCCCTGATTTATTGAGATCTATGGATGGACTGTTTAGCATACTTACCTTGTTAAAAAGTAACACAAACATTATACTGTGTTGATTGACAACTGGTTTTCTACAAGGTTATTCCTCCAGTGCTGAAATATTGTTTCTGTAAATGCATATTTTGTACCTCCCTAAAAAAAGTGTCCCTTTCCTTTACATATTATTGTGTCCCCAAGGCTTATGCTACTGTACACAGGGAGGAGAGAGGTTGCTATTCTACTTTCACTGAGCTGTAAGGCTCGCTCACCTACCTCAAAGTAAACTGTTTAGATTAAATTAAGCAACCCTTTGAAACAAGGCACATGGACTTCTATTTTCTGAAAAAAACATGACTTTCATAGTAAAATATGTGTGAAGGAGTAACAGATAAAGCAGGTTTATTAAAGGAAAATTCCACCCTCACTTGCAGTTTAACTACATTACAAGGTATCTTTTCTTCCTGTGCATTTAAATAATTGAAGGAAATGACTAGGGTGGCTTTCTTGCGGGGTGGGGGGGTGACCTATTTGTGGGTGTGGCTCAAATAGGGGTGTTTCATGAGTATGGTGTGGGTGGGGCTTAAGGGGCGCCAGAACCCTACTTCACCTAGGTGCCATTTCAGCTAAGGCTGGCCCTGGGCTCTGCTAACTAAAAGCTAAGCACTTCTGTCGTTTGGGTTTATAGCTACCTCCACAATTATGACAGTTGACTATGAAGCTTGCCACAGGTTTTGCTGAGTCACCCCTCTGCTTCACTGACCATGCTCTGGATTTTACTGGAGCTGCCCTGGATTTTGCTAGAAACACTCGGACTGGGGCCATAGGTTTTGTTAGGGAGGCCCAGGGCATAACTGTACCTTTAGGCCTATATCTTTTAACCTTGTGCTGCATACTATCAACATTAGCACTGGAAGACACTGCAAGCATGCTTTTCTCATTTGTAAGCATATTTGTGTGCTTTTCTGTGAGCTCATATATCTGACAAATCTTTATGGCCCTATTCAAAGTTAAATCACTGTCTTGAAGCAAAATCTTTCTCACTGCATCATCTTTAATACCACACACAAGCCTGTCTTTTATCAACTCATCTTTTAAATCACCAACTCTGTACGTTTTTGCCTTGTTTCTCAAGTCAGTTATATATGCTGCAAAACTTTCACCAGGCTTTTGATCTCTTGTGTAAACTATGTGCCTTTCCATTGTAATATTCATTTGGGGTTACACATTTCTCTAAATTTACATTTTAAGCACTCAGGGTCTTCCTGCGTTTCAGCCAGTATCACAATATGGTGGTCTTCCTCCTCCCCTGCATACACAGTTGGGTCATACACAAATTAATGCTCCCTTTCAGTGGCTTCTGAACCAGCTAAATTAAGCAGAATAAATGCTTTTGTATGTGGCTCTTTGTCAGAAAAAGCAGCCTGTATGAAACTATCGTATTGTTGCTCAAACACTCTATGGTTTTCAGCAACATTATTATCAAATACAAGTTTACCAGGTCTGAGAAATCCTTCTGCCATGCCAACAAATTCCTTTTATGATTATGTTCAAATGCACACAGATATACCAGGTACTCAAAAAATATTCAGCTGCACAACAGTCTCTTTGAAATGACTGTATTTTGTGAAATAACTGCACTGTAATACTGCACACACTTGGGAACACTTTGCACACTTTGTCTATCTCGAATAGATTTAGATAATACAAAAAGAAGCACATAGAGAAAAAAATATGGTCATGTCCCCTTTTTATACATTTTATGCAATTCAGAAGTTATTTCAAGCATTTTTGTAAGCATTTTGTGTATTTTTTCAGTATATCGTAGTTTCAAACGTTTCATTTAATTAGAAAGTTGTTTTAAATGTTTGAATGATTCTTCTTTTATTCATTGAGCAATAAATCATTTAAACGAGTTTTAATACCTGGCTTTATCTTTCTGACCAGTTTGCAAGTCATTTGAGCTTCGAATCATTCACTTTTGTATATTCCTCCCATTGTGGCTGTGTGCATAATGGGCTTCAAGAAGTTTCACTTCAGATCCCATTCTGACACCATGTCGCTTGTCTTGTGTACCCAAATAAAACGATGAGGCTGGGTGTTCATTTAAGTAGTTTATTACACATAAACACATCAGGATGGATGACAGGAACACTAAACTTAAATGAACTAACTCAATGACTGCTACACACACATAAATGCTTTCACTCTGGCTGCTCTCTCAAAATGGCACTCTTGTT
Organism: Protopterus annectens; assembly: GCF_019279795.1. Lineage (NCBI taxonomy): Eukaryota > Metazoa > Chordata > Ceratodontiformes > Protopteridae > Protopterus > Protopterus annectens. The sequence continues at coordinate 453,606,161 of NC_056742.1, forward strand.
TGCACATGCTCAGTACTTATATGCACATGCTCATGGACTGAAATAGCTCTTAAAGGTACAACACACACTCTAATCTGCAGTTATGGCCAGGCTTTTTTGTATGAACCTTGTAGTTCTAAAATTAAGTCAACCACTTCCTATTACACAAATGGTAATCACACAGAAACATCAGTGGTAAACAATGCTGTAAAAACAGCCTCACACTATTACACAAAAACTAGTGCATTTCTACTTAACCCATAGCATTAAAAGCTGTCACATAATTTGCACTGGCACTTTCCTTTTTTTTGTAAGGATGCTATTTTGTGGTAGCAACTAAAGCTCCCCACATATTGCAACATTTTATAACTGGTCTCTGATCATAACATGTTGTTGCAATGTGGCTGAGAATGCCATCAAGAATTGTCTTTGAGAGTGAACATATAACAAAAATTGGCCATGATCAGAGACTGAACTATTCATTCATTCATTCATTCATTCATTCATTCATTCATTCATTCATTCATTCATTCCCTGATCAAAATTAATGATTTGCAAGGTAACATGCAGACCATGTCACTATTGAAGTGCCAAGCATAGAAACTCATCCTAAAGGCCACAGCTCCCAGTTGCAGCAAGCACACACAAAGATGTTCACTCTTACAAAGAAGTGACATGTACAAACATTCAAGAGGGCTGCCAATTCACCTCTGGTACATATTTGAAGTGTGGCAGAAAACCACAGCACCCAGTAAAAACCGAAGTAGACACAGGGTATACACACAGACTCCACACAGATGGGATCCTAGCTGAGAATCAAACTGAATAACCAAATGTCATGAAGCAACATTATTAACTACTATACCAGGGTGCCACTCTATACCTGGTCATAATTTTATATATTATTTTCACAAATAATAGCATATTATACCAATTATCGCATTATTATTGGTTAGATTGAAGCAAATATTTGCTCTTTTTAGAAAAGACCAGTGAAGTGTAATGCTTACCACAGCGGAGGACTTAAACTGTTCTGCTCATTACTACTTTCTAGACAAGCTAAAAGTAACTGATACATTACTCCACAGAAGATATATATATAAGATAAAGTTTTGCATTTTAATTATTGCTCTTGAGACCTGATGGTGCAGAGGCACAATGTGTTTCTGTATTACTGGCAACCTGAGTTCAGAAATGGCTACTGACAAAGTTGACCATGGCAATTAAGATGATGGCCATCTCTACTACACTGAAGGTAGAGCTGGATAGGGTTCACCACCTCTGCAATCTCCAGTGGAAATGAACAGTCACACTAATCAACATTATACTAAAGGAAAATGACATGACATTGGATTAAAGTCAAAATATCACAGCTGCAGTGTGTATTTTTTTTATTTTATTTAACATTTGTTAACCAGGAAAGGCTGACTTGGAACGGAACCAATTTTCAGCAGAGGCTTAGGGAGAAATGATCCAGATGTATGTCTTTGTAACGTGGGAGGAAACCGGAGCACCCGGAGGAAACCCACACGAACACAGGGAGGACATGCAGGCTCCACACAGCAGGAACTCCAGCTGAGAATCAAACCAGAGAACCTCTTGCTGTGATGCTACCGCTGCACCACTGCGTAATTCTGAAAGCAAGTTTTCAACATTTGAAATGAGCGGAAAAAAATGTTAAAGTCACAATAGCGAATGCACACTAGCATTTGCTGTTGTGGATTCAACATTTTGAATGCAGATCGCACTATAGTGGGGATCGGGAAATGTACCCTTGCCCTCACTGTAGTGTGATCTTGGAGTTTCTATATATAAATAGCAGGGGGTGTGGGGGGCGTAAAAAACATTTTCGAATATATGATAGTAAAGCATGACATCTCATACTTGGTAGGCAGAAACGTGCAGCAAGGATTCTGATGTCATTATCAGGTTGCGCATCCTGTTAAGGAATCTGATTGGCTACCTGTATGTAGGATTCTCACTCCAAGCCTCTGTTTCATATGCCAAAAGGCTGACTTCCATGTAGTCAAAGAACCTGCTTCTTGAAAGAGTATGCAAAGGATTGTCCAGAAAAGAGACATAGGAGAAATTGGGAAAATGGTTGCAGGTTTAGGAATAAGCAAAAGAACCAGCAATAAGTCAAATGGGAAATGGGAATGGAAAAGAAAACAGAGTCTTAGGAGTACTTGGGAACATGTGTCCCAGCATTGTCAGGCAGCACACGGCACAGGAGAGCTGTGGTATAACTTTTATTTAATGTCATGTCACTATACTGTGAGAAAAACTGAATGTATTTTACTGCACATTCTACTATTTCTAGTAATGTTGAGAGTGAGTCTCTTTAATACACTTGTAATCACTGAAGGAACATGTATGCTGCATTAATTAGTTGTATATCTTCATCTGGAAACAGACATGCTAGTATTTGTGGCTGTCCTTTGTTAATGGAAATCAAGCAATTTAGTAGTTGCTACTTTAGTGCCCTGCAGAAACTGAATAGCTTAGGAACTGGAGAACATGTTTCAGAGAAACGTAATGGATTCACAATGGGAGTAGGTCTGTGCAGTAAGTATATATAGTATATATTACCTTGCAAAGCTGACTAGTACAAAACAAAGTACTACAACTGGTGACACAAGAGGATGACAACTTTATGGTAATGCTAGTTCAGTCTGATTTTGTCAATTTTATGCAAATAAGGATTGTCTAGAGAGAAGAAGGAGATGACTGGTTTAGGTTAAAGTCTCGTTTTAAGTGTTCCTGACCAGCTGGATGGTTAATTATATTTTATAACTTTATTTTCTTAGAGTAACTGCAATATAGGTACTAGCACATGACTCGTAGGCAAGAAAACATGCTGAAACAGAAAAGTAAAATTGAGCTGGAGTCCCCTGACTCTAGGAAGAACATACTTCCCCTCCAAACATAGTACCATAGGTAACAGCTTTGCTTGCCTGTGTTTTAAGACCAGACAAGAAGAGAACTGAAGACTAAAAAAATTGAGATTTAAGTTCAGTTTTATTTAAGAGTGGATCACCTATGCTTGGGGCCAGCTGTGAGCAGAGAGAAAGCATTGAACACAAGATTAAAATGAATTTTAGTTTCAAGTTCATAATCAACTTTGAAATGCACTTTAGTTTCAAGTCCATAACTGACTTTGAAATAAATTTCAGTTTCAAGTCACAATCAGCTTTACTTGCATGCTTAAAAAGTAAACTATGCTACGAATTAAAAAACAGTTATAGATAAAGTAAGAAATGGACACAGGAAAGTAGATAAAATGCACACACAAATAAAAAGAAGTGAATGAAGGAAAGTGAATAGGAAATAGTCAAGCAATGGGAAAGATTTATTTATTTATTTTACATTTGTTTACAGGGATAGTCCATCTAGGTAGAAGCCCGTTTTCAGCGGAGGCCTGGCGAGAAAAGCTCTGAAGTAAAAATATACATTGACAGCTGAGTTACAAAACATAGTTATATATATATCCATTGACAATTGTTGGATCTTATACATTACAGGTACAGTTGCAGAGCTTACAGTAGCAATATGAGAAGATTATACATATAGGCAAAAGAGAGGAACATACAGACTTTTAATAATAAGCATAGTTTTATATATATATATAAGATCCAACATCTATATATATATATATATATATATATATATATATATATATATATATATATATCTAAAATACTTTTTTCAATTGATTAAATCGATAACAGAATAAGTTAGGAATGAAATAAATGATTATTTCAACTGAATAAACAGACAAAGAGTGAGTCAGGAATGAGAAATGTTGAAAAGTGATGTTATGCAATGTCGACAGGTTAAACAGGGAACAAGGAGGGTGGCCGAATGGTTATAGTGACTACCTTCCACCCAAGAAGTGTAGAGTTTGATTCTTATCAAGGACAATTGGCTAAATATAAAATGGCCCACAAGGGCAGCTAGCCTAGCACTGTCTAGGAACCTACAGAAGCGGTTTGCTTAAACATACAAGTCAATGGCACTGATGTTGCAGGTGTAACAGCTGCATAACCTATTCTTGATACTAAGTTGGCATAAGACGCTATTTCAGTTTTTGAAAGAAGATGGAGTTAAGAGTTAGGGACTGTAAATCTGTAAATCCAAGAGATGAGGTGATGTGAGGGAGAAGTGGGGAGGGAGTTCTGCAATAAACTAATAAGAGGAATGTTTATTCAGTCTGCATTCTTTAAATAATCACATCTCTATTTTTACCTGAGTAGAAAGATGTTTAAAGATACACTGAATTTGATGGCAAATATACAGCTTTCCCCCTCAGCTGACACCTGCCTCACAGCAGTAGGAATGACTGACTTATATTTATGCAACCTGAGACAAGGGTTTAGTTGTCAATGAAGCATATCTCTGAAAGAGAATCCAGTTAGAAAAGGAAACTTAAGTACAAACCGCAAAGCAGAGAGAAACATGTAGTAGGAATACATTGTACATTTCCCATAAGCAAATTAATACAACCTCCAGCAATTGAATTTTTTGCAGTTGCTTAGAGCATTGTAGGTAATTTTTAATAAACTTCATGACATTGTCAAGAAAAGAAAGTAGACATTTCACCAGATAAAGTACCACTTCAGACAATAGCCCTGGCATGTATTTTGAATATTGATCTTTTGGAAACATTACATATTTTGTGCTGTATACACTTCCCTAAAAAAAGGCTGTTGCTTCTGGAATATTGTTCCAGTTTAACATATCAGCTACATTACAACATAATCTGTATCAGATTCTCCCGAGGCTGTACTTCTTGTTTTGAAACATATGGCACAACCCAGTTTGGCAGCAGTCAGCACATGGCATAGAGGGCTACAGCTGGTGGCACACCTACGGTGATTTCTCTAGGTTATCATACAAACTGTAAGAACACAAAAGTTGTGAATCATTTATCCATCCCATAGTTTGTTTTATGGCTTCTCTTCATGGAGAAAAATCACTTTTCCCATGATAACACCACAACTGAGTGCATTTAGAAGCACGTTAGGCTGCTTTATAGTCAAAGCTGGGGTGTAAAACAACAAATCTACATATTAAATAATGTTTTGAAACATCACAGAAGTGATTCTGTTTTTATTTTCTTACTTGCAGACTCAAAATATATTATTCGTGTTCATGTAGAACATAAAATAGGCTCTTTTCTGATGTTCAAAGAACTGTGTTCTGTTTCAACTGAAAGTTTAATACAATTGCCAGTATTTCAGTGTTTTATAATGCAGTCATATAAACTCTTCAGATTAAACCAATTCAAAGTACTGAAGTTAATAACAAAGATGAGAAAACAAACTGTTTAAATACATTGATGCGTTACTGTTACAAAATACTACACTAGCATATATTTTATAACAGCTGGTCTTCATTTTTCCCTCAACTAGCAGTTCCCACAGTGTTATTTTACAGTTTCACATAAACTAAAAATAAAATTGTTTGTCAGTTTGCATTAAAGAGTAACACTTTGTACAGTATTGTCTAAGAAATGTGGGATGTAGAATCAAGTTTTGCCACATCTCGGGCTGTTGAGGCTAGTAAATCTCTCATTCTTAACTCACAAGCTTGTATTTATGCACCACAGATTACAAGGGCTTTGCAACTCAAACAGTGCTCTCTCTCTATATAGTAAATGGTATGAGTGCTGTGACAAAGTGGTACTGATTAAATTATACTGTGAGAAAAGTGGAGTTTGTCAGCATACATGGAGCACAATCCTCATGGCATGAGCCCTGTGGTAAGAACCATAGAGTCTAATGAGAGTTTGTCATTCATCTAGGCACTTTTGTAAACTCTAAATCAAATACTGCATTTGACTGAATGTTTGAATTTGCATAAACATACCAGGACTGGTCAACATGTTTTCACTCTTTGATGGTGCTAGTGCCTTTGGTGATAATTTGACGTTATAAATGTGCAGAGCATTGTGCAGGTTTTAGTATCTCTGTGATTGCTTCTAAATGTTTATGAGCATTCACTAAGAGCAACATAAATTCAAAAGTATTAACAGTGGCTTGCTTTATTGCTTTGCCGGCTTATACTGAGTATTAGCAGAAATCGCTGTGGTGTCACCGTTCTTCATAACTAAATGAATGTGTAAGCAGAAATAACTAAGTAAATTAGAATTATAACTTGCATTTTATTGCATAGATTAAGGGAAAGAGAAATTTCTGTGCAACTGCAATAAACCAAAAAATGCAGAAGAATGCACATAGATAAATTCCTGATTATCCCTGAACATTAGCTAATGCTTCTCACGGACTTCTTCCATTGCCTCTGCATTCAGCTGATTTCAGAGTTTCTGCCATCTGTTTCTTGTTGGCTGTTACAGAAAAAGTGCTGCCAGCATAAATAACTGTGGTAGATGTCTGTTAACATGAATTGTTTTAAGGTTTCACAAGGAGTTTTGAGGATTACTTGCAGGTACATAAGTCAAAGATAAATTGTTATGTGATACTGACAGCCACACGTAATTAACAGTGATGCCTCCGTAAATCTGTTTTGTGCCTTACCCAGATAAGAAACCCTGTGAAGTACCAATATAGAAATTATCTCTTCTGCTTGTCAGAAAGTCATTTTCTTTGTCAGACTTCTTGCCTTTGAACTGACACCATAATTAAGCAACTCAGCACAAGAGGGCATGTGTTATTCCAGTACACTGTCATGTTTTTACTGTCTAGGGAAGAACAAACTGAGAAACAGAAATCTGAGGCTGTAAAATTATTTGTGGATGACCATAATAGGCCATCGTATGTCTCTTATATGTTTTTTTTAATATTAATTCCATTCCATTTCTACTTTGTTGACGGAATTTTCACATTTCACATATACACTAAAGCTCTGAAATGACACACAACTAATGAGTTAAAAATAAATGATTTTCACAACAGCATGACTCTGTGGTGATAAGGGAACGTGTGGTCATGGCATTGTCATTGCCTGCTGCCTACAGTTCCGTAAGCCATATTCCAGTCATACAACTTAATTGTACTGTTAATGTGCACAGAGGATGCTTTGAATGTACAGCTCAGTTTGTGACGTACTGAGGCATTAGTATTACAATGCTTAGACTCAGCAATTTTAGTTTCACATCTAATTCCTTTTTTAACTGAACATGATATTCCAAGTGGCACAGGCATAGTTCTAGACTTTTCCCCCCATATTATGTCTTTTCCTGTCATTTTAATAGCATTGTGACATATTTGAGGATAGGCTTTTAAAACATAATAAAAACTGAAGCTCTTTTTGGCAGAATATAGATGTTACCAGAATATAGTTTTCTCTAGTTAGCAGGTTAAGTGAGCTGGAACAGAATTACACTGTTTAAAGCCAGTTAAACCAAGATAGCGCAAAGTCAGAATACAACACACACATTTCTGAGACCCAAAGTCACTGCTGGAAGACACTGCAATCCATAACATAGAAAACACTTTTTATGATAAAAAAATCAAATAAATAAATAAATGCATGAGTAAAATAAATATTACATAGCAAAAACTTGTTTAAATGCATTTCAGAACATACAATGACAAAATGTAATTAACCAGACAGCAATCAAAACTATGTATCTCATTAATGCCATATACAGCATTATATATTTGATGAAATGAAAATAGGACTGTATCGTATTTGTTTTTTGTGCGGTCTAATACCTGGAGATGTGCAGTAGCAAATCCCACTAATAGCAGAGTTAACATCTGCATGGGACCAATAAAAATCAATGAAACATGCCCAAGTTAGAAACTAATACAAATGAACAGAGCGGGAGTACCACCAATTCAAGAAAAATAACTAATATTAAAAGTTTTGGTGCACATCATCTGTCAACAAACTGAGCAGCAGCCATTCAAATAATACAAATGAACACACGTGGACTGCATTTTTTATTTCACCCCATCCCCCAAAAAATCTGCAAACAGCAACACCAATACATGAAATGAAGGCAACTGGAGTTGAGTACAGATATTCCTTTCTTGAATCTGTTGATGTAAAAGTTAAGACTGCATCATGAGAACCACACCACCTGCACATTAAATATAGTTTAAACTTCATTATGATAGCGTAGTCAACATTATAAAAAAAAAACAAAACAAATATAAATTCATACCACAGTGTGAATGAATATATATATAATGTATAAGGGTTTATATCAGCATTTTGAAAATGTAATAGGTCGAATCACTAAATGTCGAACTGAAATAATCAACCTATTACATTTTCAAATGCCAATAAAAAAATAAAAAATCCCCCCAAAAAATAACTAAAGGGTGTAGGCAAGGGGGGCAAACCCCCATGCACCTCCCACCTCCCCCACTACTTAAATATACCAACTCTGAGACCGCAATACATTGAGGTAAACGGAAATCTCCCCTTACAGAGATTTCTGTTTACCTGTTCGATGTTCTGCCTTTTCGGCATTCCCGATGCGACAATATCAAATTCGATATTGTCAGCATTCGAGATGCTGATAGGGACCCATATATATGGCTCAGGGTGAACAGTGAACATATAGCATTCATCTACAGTCTGTCTGTCAAAGCTGTCCTGCCCTTATCTCCTGTCAGTCATCATGGGAATGCCAAAACCCCAAGGAACTTTGTTGGGAAGGTATTATACTAAACAATAACCTCAAATTCTTATACAAGATGCATATATAAATTAAAGTCAGGAGTTGTTCTATACTTGAAATATGGTTTTACTGAAAATGCTTTATTGAAGTATATGCCTCCACTGCATTTTAACCTAATCTGTCATTTAGTTTATTTTAAAAATTGTTTATTAAAATAACCCCACCTCTGTATTTGAGCTTAACTGCCTACAAAACTTAAAATAAAAACAAAATGGATGATTACCTTTTTAAATACATCCAGAAAAAAAATTGTAGTTCTTTTCCTGTTTAAATCATTTATAAGTTCTTATGTCCTAAATGTAAATGATCTTTCCACTTTGCCAACATAAACATCTAGGATGGACCCACTTCTATATAAATAAAGGCACGGAAGTTGCCATCAACTTAATTACTAACATGATTGTTATGTCCAATTTCAGGATGTATGAAATATTTGCCCTCTTGTATAAATCAGAACCAGTTAAACTGATGACACAGTAAAGTGCATTTTTGGTAAAAATATCCATATATTCCAGCAGCTATTTCAGACTACTCATTTTCTTGCAAGTAAATTTAGTACTAATGGTAACATTTTTTTTACCAGTAGACTAGACAAAAGTAAGTTTTCTGGAATGTCTGCTATCATATGGTTGCAAATTGTTTAGAAGGTTTTATCCCAGGGCCTCTGCTGAAAGGGGTCCTTCATAGCCCAGTCTGACTTTTCTGGTAAACAAATGGAAATAAATAAGTGAAAATTGTTGGAAATAATTATTTTAATATTTATTCTTTAGATAAACTGTCATTAAATCTATTTTTTACCCTTTAAAACATGACTTCTGCATTATGAAATTGCCTATCAGTGTCAAAGAACAATTTGTCAATAGCTCCCTCTCATTTTTTTCTATAATGACTTTACTAAATTCTCTGCTTACATGATGCTCTGGATATCTCCTCTGCTGAAACTGCATTTTTTTCACTTCTTAACATAGTTTTCATTGTATTATTGTCAGAATTGTTATGAATGACATGTAAGAACTGACTCCTTGGTATACAGTATTTGAATATTCCAGGATGACAGCTGTCATCACTGCTAACTGGTTTGCAATAAGGGAACTGCCTACACATTACTAGCTGAAATAATTATATATTGATGACATCTACAACTTCATTGTTTCATTAAAGATCTGAATATCTACTTTCAATGGCTGATACATTGTATTTAGTGCATTAGACAAGAGATCCACTGTCATGTTGTTGTGTCTTTTGGCTTTTCCCGGTTAGGGGTCGCCACAGCGGAACTCCAGTCTGCTAAAGATTGGCAGTAGATTTTTACATGCCGAGTTGCCAGCCCTGACGCACAACCTTCAATTAAGGTACGCCCATTCATGCATGTCTCCAGATAGAAGACGCTCTAGCTGAGAATCGAACGGGGCAACGTCTTACTGTGAGGCGACAGTGCTACCACAGCACCACCACCGAGATCCACTGTCATGTAATTATTTTAAATTGAATTTTGTGCAGTGCAAGCAATTAACATTGATGAAGTCATCATCATAGTATATGCCTCTTAACCTCTAACTATTAGGATTCTGGGCAAAGCCAAAACTAATGGAGGACAAAGTCCCCAAATCAGAAACAGATTTAAATATTACTCTTTTAAACTTTGCAATTTGATAGAATAATGCAGTCTGTATTATCATGTATTTTCTGAAGGATATAAGGCCTGAATTCAAATGTTTGTCATTATTTAGTGACTTCAGTCTTCAGTGATTTGTCAAAAAAATAACAAACATTTTATGAGGAAAAGAGAAAAAATATGACCAAAAATGTGGACAGGTGTGTTTGAAAATAACCACTGGTTTTCCTTGAAGGCCTAAAAAACATGCATAAATAGTGGCGATGTAAGTTTGCGTGCATGTGCCACAGTTATGTAGCCTAATTCCTATCAAATGCAAACATATTGCTGAGTAGTATAATACTGTTCAGTAAAAAAAAACTACAGCTAGAATAATGACCACACTAATAAGAATTCAAAATAACTGGAACAACATCTCAGACCATTATCTATGAGTACCATTGGTAGTCTATGCCATCTGGTGAATTTGGCCTGGGGGATTTTAATACTTTGATGTGGCTGCCGAAGTGTGGTATCACAGAGAAGACAGCTGAGGAGAAGCACTTGTTCGTAGAAGATATCACGTCCTGAAGACCTACCACAGATTTATACAAGACTGCTAGATGAGTAGACTTACTGAAATGTCTGGAGGTTGTATCACATTTAACTTGCTGTATATGTACGTGACTATAGTATTCCTTTCATGTGTTGATGTCAAGGATCATTTTGCATGGGAGATACAAGCTGTAATTTATGATACTGACTATATCTGTGAGACTTCCTTTGAAAACTCACTAATGTACATGGCAAACATCCACTGTAATTCTTGTCGTGGGTGCTGATGTATATTTTCCACTATTATGTTAATACAGAGTAGGTTTTCTCTTGTGTACATACACATACACACACACACACACAGACACACACACACACACACACACACACACACACACACACAGACACACACACACACACACACACACACACACACACACACACACACTTAGATTCATATATATATATATATATATATATATATATATATATATATATATATATATATATATATATATTTATTTATGTGTGTGTGTGTGTCTGTGTGTGTGTGTGTGTGTGTGTGTGTGTGTGTGTGTGTGTGTGTGTGTGTGTGTGTGTGTGTGTGTGTGTGTATGCGAGTGTGTGTTTGTGGTGGCATACATATCTATGCATACATTTTACTGTTATGTAAGCAAAGCCAAAATGTATTATGTTTATGCACTGTTTAAAATTTTGTTTTGGCAATTTACAGTTCATGCTCATATCACACATGAGCACTGGTTGTGTTGCCCATTTAACTCCTTCAGAAACTTTTGAGTACAATAGTCCAAGCAGTTTTGGAATTATCACTTGTGGTATGTGTACACAGTAGCATAAAAAAGAGGAACCAAATGGGCAATAGCCCCAGACACTGTATTATCGAGGGCACAGTGAGCACTAAATAGATTAAATATATATATATATATATATATATATATATATATATATATATATATATATATATATATATATAGATATATATAGATATATATATATATATATATATATATATATATATTTATAAAAATATATTTTCCTCCTTTAAGGGAAGAAGGATAAACTGCAAAAAAAATCCTACATGGACATCCAAGACTCCAGGGTACCTCTCGCTCAATTTCCACTTCATCTTACATGTGCATCTGTTTATCCCTATGCTTTATATATGGTATAAGCCTCTGGGACTGCCCCAAAGACTGATAGAGGGGGTTGGACTCACTGTGGGTGTACTAGTTATTTAATTTAAAATTGAATTTCTTTCTTTCTGAATCTTGACGCCACTAGGTTTCACGCAGAACGTGCAGTTCATTTCTCCTTTTTTTGTAATTATTGGTGAAGTGGAGCCATAGAGTTAAAACTTCCATTTTTCACTGCAGTGGGATAGGGGGGTCTGCATTTTTGGACCTTGGGCCTGGGCTCATGGCTAGTATGGAACTGGAATAAAAGGAGTGACAGACAACTTTACTGGACAGCTGGATAACCTGGGAAAGAGTAAGTGTGTGTGACACAACAAATTAATTTAATTTATTTACTGTCTGGTCTGACTGTCTAAAGGGGCAAAGGCTAAAAAAGAGATAGATGTTAAATATTGCTCTTATAAACTTAGAAAGTTACTAGAATAACAGGTTTTGTATTAGCATGCATTTCCTGAAGGATAGGAAGTTAATAGTTCATAAGTAAGTACTTGGCTAGCTGCCCTTGAGGGCCATTTTAAGCCTAGAGAATTTCTATTTTTGTACTCAAATTAACCTATGCTATTTCGCTAGAGATTGGCCTTACCCATCCCATGGCTGATAATTATATATTACCCCTAATAAGAATAAGAGGGATCATACCATAGATGATTTGAGGGGACCCACAAATAGGATAAAACATTTAGAAGCTACCTCTATCCATTAGTAGTACAGGTGTCAGTCCTGGAGTAAATGTTTCTTTCCCATCCATATATCCAAGTTGCACTTGAATATGGACAGGGATGAACTTTGTTCTTTGTTTTATAAGGATGTGGAGTCTATTGCAGAGCAGCGGTATCCTTTGCAAGATATACCTGTCCTTCCAAACTGTTCTGTTGATGTTGCAGAAGAGGTTTAGATCCCTAGACTAAGTATTTGACTTGCTGATGTGCAGTAAGTTCATCAGTAATGAGTCAGAAGGTTGCCTTGTCTGCCAGTCACAGGTCACCTTTTAGCAGTCTGTTGGATATCAAGTATAGTGACAAGGCTTTGAGTCGATCCTTGTAGGATGCTTATTTATCTCTGTGGGCATTCCAGTTGTTGCATGTGTCTGGACAGATACATGCCAAAGGGGACATTATATTCAATGACTGGCCGAATGAGGGCTAAGTAAGGGGTAACAATGGCATTCATAGATCTAGACACAATTCCTTTATTTATGAGCTATGCAATATAGAAAGACTCTTACAACAATGGCCATATGTTGGTCAAAATTTAGGTCACAGTCCACATAAGTTCCCAAATCCTGAACAACTAGTTCAACTTTTAGGGGTGTATAGTTAGTGTGATAGTTTCATGAGATAGATGACTTCCTAAAGGATGCAACACTGCATTTTATGGTGTGTAATTTCACCCCATGATTTTGGCAGCAGTCATTTATTTGGACACATTTTCTTGTAGGATGGCTAAGTTATTTGGAAATTCAATGACTACTCCAACCTTGCAATCATCTGCAAATATAGTGAGCCAGAGCCCTTTGATACCGACTTTTACTTCAGGAAAAGAAGATGCCAAACAGAATAGGTCCAAACACAGTACCCTGGGTGACTCCATTGGTGTCTGGTCTCTTTGTGGAGGTAACTTTCCCTGTTTTGATTTCCTGTGTCCTATCTGTAAGCCAGTTGCCAACCTAGTGGGTGACACAGGACTTGTTTCCAGTTTTTTTAACTTTTCTATTATGCCTGATTGAGGAATTACATCAGAAGCTTTGGTCAGATCGAGGTATGTGATGTGAACCTTTTTGCCTTAATCCTTTGCTTTGGTGACCTTTTCAAAAAATCCACCAAGTTAAATCTAAGATGGGTCCAGTGTCTATAGGTGCCCTACATCCTGAATTTGATCTTAAACTCAAATGTATGTCATTATTTACTGACGTGACTTCAATAAATAATGGTGTGAAAAAGGCCAGAAAAAAAAGGACAGATTTTAAATATTGCTCTTATAAACTTAGAAAGTACCAGAATAACAGGTTTTGTGTTAGCTTGCATTTTATGAAGGATAAAAAGTCTGGAACGAAAATTGCTGTCATTATTTAGTGACTTTAATCACCAGTGCTTTGTCAGAAAACCACAAATTTTATGAGAAACTGACCAAAACTACGAGGCAAAAATCTGGACTTTCTGTGAAAAACTGGACAGTTGAAAAGTATGGTGGATTGGATGGGTGGATGTATCATATTAAATATAATGCAAATCATATGGCTAAATGTAGTTTGGCTTAATGACTTTCTTATGCAATCACCTCTGTGATACAGCAGGTGGTAAAGAATTGCACTTAATATATAATAACAATGATAAGAAAAAAATAAGAATTATAATATAGACATTTTCGTTTCTTCAGGAAAATGCATATTACATTCATGTTCTTTTATTCTGTCAAAGATTAAAGTTAACAGAACTGACATATTAAGTGTCCCTGAATGATTATTTATGTCTGCATTGGTCCCTGATTCTAAAAAGTAAATGATTTGTAATCAAAGGTATAGAGGCAAAATTGTGGGGTATGCTCCTGGCATTGATACCAATACTGGTTACTGATATTCTGCTGCCGTTGATACCAATACTGGTTATTGATATTCTCCTGCCATCGGTACCAATACTGATTATTGGTAATCTCCTGACATTGGTACAAATACTGGTTATTGATACTCTCCTGCCATTGGTACCAATACTGGTTATTGATATTCTCCTGACATTGGTACCAATACTGGTTACTGATATTCTCCTCCCACTGGTACCAATACTGGTTATTGATATTCTCCTGACATTGGTACCAATATTGGTTATTGATATTCTCCTACCACTGGTACCAATACTGGTTGTTGATACTCTCCTGACATTGGCACAAATACTGGTTGTTGATATTCTCCTGACATTGGTACCAATATTGGTTATTGATATTCACCTGCCACTAGTACCAATACTGGTTATTGATATTCTCCTGCCATTGGTACCAGTACTGGTTACTGATATTCTCCTGACATTGTTACCAATACTGGTTACTGATATTCTCCTGACATCGGTACCAACACTGGTTATTGATTTTCTCCTGCCATTGCTATCAATACTGGTTATTGATATTCTCCTGCTTTTGGTACCAATACTGGTTATTGATATTCTCCTGCCATTGGTACCAATACTGGTTATTGATATTCTCCTGCCATTGGTACCAATACTTGTTATTGATGTTCTCCTGACATTGGTACCAAGACTGGTTATTGATATTCTCCTGCCCTTGATACCAATACTGGTTATTAATATTCTCCTGTCATTTGTACCGATACTGGTTATTGATATTCTCCTGACATTGGTACCAAGACCGGTTATTGATATTCTCCTGCCCTTGATACGAATACTGGATATTGTTATTCTCCTGCCATAAGTACCAATACCGGTTATTGATATTGTCCAGAAATTGGTATCAATATTGGTTATTGATATTCTCCAGACATTGGTACCAATATTGGTTATTGATATTCTCCTGCTACTAGTACCAATACTAGTCATTGATATTCTCCTGCTATTGGCACCAGTACTGGTTATTGATATTCTCCTGACATTGATACCAGTACTGGTTACTGATATTCTACTGACATTGGTACCAACACTGGTTATTGATATTCTCCTGCCATTGGTACCAATAATGGTTATTGACATTCTCCTGCCATTCGTACAGATATCGGTTATTGATATTCCCCAGCCATTGGGACGAATACTGCTTATTGATATTCTCCTCCATTGATACCAGTACTAGTTATTGATATTCTCCTGCTATTAGTGCCAATACAGGTTATTGATATTCCCTTGCCATTGGTACAAATAATGGTTATTGATATTCTCCTGCCATTATTATCAATACTGATTACTGATATTCTCCTGCCATTGGTGCCAATAATGGTTATTGATATTCTCCTGATATTGGTACCAGTACTGGTTATTAATAATCTTCTGACATTGGTACCAATACTGGTTAATGATATTCTCCTGCCACTTGCACCAATATTGGTTATTGATATTCTCCTGCCATTGGTACCAATACTGGTTATTGATATTCTCATGCCATTGGTACGAGTACTGGTTATTGATATTCTCATGCAATCGGTAGCAATATTGATTATTGATATTCTCCTGCCATTGGTACCAATACTGGTTATTGATATTCTACTTCTACTAGTACCAGTATTGGTTATTGATATTCTCCTGCCATTGGTACCAATACTGGTTATTGATATTCTTCTGACATTGGTATCAATATTGGTTATTGATGTTCTCCTGCCATTGGTACCAATACTGGTTATTGATATTTTCCTGACATTGGTATCAATATTGGTAATTGATATTTGCCTGCCATTGGTACCAATACTGGTTATTGATATTCTCCTGACATTGGTACCGATAGTGGTTATTGATGTTTTCTGGCCATTTTTACTAATACAGGTTATTGATATTCTCCTGCCATTGGTAACAATACTGATTACTGATCTTCTCCTGTCATTGATACCAATACTGGTTATTGATACTCTCCTACCATTGGTACCAATACTGGTTAATGTTATTCTCTTACCATTGATAGCAGTACTGGTTAACACTATTCTCCTGCCATTGGTAACAGTACTGGTTATTGATGTTCTCCTGCAATTGCTACTAATAGTGGTTATTGATATTCTCATGCTGTTACTACCAATATTGGTTATTGATATTCTCATGACATTGGTACCAATTCTGGCTATTGATAATCTGCTGCTATTGATTCAAATACTGTTTACTGATATTCTTCTGCCATTGGTACCAGTTCTGGTTATTGATATTCAATTGCCATTGGAACCAATACTGGTTATTGATATTCTTCTGCTATTGGTACTAATAGTGGTTATTGATGTTCTCATGTCGTTATGACCGATATTAGTTATTGATATTCTCCTGACATTGGTACCAATTCTGGTTATTGATATGCTGCTGCCATTGGTACCAATCATGGTTATTGATATTCTCCGGCCATTGGTACAAATACTGGCTACAGATTTGCTCCTGACATTTGTACCAATACTGGTTATTGATTTTGTCCATCCAATAGTAAGAAAACTGGTTATTGATATTCTCCTGCCATTGGTACCAATACTGCTTATTGATATTCTGCTGACATTTATACTAATTTGGGTTATTGATATTCTCCTACAATTTGGTACCAATACTAGTTACTGATATTCTTCAGCCATTAGAAGCAATACTGGTTATTGTTATTTTCCTACCATTGGTACCAATACTGGCTAATGATATTTTACTGCCATTGATACCAATACTGGTTATTGATATTCTCCTGACATTGGTACCAGTACTGGTTATTAATATTTCCCTGCCATTTGTACCAGTACTGGTTATTAATATTCTCCTTCCTTTGGTACCAATACTGGTTACTGATATTCTGCTGCCAGTGATACCAATACTGGTTATTGATATTCTCCTGACATTGGTACTAATACTGGTTATTGATATTCTCCTGACATTGATACCAGTACTGGTTATTGATATTTCCCTGCCATTTGTACCAGTACTGGTTATTAATATTCTCCTTCCTTTGGTACCAATACTGGTTACTGATATTCTGCTGCCAGTGATACCAATACTGGTTATTGATATTCTAAAGCCATTGGTATCAAGACTGCTTATTAATATTCTAATGCCATTGGTACCAATACTGGTTACTGATATTCTGTGGCCGTAACTACCACAATTGGTTATTGTTATTCTCCTGACATTGGTACCAATATTGGTTGATGATATTCTAATGCCATTGGTACCAGTACTAGTTATTGATATTCTCCTGCCATTGGTGCCAATACTGTTTATTAATATTCTCCTGCCATTGGTACCAATACTAGTTATTGATATTCTGCTCCCATTGCTACCAATACTGGTTATTGATTTTTTCCTGCCATTGGTACCAATACTGGTTATTGATATTCTCCTGCCATTGGTACCAATACTGGTTATTGATATTCTCCTGCCATTGGTACCGATACTGGTTATTGATATTCTGCTGCAATTGCTACCAATACTGGTTATTGATATTCCCCTGCCATTGATACCAATACTGGTTACTGATATTCTTCTGCCATTGGTACCAATACTGGTTATTGATATTCTCCTGCCATTGGTATCAGTACTGCTTAGTCAGATTCTCCTGTCATTGGTACCAATACTGGTTACTGATATTCTCCTTACATTGATACCAATACTGGTTATTGATATTCTGCTACCATTGCTACCGATACTGGTTATTGATAATCTCGTGCCATTGGTACCAGTACTGGTTATTTATATTTTCCTGTCTTTGGTACCAATACTGGTTATTGATATTCTGCTACCATTGCTACCGATACTGGTTATTGATATTCTTCTGACATTGGTACCAATATTGGTTATTGATATTCTCCTGCCATTGGTATCAATACTGGTTACTGATATTTTCCTGCCATTGGTATCAATACTGCTTAGTCATATTGTCCTGTCATTGGTACCAATACTGGTTATTGATATTCTCCTTACATTGATACCAATACTTGTTATTGATATTCTGCTGCTATTGCTACCATTACTGGTTATTGATATTCTCCTGCCACTGGTACCAATACTGGTTATTGATATTCTACTGCCATTGGTACCAATACTGGTTATTTATATTTTCCTGTCTCTTGTACCAATACTGGTTAATGATATTCTCCTTACATTGATACCAATACTGGTTATTGATATTCTGCTGCCATTGCTACCAATACTGGTTATTGATATTCTCCTGCCATTGGTACCAATACTGGTTACTGATATTCTCCTGCCATTGGCACCAATACTGGTTATTGATATTCTCCTGCCATTGGTACCAATACTGGTTACTGATATTCTCCTGCCACTGGTATCAATACTCCTTAGTCATATTGTCCTGTCATTGGTACCAATACTGGTTACAGATATTCTCCTTACATTGATACCAATACTGGTTATTGATATTCTGCTACCATTGCTACCGATACTGGTTATTGATAATCTCGTGCCATTGGTACCAGTACTGGTTATTTATATTTTCCTGTCTTTGGTACCAATACTGGTTATTGATATTCTGCTACCATTGCTACCGATACTGGTTATTGATATTCTTCTGACATTGGTACCAATATTGGTTATTGATATTCTCCTGCCATTGGTATCAATACTGGTTACTGATATTTTCCTGCCATTGGTATCAATACTGCTTAGTCATATTGTCCTGTCATTGGTACCAATACTAGTTATTGATATTCTCCTTACATTGATACCAATACTTGTTATTGATATTCTGCTGCTATTGCTACCATTACTGGTTATTGATATTCTCCTGCCACTGGTACCAATACTGGTTATTGATATTCTACTGCCATTGGTACCAATACTGGTTATTTATATTTTCCTGTCTCTTGTACCAATACTGGTTAATGATATTCTCCTTACATTGATACCAATACTGGTTATTGATATTCTGCTGCCATTGCTACCAATACTGGTTATTGATATTCTCCTGCCATTGGCATCAATACTGGTTACTGATATTCTCCTGCCATTGGCACCAATACTGGTTATTGATATTCTCCTGCCATTGGTACCAGTACTGGTTACTGATATTCTCCTGCCATTGGTATCAATACTCCTTAGTCATATTGTCCTGTCATTGGTACCAATACTGGTTATTGATATTCTCCTTACATTGATACCAATACTGGTTATTGATATTCTGCTGCCACTGCTACCAATACTGGTTACTGATATTTTCCTCCCATTGGTACAAATACTGGTTATTGATATTCTCCTGCCATTGGTATCAATACTGCTTAGTCATATTCTCCTGTCATTGGTACCAATACTGGTTATTGATATTCTCCTTTCATTGATACCAATACTGGTTATTGATATTCTGCTACAATTGCTACCGATACTGGTTATTGATATTCTCCTGCCATTGGTACCAATACTAGTTATTTATATTTTCCTGTCTTTGGTACCAATACTGGTTATTGATATTCTGCTACCATTGCTACTTATACTAGTTATTGATATTCTTCTGACATTGGTACCAATATTGGTTATTGATATTCTCCTGCCATTGGTAGCAATACTGGTTAATGATATTCTCCTTACATTGATACCAATACTGGTTATTGATATTCTGCTGCCATTGCTACCAGTACTGGTTATTGATATTCTCCTGCCATTGGTACCAATACTGGTTATTTATATTTTCCTGTCTTTTGTTCTGATAGTAGTTAATGTTATTTTCCTGCCATTGGTACCAATACTGATTACTGATATTCTCCTACCATTATTACCAATACTGGTTATTGATATTCTCCTGCCATTGATACCAATACTGGTTATTGATATTCTCCTGCCATTGATACCAATACTGGTTATTGATATTCTCCTGCCATTGGTACCAATATTGGTTATTGATAGTCTCCTGCTATTAATATCAATGCTGGTTAATGATATTCTCCTGCCATTGGTGCCAGTACTTGTTACAGATATTCTCCTGCCATTGAGACCAATACTGGGTATTAATAATCTCCTGCTATTGGTACCAATACTGGTTATTGATATTCTCCTGCCATTGGTAACAATAATGGTTATTGATATTTTCCTGCCATTGGTACCAATATTGGTTATTGATATTCTCCTGCCATTGGTACCAATTCTGGTTATTGATATTCTCCTGCCATTGGTACCAGTAATGGTTATTGATATTCTCCTGACATTGGTACCAATACTGGTTACTGATATTCTCCTGACATTGGTACCAACACTGGTTATTGATTTTCTCCTGTCATTGGTACTGGTACTGGTTACTGATATTCTCCTAACATTGGTACCAAGACTGGTTATTGATATTCTCCTGCCCTTGATACCAATACTGGATATTGTTATTCTCCTGCCATTAGTACCAATACTGGTTATTGATATTATCCAGACATTGGTACCAATACTGGTTACTGATATTCTCCTGACATTGGTACCAACACTGGCTATTGATTTTCTCCTGCCATTGCTATCAATACTGGTTATTGATATTCTCCTGCTTTTGGTACCAATACTGGTTATTGATATTCTCCTGCCATTGGTACCAATACTTGTTATTGATATTCTCCTGACATTGGTGCCAAGACTGGTTATTGATATTCTCCTGCCCTTGATACCAATACTGGTTATTGATATTCTCCTGTCATTGGTACTGGTGCTGGTTACTGATATTCTCCTGACATTGGTACCAATATTGGTTATTGATATACTCCTCCCTTGGTACCAATACTGGTTACTGATATTCTACTGCCATTGGTACCAATAATGGTTATTAACATTCTCCTGCCTTTGGTATCAATACTGGATATTGATATTCTCCTGCCATTGGTACCAATAATGGTTACTAATATTCTCCTGTCATTGGTATAAAAACTGGTTATTAATATTCTCCTGACATTGGTATAAATATTGTTTATTGATATTCTCCTGCCACTAATACCAATACTGTTCATTGATATTCTCCTGTCATTAGTAGCAGTACTGGTTATTGATATTCTCCTGACATTGGTACTATTACTGGTTACTGGTATTCTCCTGCCATTGGTACCAACACTGGTTATTGATATTCTCCTGCCATTGATACCAGTAATGGTTATTGATATTCTCCTGCCATTGGTAACAGTACTGGTTATTGATATTCTGCTACAATTGGCACCAATATTTGTTATAGGGTCATAGGTTCATAAGTTTATATAAGGCTATCTGCCCTGGGGCATTTACACGCCTAGCCAAAGTGTGTTTAGCTTTCTTCACCCTTTTAGATCGGTTTACTGTGCCTCTGTATAGTAGGTCACAGAAGATAGCCCTTTTAAGGTTAGGTTACTGTGCCCCTGTCTATCCGGGACACAGAAGAGATCCCAGGGGTGAACTTACGATTTCCCATCCACTCGTCAAGATTTCTCTTGAAGAGGGTCAGTGAGGTTATAATATTCTCCTGCCTTTGGTACCAGTACTGGTTATTGATATTATTCTATCATTGGTAGCAATACTGGTTATTGAGATTTTCCTGCAATTTGTACCAATATTGGTTATTGATATTCTCCTACCATTGGTACCAATACTGGTTATTGATATTCTCATGCAATTAGTACCAATATTGGTTATTGATATTCTACTGCCATTGGTACCAACACTGGTTATTGATATTCTCCTGCCACTCGTACCAATATTGATTATTGATATTCTCCTGCCATTGGTACCAATAATGGTTATTAACATTCTCCTGCCATTGGTATAAATACTGGATATTGATATTCTCCTGCCATTGGTACCAATACTGCTTATTGATTTTCTCTTACAATTGGTACCAGTACTGGATATTGATATTCTTCTGCCATTAGAACCAATATTGGTTATTTATATTCTCCAGCACTGGTACCAGTACTGGTTATTGATATTCTCCTGCCATTAGTACCAATAATGGTTATTGATATTCTCCTGCCATTGGTATCAATGCTGTTTACGGATATTCTCCTGCCATTGGTACAAATAATGGGTATTGATATACTCCTGCTATTGGTACCAGTACTAGTTTATGATATTCTTCTGACATTGATACCAATACTGGTTATTGATATTCTCCTGCCATTAGTACCAATAATGGTTATTGATATTCTCCTGCCATTGGTATCAATACTGTTTACAGATATTCTCCTGCCATTGGTACAAATAATGGGTATTGATATACTCCTGCTATTGGTACCAGTACTGGTTTATAATATTCTTCTTAGGTTCATAGATTAGGTTCATAGATTAGTACTAGGCTAATTGCTCTTGTGGACCATTTTAAACCTAGCCAATTACCCCATGTGAGAATCAAACCCTGCATCTTGTGTCTGTAAGGTAAACACCTTAACCATTATGGCAACCTCCCACAACTTTTTTTAAGCCTAGCCAGTTATTCCCTGTGAGATTCAAACCCTGTACCTTGTGTTTGTAAGGCAAACACATTAACCATTAGGCCACCCTCCTTCTGACATTGATACCAATACTGGTTATTGATATTCTGCTGCAATTGGTATCAATATTGGTTATTGATATTCTCCTGCCATTGGTACCAATACTGGTTATTGATATTATCCTGCCATTGGTACCAGCACTGGTTATTGATATTCTCCTGACATTGGTACCAGTACTGGTTATTGATATTCTCATGCCATTGGTACCAATACTGGTTATTAATATTCCTGCAATTGGTACAAATATTGATTACTGATATTCTCCTGCCATTTGTACCAATACTGGTTATTCATTTTCTCCTGACATTGGTATCAATATTGGTTATTGATATTCTCCTGCCATTGGTACCAATACTGGTTATTGATATTCTCCTACCACTCTTACCAATATTGGTAATTGATATTCTCCTGCCATTGGTAGCAGTAGTGGTTATTAATGTTTTCTGGCCATTGGTACTAATACAGGTTATTGATATTCTCCTTCCATTGGAACCAATACTGGTTTTTGATATTCTCCTACCACTTGTACCAATACTGATTAATGATATTCTCCTGCCATTGGTACCAATACTAGTTATTCATTTTCTCCTGCCATTGGTACTAACGCTGGTTATTGATATTTTCCTGCAATTGGTACCAAGACTGGTTATTAATATTCTCCTGACATTGGTACCAATAGTGGTTACTGATATTCTCCTCCCACTGGTACCAATACTGGTTATTGATATTCTCCTGCCATTGGTACCAATATTGGTTACTGATATTCTCCTGCCATTGGTATCAATACTGGTTATTGAAATTCTCCAGCCATTGGTACCAACACTGGTTATTGATTTTGTCCAGCCATTACTAACAATACTGGTTATTGATATTCTCCTTCCATTGGTACCAATACTGGTTACTGATATTCTGCTGCCATTGGTACCAATACTGGTTATTGAAATTCTCCTTACATTGGTTCCAATACTAGTTATTGATATTCTCCTGCCATTGGTACCAATAATGGTTATTGATATTCTCCTGCCATTGCTATCAATACTGGTTATTGATATTCTCCGATCAATGGTACCAATACTGGTTATTGATATTCTCCTGACATTGGTACCAATACTGGTTATTGATATTCTCCGGCCACTGGTACCAATACTGGTTACTGATAGTCTCCTGACATTGGTACCAATACTGGTTATTGATTTTTCCAGCCATTACTAACAATACTGGTTATTGATATTCTCCTACCATTGGTACCAATACCGTTTATTTAATTTCGACTGATATTTACACTAATACTGGTTATTGATATTCTATTGCCATTGGTACCAATACTGGTTACTGATATTCTCCTGCCATTGGTACCAATACTAGTTATTGATATTCTCCTGCCATTGGTTCCAAGACTAGTTATTGATATTCTCCTGACATTGGTACCAGGACTGGATATTGATATTCTCCTGACATTGGTACCAATACTAGTTATTGATACTCTCCTGCAATTGGTACCTATTCTGGTTATTTATTTTTGACTGACATTTATACTAATACTGGTTACTGATATTCTCCTGACACTGTACCAATACTAGCTATTGATATTCCCCTGCCATTGATACCAGTACTGGTTATTGATATTCTCCTGACATTGGCACCAATACTGGTTATTGATATTTTGCTGCTGTTGATACAAATACTGGTTATTGATATTCTCCTTACATTAGTACCAGTACTGGTTATTGATGTTCTCCTGCCATTGGTACTAATACTGATTATTGATACTCTCCTGCCATTGGTACCAATACTGGTTATTGATATTCTCCTGATATTGGTACCAATACTGGTTATTGATATTATCCTGTCATTGGTACCAATACTGGTTACTGATATTCTTCGGCCATTACTACCACTTCTGGTTATTGTCATTCTCCTGTCATTGGTACCAATACTGGTCATTGATATTCTACTGCCTTTGATACTAATACTGGTTAATGATAATCTCCTGCCATTGGTACCAATACTGATTATTGATGTTCTCCTGCTATTGGTACTAATACTGGTTATTGATACTCTCTTGCCATTGATACCAGTACAGGTTATTTATATTCTCCTGCCATTGGCGTCAATACTGGTTATTGATATTCTCCTAACATTGGTACCAATACTGGTTATTGATTTTCTTCTACGATTGGTAGTAATACTGATTATTGACATTTTCCTGCCATTGGTACCAATACTGGTTATTGATATTCTCCTGCCATTGGTATCAATACTGGTTACTGATATTCTCCTGCCTTTGGTAGTAATACTGGTTACTGATATTCTCCTGTCATTGATACCAATACTGGTTATTGATATTCTCCTGCCATTGGTACCAATATTGGTTATTGATATTCTCCTGTCATTGGTACCAGTACTGGTTATTTATATTCTTCTGCTTTTGGTACCAATACTGGTTATTTATATTCTCCTGCCATTGGTATCAATACTGGTTACTGATATTCTCCTGCCATCGGTACCAATACTGGTTATTAATATTCTCCTGCCATTGGTACCAATACTGGTTATTGATATTCTCCTGCCATTGGTACCGATACTGGTTATTGATTTTCTCTTGCCATTATTACCAATATTGCTTATTGATATTCTCCTGACATTGGTACCAGCACTGGTTATTGATATTCTCCTGCAACTGGTACCAATACTGGTTACTGATATTCTCCTGCCATTGGTACCAGTACTGGTTATTGATATTCTGCTGAAATACCAGTTCTAGTTATTTATGTTTTTGTTTGGTAGACAGGTACTTTGTTGGCTTCTTTTTGTGAAGAGGGGTATATATATATATGAGTTCATAATTCACCAAGGCTTTTTTTATCTACTATTACTGTATTATTTTTACTTATTTGACTCTCAATGAATGCTGCATTGTTTTATCTGGGGGGAGGGGGGTTGCAGGAAGAAAGAGGTATCACTTCTTAATTCACCAGTGCTGTTTTTTTCTATTATTACTTGATTATTATTTGTACTGATTTGACTTTCAATGGGGGGTGGGGGTGATATGGATATGGACCTACTGTTTGGAGCTGCTCTTTGTCTCTCTTATGATTTTTTGTGAAAAGATGTTGTCAAGACACCTTGTATCAATACACTTTTCTTCAGATGGGAGTGGGGTGGGCAAATAAGGGTCTCACCCTTGGCGTCAAATGACCAATTTACTCCCTTGAAGTCATGCATACCCAGCATCTCCACTTGCTACTTGTTGGCACATTTTCATATTTATAGCCTCATCCCCAAAAGAAGAATCTGGTAAAGGCTCAAAGTGTCACAAGAATTACACGTCAGTTAAGTCATTGGACTGTTTATACCTTGAGTATACCTAACCTCATGGTGCACCTCCTGTTTCTAATTGGGCAAAGGAGGTCAGACACAAGAGAGACTTACAATTGCCCATCCAGTCATGGTCTATTTTTGAAAAATGCTAGGGTGTCACTCTACTTAACATCTGAAGGAATGGATACTCAGTCAGTCCCTCCTATGTTTTTAAACTTATATCTTTAGATTTAGTCTTTAGCTCTAGAATGCAAGACACAGATCACTGCATTAGAGCCTGTGAAAGACAAGACTGTAGAGAAAGGGCTTTAAATCTGTATTGTTATCTTGAGGTCTTTAAGTCATTAAGCTTTTTAGTTAGGAACCACTGGAACCTTTCTAATTGGGCAATGTGTCTGGAGAGGTACTTATCAGCATGGGTATTGTGCTCAATTACTGGTCTAATTAAGACTGAGTATAGTGGGCTAATTACATATTTTGAGTTAGAAAATTCCTCTCATGATCAGTTGCAATAGTTAGAAAGATGTTATGAACCAGGTGCCAACATCTCTGATTGTTGTCTCAGTTTTGAGTGGGGTCCTCACTAATTTATAAGTTTGGGGTGATTTTTTTTTCCCCCAAAAGCAACAACACTGCACTTTTATGCAATTAGTTTTATCCATTTTCACTACTCTGTTGACTTGTCAGATTTAGTTTTTGCTACAAGGCCACCATATCAAGGGCTGATTAGACAATTATGCCCAGTTTGCAGTCATTAGCAAATTTCATTTGCCATAAGTCAGAGAAATATATCCCAAACAGGAGGGGGTCTCAGCACTGATCCCCAAGGTTTACTATTGATTGCTTTTTTGCTATCTGAGGTAGCGCCTACAACTTTAACAACCCGCATGTTACCTTTTATACAGTTTCCAATCCATCTTACCAAGTATGGGTCTATGTTTAAATCTTTTAGTTTGTTAAGAATACCAGAATGAGGTATGGTGTCAAAGGCATTAGCTAAGTCTAAATACACTGTGTAAGTGCATCACCACCATTTGCACTCTCTGTAATTTTCTTAAAACAATGTACTTTGTTGAACAGACATGATCTGCGTTTTACTAATTCAAACTGTTGAGGGTCTATGGTGGTCTAGGTATGTAAGATTTTTGATGATGAAATTTATGAAATCAGATATCCTGTATTCAATAGCTTTACAGATTAAACTTGTCAGAGTGACTGGTGGAAAATAACAGTTAACAAGAAGATAATCTGATCCTTTTCTTTAACCTTGTACTTCTCTTATAACAACTTGCCTTTTTTGTGCTTAATATGTCATCTGATTTTAATCACTTCCTGGGCCAGATTCCAAAAGCAAGTTAGGGATAGTGCAGCACACCGAAGGAAGATATCAGCACATCAGCAGACATGATTTCATAATGGATGGTAAAACAGGAGCAAGTAATTATTTATTCATTGCAGGATAACTGTAGCCTGAATGCACACCCACCAGATTCCAAAACACAATGAGTGTACTCAACTCAAATAAAATGTGATAGAGTACTTCACCAACAATTTTTTTGAAAGTACTTGTCAGAGGCCATTTAGGATTATCCTTAACCTTATAATTTTCTGCAGTATTCTAAACAATCCCTGTGGATTTGGCAAATATCACTTAAAGAATGCTTGATGCATTTAATGCATTACAGCAGGCTGGAAAACTATAAGCCATAACAGAGGATGATCTGCAAATGCTACTTAGAAGGCATCAATCAAGGAGATGCGTCAGGTTATGGTTAAGCCAGCTCTCTGATAAGAAAAATAACAGACAGATACAGATTACCTACAGAGCTGGTGCAGGATGTGTGCACCCCACACATGAATGCTAGCAGTCTTCAGGGTAATCTAGTACTGGTAGAAACAAAAGCAAGTCTGAGTTTGGGTATACCAGTCCCTGGGACTTTCCAGTGGCATATAAATAACTCTAGAGGAGTGTCCAAGACAGCCACCAGTTGCATTCTAGCACAGTTCCTGTCAATGATGAGCACCAAAATGGATGAATACATCCACTTCCCAACAGCATCCATGGAGTGTTGAACTGTCATGTTACGGTTCTAACAGAATAGTCAGCATGGTCAAATAGGTCCTTAGGCAGTATGATGGATCAGGGTCCTTACACACACACACACACACACACACACACACACACACACACACACACACACACACACACACACACACACACACACACACAGCAGCAGCAGCATCCAGCAAGCCCCCTCCCCGAACAGCCATTCA
Organism: Protopterus annectens; assembly: GCF_019279795.1. Lineage (NCBI taxonomy): Eukaryota > Metazoa > Chordata > Ceratodontiformes > Protopteridae > Protopterus > Protopterus annectens. Next base: position 453,634,846 of record NC_056742.1, read on the forward strand.
AGTGTCAAATTACTTGACTAATTCCCCCCATTTACCATAAACACTGTTCAAACCTCTCAGTGTACAGATGATTTTCTTCTTTTCTTCTACAATGATTACAGCTATTTGGATTTAATATGAAAGTTTTATTTCAAATTTTATAGCACATGCACTGATAGACATTTGTTAAATAAAACAGTACAGTCTCACAACGAAAAAAGACTTAGCATTAACAGTAAACATGTCTGTCCTTGAAACTCACATTAATTGAAACGACATTGAAACCCACATTCAAAGAAAATGCATCTGGTCAGTGGCAGATGAAGTTTATCTTTGGGCTGTTTTCAAACCATAGGCTGCTTGCACAGAGTTTTAGGGCCATGCATACATACATGTGTTCTTTGTTTCACCTTCCTGCTTGTATTAAATTATACTCCTTGTATAATACAGCACCACTTGTTAGAATGTGCTTTAAATTTGCAATTTAAAAAAAAATTCCAGTAAGCAATGAAACAAGATATATGAACCAAAAATGACAAAACTGCCCATTTCAGAAAATTTTTACCATAAACGCATTCTATGAACACCTTCAGGAATGCATGGATCATGCAATCCCAAATAAAACCAAGACCCAATCCTCCAAAGGCAGACGTCCTGTCTGGTGGACCCCAGCCATAAACAAACTATACAATAGAAGGAGGAAGCTACTACATGATAGAGCAAAATCCCAAAAAGGGAAGGCATCTCTGATCAGTATTAGCAAAAAACTACGGGCACTCATAAAATTGTCTAAGGCCAGCTTCGAGAGAAAAATTGCAGAGGACACTAAGGATAATCACAAGGCTTTCTTTAGTTATGTTAGGAACCTGGGTGGGAATTCCCAGATATGCTCAGAATTAGTCCAAAATCACAAAAAATACACCGAGCCCACAGACATTGCCAACATCCTAGCTGACAGGTTCAGTGCAAACTTCTCCCCCTCCCTCCCCACCAAAAGGGCAAATATCTATCCCAACAGAGTGCTGCCCCGTGACATCTCAGATGCTCAGGTAAGAGCCGCCTCTCCAAAGCAAAAACACAGCATCAATGGGACCAGATGGTGTGCCGGAGTGCATCCTACATGAACTCCAAGAAGAGCTAAACCCAAACATAAAACTACTGTTCAATCTTAGCCTTACTACAGGATATGTACCCAAAGAGTGGCGTACAGCAACAGTGGTCCCTCTCCACAAAGGTGGTGCCTCAACGGATCCTGGAAACTATCGCCCCATAAGCCTGACTAGCTTGGTCTGCAAAGCTATGGAAAGGATCATCATGGACCTCATAAATAAAGATATTGTGGACCTACAGACACTGGATCCTACCCAGTTTGGCTTTGTTAAGGGCAGATCCTGCCTCTTAAACCTGGTCAATTTCTTTGAAACAGTCACCAAGGCCATTGACGAATGGGAAGGTGGTCCACACAGCCTACCTGGACCTCGCAAAAGCCTTCGATACAATACACCACTCGGGCATTATAGATAAGCTCACCAGCTTAAATATAAACCCCTATGTCACTAGATGGGTTGCAAACTGGCTCAAGGACAGAACCCACATGGTTAGAATTGCTGGAGCCATGTCAGACTCCAAACCAGTTACAAGTGGCATCCCACAAGGCTCAGTCCTGGGACCTCTCTTGTTTGGTATATATTTCTCGGCCGTACAGGCCAACACGGAAGGACTGTGGCTGACCAAGTTCGCAGATGACTGCAAACTGGGCCATAATCAACTCTCCAGCCGACACAAGCATCCTCCAAAAGGGCCTCATAGAAACAGACAACTGGTGCCAGAGCCATGGCCTCAAGCTAAACGCCAAAAAGTGTATAGTCATCCCCTTTGGCAAAACAAAGTGCTCACAAATTACCACATAGGTGGTAATCCATTAAGTACAGAAGAAGTCATTAGGGACCTGGGGACCCAAGTTGATAGCAATCTCTCATTTGACAACCACGTGGCCAAAGTGGTTAGAAAAACATTTTATATAGCCCACCTAATCATGAAGGGATTCACATCTAGATCAGGGGAGGTCATCGTACCTCTTTACTCATCCCTCATCAGGCCCATAATTGAGTACAATGCCCCTTTTTGGGATGTACCTTACCAGACACCTGCAGCAACTGGAAAGACCCCAAAAGTACCTCACCAAGAGGATCAAAGGGCTCAAACAGATGCCATATGCTGCCCGGTTAAAGAAACTCCAGCTCTACTCAGTGGCATACCGCCTGCTCAGAGGTGATCTGTGCCTGACGTATAAAGCCACGTCCAACCCAGAATTAATGGACATGCTGCACCTCAGAAAATCCAAATCCCATCGAGCTAAGCGCTCGAGAGACTTGAACCTCAGCACTGAAATAAATAGGACATGCTGGAGGGACAGATTCATAACCCAGAGGCTCCCTTCACTCTGGAATAAAATCCCAGTCCAGGTTAGGCAGAGTCCCACATTGACTCTCTTCAAGAGGAATCTTGATGAGTGGATGGGAGATCGTAGGTTTACCCTGGCTATCACTTCTGTGTCACTGTTAGACAGAGGCATAGTATACTAACCTCAAAAAAAGGCATAGCAAAATTAATTTAAAATGGGTGGCGAAAGCCAAACACACTCTGGCTAGGCTTATAAATGCCCTAGGGCAGATAGCCTAGTATGAACCTATGAACCTATATAAGGCCACTCAAACTTCTGTCATTACAATCAACTAATATCCGTCAGTATGCACACTCTCTACAAAAGTAAAAGTCATCCGAATAATTCCACAGTGAAGAGATCTATAACTAATGAAGAGGTTGTTGCTAGCAAAAAAAATTATATTTAACTGTTCCATATTGCTGCCCTTGAATAATAAATTGTCTATGTTACATTAAAAAAGTGGTAAGCTAGTAATATTGCAACAGAGGGGTGAATGGCAAACCAACAGCAGGTACATAGCTACTAGGCATCTCATCCAAAGGAGAACACACTCAGGACTGCAGCAACCCATCCCCCTTAAAATACAACATAGTATCAGCAATTCATCTATATGTTTTGGGAGAAGAGCCCACTGCCTTCTGCATCAAAAGCAAGTATGCTAGCTGTTGTTCTACTGACACTGCTTTCAGGTTTGATAGCACAATAGTGATGACCATTTGCTAAATGACACACTTGCACATGGAAAACATATTTAGCATGAACAGCAGCAAACTTCTCTTCCTTTGAAACTCACAATTCCTTGAAAATGCCCTGAAGCTCACAATTCCTTGAAAAATGCATTGACATTCAATTCCTTGAAAATGCACAGAAACTCGTACCTTCTTTGATTAGAGTGGTAGTCGGTGTAGAATCTTCAGCCTTTTATTTCCTGTACCCAAGGTACAGGGTTTGAGCCTGTGCAAATGAACTAACCTGCCATCCTTAACCAGGGCGTATTACACACACACATGCACACACACCTTACTGATGCTGTGAATATCATTCATTCATTTGTCTGTGGTTGGAAGCAAGTGTATTTGCACACATTGAGGATGGAATGTCAATCGGCCATGCTTAAGGTCCAGGCAGGAAATGTCTTGTCTAGTACTTAAATTCCACACACACACACACACACACACACACACACACACACACACACACACACACACACACACACACACACACACACACACCTTATTCATGTTATGAATATCATTCATTTGTCTGTGCTTGCAGCAAGTCTGTGTCCATGTCCAGGCAGCACACACTGAGGATGGAAAGTTGATCATCCATGCTTAAGGTCCAGGCAGCAGGAATTGTCTTGTCTAGTATTTAAATTCTATGTGTAGAAAAGAAAAAGCAAGCAAACAGCAGGTGCACGCACTGATGCACTTAGGGACACACAGATGTAGAAGGTGTTCTTAAAGAAGAATATCCTCAAAGGACTCATGCCATTTTTTTTTTAATTAAAATAGTGAATGTTGTGGCAGCCCCCTAGACAGTGGGTGCCCTCTCAGCCAACAGGTGCCCCTCCTAGTTAGGGGGCCTTAGGTGCCTACATAGGTCACCTAATGCTGGATCTGCCTCTGAGTTCTATGCCATTGCCAACTTTCCCTGTGTCCATGGTGCAATTGTCTGCACCCATTTCCCAATTAAAAGTCCACAGACACCCAATGCTGGATGGTATGTCAATAGAAAGGGGTGGCCTTCGTTCATTTGTTAGGTGGTGTGCTCTGCATAAGGCCTCATTTCCAGTATCCTGGAAACACACCCTGGTAGGGTGCATGATACAGCAATTTGGAGGGAAAGCAATCTGAGGACTGCTTGCCAAAAAGTTGAAATATTTAAGGGTTTTCTACTCGGTAAGTAGAGGACCACAGCTATGATATAATATGAATCTGGACTTGTCAGCAGTAAACACAAGGACTAAATGTGTCTTTTTCTTTCTACATACAGGTGACTAAATATCTACTGGAGCCTTGACTTTATGGCATCATACAGATCCACATCAACTGCTGCAGAGGATGCATTCAATAGTCTCTGAATTTTATTCTAGGATCACTCATTAACCCCCAGACATTATTATTCTTACAGAAACTTGGCTCAAACCACATATAAAAGGCTCTAAAATTCTCATCCCTGGCTATACTATCATCCACTATGCCAGATTAAATAAAAAGGTGGTGGTGTAGCAGTTTATGTTTTCTAACCATATCTATGTCTCTCCTTCTTCTATTTCTCTGTCTAAAGTCTTCTCTGTTGAGATCCTTGTCTCTCAATGTAAATTAAATGAGCATAAAACACTATGTATAATTGCCCTATGTATTCCCCTAGGAAATAACATCCCTGTTCTGGAAGACATGTTGCGTTGGGTATCTAGTTCCATTTCTCGTGAAATAATAATTCTTGGTGATGCTAATATTAACTGGCAAACCTTCACATCAGACTGCTCTTCCACTAGTATTAGTCTATCTGGTTTCAAACAACACATAAATTCCCAAACTCATTTCAACAAAGCTAATAGCACTGGGACTACTCTGGACTGGATCCTGGTCTCAATTCCAAACCTTTACAACTTTCTAAAACACCTCCCAGACTTCCTCAGTGATCATCATTCCACCTATGTTCAGAGACAGACTAGAAATTCACCAAATCAAACACCTTTACAATGACTGTCATAGCCTCTCAAATTTCAATTTCAAGATCTTTAATGAAATCCTTAATAACATTAATTGGTCCATCCTCTATTCCGTACCCCTGGATAATGCTGTTCTAAAATTTAATACAATATTTCTTGACATTCTCAACAGCCTCACTCCTATAAGAAAAAAGAGAGTTAAATTCATCCAGTCAAGCTGACTCTCCCCTTCTAATAGAAAATTAATGTATAAGAGAGACAAAGCTTGGAGAAACTGGAAAAATACAAATCTCAAGCTGACCTACAGATGGACAAACAACTTTGAAACATGGCAAAAAAAAAAAAACAAGTTACTGCTGATAAGAAATATTATTACTTCAACACACAGGTTAACCAAAAATACAACCTCCAACAATTTTGGACCACTATCAAGAAACTATACCTTGAAACTCCTAGTATCCATAACCCTTATCCAGACATCTCACCCTTAGAAACTGCTTCTAAATTTAACTCCCACTTTATAGACTCAATAGCCACCCTCACACAAAATTCACTACAGTATCCTGCCATCTCTGACAAACTTCAAAACTCTAACAAAATCAGTTTTTAACTTAAAATCTGTCTTTATTTCCTATATAAAAATGTATTAAACAAACAATCTTAAATATGAATCTAAAGATTGCTGCCCCTTCTATTGTCTACCCAATCTCTATCTTGATCAACTGATCCATTTGTGAGTCATATGTCTCATCTCTCTGGAAAAAAACTACATAATTTCTCTTTATAAAGGAGGAACACCACTGAAATAACAAACTTCAGATTGATTGCAATCTTGTCCCTTCTTTCCAAAGTCTTAGGAAAATGTATTCATAAATAACTTTAGCATACATACTCCAAGAAGAGCTATTAACCTCTACTGAACACAGCTTTCCCCCAGATCATAGCACAACAACTCCCCTTGTTGACTTTTTGGACCACATCATTAAAGCCAGAAGTAATAATTTAGTTTCCTCCCTCTTTTTAGATTTCTCTAAAGTTTTCTGTATGGTCTCACATAACAAACTACTCTCAAAAATGTCTGTTATAGACTTTTCCAGTACAACAGTCACTTGGTTTTCAAGCTATCAATCTAACTGGCTACAATCAATTAAATGGCTCTCTACTTACTCATCTTTTCTCCCAGTTAGTGCAGGTGTCCCACAAGGCTCCGTACCCAGCCCTCTCCTTTTTAACATATTTATAAATGATCTATATACATCCTCCCAGCAAGCTGCACTTATACAATATGCAGATGATTGCAATGTCATTTGCTCATCTAATAGACCTTTCCAATTACAATCTATCATTCAGCAGACTTTCAACTCTATTGAAAACTGGCTCATTGAAAATCAGCTTTTCTTAAATCCAAATAAAACAAAACTGTTTTTATTTATCTCAAATCTCAAACACACATAAAGGACACCTTCAAAATATCTTCTCTCAACAATACTGAAATTGAAGTTGTACCTTATACAAAGTTACTTGGCGTCATAACAGATGATTAACTGAAATTTGATCTTGACATTCAAAACTGCATAAAAACAACACACCAAAAACTGGGCATACTCTATAGATCAAAAATATTCCTTACCAGCTCTTCAATAGTTACGCTAGTCAATACACATCTGCTTCCTTCCCTATTATATGCCTCACCCATTTCCCCCAACATTCAGATCTCCCTAAGATCAAAATTTGAGCTTTGCTATAAAGAAGTAGCTAAATGTGCAGCCAGTTAGTCATACAACACCCACCAATGCTCCACCCTCAGATATTTTAACTGGCTTGAGTTACCTCATTGCCTCAAGATCACCCAACTCCTCCTTGCTCGTAAAATAGTATATAAATCCTCATCCTGCCAAGCAATCAGCACCATTTTAACCATTACCTCCCTAATCAGCCTCTTTGTCCATCTGAGAAATTTGCTCATCTGAGAAACACCTCCTTGAAATCCATAAACCAAAACAAAAATCTATTGGTCACTGCCTATATTCCTACTCAGTAGCCAAGGTCTGAAGCATTTTTTCCTTTCATTCCCTCCCTTCTCTCATTAGCCAAAGCACCAGTTACTTCTCTGATAGCTCCCTACTTTAAGTCTATTTTCTAATCCCCCCAACTGCAAAATCTCTTTCCTTTCTCTACGTTTTTTTGCCCATATTTAAAATGCTTAACATCTTTACCATTGGTTATGAATACTGACTGTACTTTACTAGGTGTTCAATATCCTATGATTGTTTAATAGTCACTGTATGATTTTCTGATCTGACTTTATTTATCCTGTATGTTGATTCTACTATTTGTTACTGCACTTCATGTGATAATATTATGTAGTTTATTAATTGAACTATGTGTGTTGGAACTTTTCTCACCAGGCGTCCTCTGAAAATGAGATTCATGCCCAGTCAGACTTTCCTGCTAAACAAATACCAAATAAATAAATAAAATAAATAAATAAAAAGTGCACACACCACAACAGGAAACACCATCAAGCATATGTTTGGACTGCTGAAAGCAAGATTCAGATTTCTGGTCAGATCCAGGGGTGCACTAATACACAAAATAAAAGGCATCTCAGATGGTCACTGTGTGTGCCATGCTGCATAACAAGATAACATAAAAACAGGGTGACCTACCAGCCACAGGTGAGAGTGGTCTACCTCGATGTGGAGTTATTAGAGCTGTCACAGGATGATCAGGAGGAGACACGGGTGAGAAGAAATAGGCATGAGTGATGGTGGCTGCAGCCATGTGTACTAGCTGAGGCAACATGGCAGCATCTGACCCAATACTTTAAGTCATGGCAAGTCACACATACAGAAGTACACAGACTTAACAGTGTTATTCACAAAATGTTACCCCATAAAAACAGGACTGAGGATGAGTAATGGAAATAAACCATTAGTTGTCTAAACTGAACGTCATACATAACTTAAGCATATGATTCACCTGCAATACCGCGTACACATGCACATGACATAGTAACAAACACATCTGGGTGTATACAGACGAAATATCACTACAGGAAAACACTCTATAAGGTACAAATAGGACCACACTGGTATATGTGTCACATGCTGGATGTGTGCATACCAGAAGGTGTGGTTGTCCAGGTAGGATATCATTATGCAGAAAAGTAGCACATGAAGTTAGCTGTACAATAGCCAGTACCATAACAAAGCTAAACCCATGCAGTGTACAGGAATGTATCATCACAAACATACCATAATTGCAAGGAATGTACAATAACACTGATGCATCACACATAGCATAGTGATGTGTAATAGTGTTGGACATCATGCTATGCAGTATACGACAGCATGAGTAATGGCACCATGTCGCAGACCAGCCAAAATGAAACATACCTGATGGACAATGTGACACAAATTAGTTTATCATTACATGCTTGATGTGGAATTTCACACATAAGGCAACAGTGCAATGCATAGGTTATTGCTACAATGTGATTCACATAGATGTAAGTAAATGTTCAGTCATGCACAGCATCAATGACAGGCAGCAGACATCAGCCATGGAACAGGCATCGTTGTTTGGGATACAGCAACATAGTTATTTTTGTGCGAGTAAGCAAGTACATATGGGAAGGCACACATAAGAAGTACATGTTAGCAAGATTATAACAAAGGAAACATGTCAACATGAGGGCATTTAGTGCTGAAGGGGAGGAATGTGCAGTACCTAATCAAAATGCAATATGTAACACTGGCATGTACACAGAGTCATACCTGTGCATGCAGGTAGGGCAGACAAGTATGAAATGTGTAATGTAGCAGTCAATGCCGGAAGAATAAAGGAACATGCAGATGATGATGATAAGTGTTTGTTATATGTCAATTATCAAGAGATGCAAACAAGGAAGTAGGGAGATTGTTGCATGCAGCACTGCAGTTGTCAGTATCTGAACTAACATGCAATGATGACAAATATGTACAGTATAACACAATTTGAAAACAATTAGTTATGTTACATAAATGAGCAGAAAAGTCTACAACATCAGATATTCTAGAAACCACTTATAGATGGATGAGATAATGGGCAGCACAGTGGTCATCATTACCAGAGGGTCAGAATGACACAACAGGACACATATTGGATCAGATACCAGTGTTTCTCTAATTCAGTCTAAGGCACAAACATTGGCAGCTACTGCCGCATTAAAAATAGAAGTTCTGCCACTCAGATAAAGCTGGAAAAACTAAATAAAACCAAACAGTATCTAAAAGAACTTCTGGCATCATGATGACCGATAGAATACAATTATTTATTGAATGAAACTGTATGAATGAGATTCCGCCATGCTAACTAGATATGTGGCCCTGTGTGCACCGTTTCATTCATTAAATATTTGTATTCTATTGGTCACTATGGTGCCAGAAATACTTTTATGTTTTGTTCAGCTTATGCCATGGTCCTGGATGCCTCTGCCACATCTGAAAATACTTGGCTCATGGTGTTGCACCAAGGAGCTTGAAATGGTGACACTAGTGGTGCGGGACATGGTGTGGGTAGGAGCAGTAGTGAGATGTATCTGTCTGAATATGACTGCTGTGTTCAGAGTAGATTGATCAACAGCAGATGTGCGTAAACATTGCAGCACAGACAATAATGTATGAGGGCCAAGTGTGGGTCTTGTGAGAGGGGATTTGCCTCTCTCCATTGAAGGCAATTTCCTCAATAACACTCAGTTCATACTATGGCACTATTATGGCACTTTTCTAGCATCACTGTAACAAGGATTTTAACAGAGTGTGCAACAGATGCCACACTGTCATGATGTGCAGCAAGTGCTTCCATGACCTTTTCATGTCTGTGCTTCTGACCTTCATGTAACACATGCAGCTAGTGTGCTACGAGATCAGTGGAATGGGCAAGTCTGCTCAGGTAGGAGCTATGATGCCACTGTGAATTAGTCCATTATGGGGAGAGTCATCATCAGTACCAGACTCAACATGGGAGAGAGGGTCACGGCCATCATTATGTCCACCAACTGATATCCCCACAATATCAGAATGATTACAAAACAATCCTCTAAATCCGAGGCAACACCATGACACACATAACTGCCCCTTCTGGGTTGGACAGTATCCTGTGTGCCATTGCCCATGCTATCATAGTGAAGCACACCAGGATCAGTGGATGAGCTACTTAAGGAGGCAGGTAGTGGATATGCTGCAAAAAGAGACAGATGACATATATCATATACAGTCACAGAAGTCAAATAAGGCAGGATATGACTGACATTACTGGCTAACTACGTAACTTCAATTAATAATCATGATGATATTAACTTACTGGGCTTGTGTGGCTGTGGATGGCACACGGACACTATAGAGCAGAGATATGCTATATAAGTCACAAGTCATGCAAGTATGATGGATAATGTGAAAAAACACTGAAGACATACCTGTGTTATCCTCCTCTGACTCGACCACTGGTGGTGAGAGTTGAAATACCACTGTGATGTAAAAATAGACAGGTACACCGTAAGTCAGTAGTGAGCACATACACAACATAATGTAACATTTAAAATGATGTATAACACACAGTATATAAGGCATAAACATAATGGATGGTCAGCAATGTTGTGCAGATTGCAATTGTTCTATGCAGGTGAATAAGACCACATTAGTCATTTAGGTCACAAATTTATTTTATTTTACTTCATTTAACATTTATTGACCATGAAGTGCAACTAGAGCAGAGCCTATATTCAGTGGAAGCTCAGGGAGAAATGCTCCAGATGCATGCACTTAACAACTTTGCACTATAGCAACCATATAGACTGCCTTACCAGGTTTGTCCTTCCCAACTGGGAACTGAAGCATTCAGCATAAAGCAATACCTGAAGGTTAAAATGGAGCACAAAGAACAGGTGAGTATACACCTCAGCCATAAAAGGAAGCAGAGGTACACAAAGGTTATTGATCACATTAGCACACTGTGGAAACACTTACGTTACAAACAGTGCTGTTGTCCAGATGAGGTGCCTGTAAAATGAAAAAAGGTGATATTAATATCAAAGGTCATTTTATTTATTTATTTTATTTTACATTTGTTAACAGGGAGAGTTCGACTGGATACAGGTCCATTTTCAGTGGAGAACAAGGGAGAAAAGCTCCAATTACATACATTTTTAACATTTTAAGGCATTACATGTGACATTCATTACAGGCAGACTATCATTGTTAAACTAAATGACAGCATATTGTACACATTCTGAGTAATTATGAGAGCAACAGGTAAGACAGTACATAACACATTCTTAAATATAAGAAACAATACATGGAATTCATTATAGTAGCTACTAGACAAGTTGGATGAGCAGTTAGTAATTCTATCTTAACATACCGGTAAACATTTCATTTCCTGTAGTAATATTAGGACTGTAGGTAGGCTGAGAAGCTAGCATTTTTTACTGTGGTGCAATGAGATTAGCTATATTATAGAGTGTTATCCAGGTGTGAGACAGGAGGAGCATAGCCTGTTATTCATGAAGTGAATTTTAAAGAGTTTCTAAAATTGAGTGGGGGAGTTGTTGGATGTTAAGTGGGCAGGAAGGAAGTTCCAGAGCTTAGAGACAGCATGACTGTAGACGGATTTTTCTGCCTCATACTTGCGCTAAACAGTGTAGGACTACAGTAACCATATGAACAACCTTCCCAGGTCTGTCTGTGCTCATTGGCAAACTCATCATCTGTTGCAAGGCTGCACGTGTTGGTTACAATGGAACACAAACAACAGATGATTATACACCACAGCCATAGCAGGAGGCAGGGCCACACAAAATAAACTAATATAAATAACATACTAGCACACTATAGAGACACTTACATAACAAGCAGTGCTATTATCCTGATGTTGATACACCAATGCAGTTGAAACACACAAATGTACACATGCTGCTGACACTGTTGTTTATGCATTTTTTAGTTAATATAACACACTATAACACATACCTGTGTATCTGCATGTGGAGTGTTTTGCCTTGCATACTATGATAAGTAACAGAAAAAGAAGATAAGATGCCTGAATTAATGGCCTTGAATGACAATTGTATTATGTGTCAGTGCTTGTGACCATTGGTCAAACCTGTACATCCTGTAACACCTACCTCATTAACTTCCAGTGCATGTCATTTTATCATCCAGGGGAGGCAATGGTGATCCACCTCCAGTGACATTCCTCTCCCTCTCATAGTGGTGGAGTCTTTTGGCATCATGGGGGATCATGTCAGAGCAATGTGCTGTCAGGCCTCCCTCAAATGGTTGTGCCTACCCCTCAGCAATGGTCATTTTGACACCTCCACACAGTATTGCCCATCCACCCAAACAAATGTTGTCTGTCCTGGTGCAGAGCCTCTATAATAATTTAATTTTCCCTAGTGGAAAAAATATCTGGCTATACATCTGAAGGAAATGATGATAACCACACATCAGAGTTTATATATGGGTTCACATAATGAAAAGTCAAAGTTCAAAGCATATGTCAATTGAATGTCTTATCCCTCATGTACAGTGCACTGCTATGCAAAACATTACATGTAATCTATACTATAGTCATGTGCAGATAAGCATAAAGAACATAGAACCCATTTCTGAATAGCTAATCCATCTGTCTTAACATCATCAGCATACAATTGCATTACCATTAATGGATGCCACAGCTTAAGATAAATCATATATGCAGAGGTGGGATTTAAGCCCATCTCATAATGGATACCTTGACAAGTAAGGGACAAACATATAAGGATTTCACCACAACTTCAGTACTGCAAAAATGGTGTTGTGACAGCTACGTGCAAGTCCAACTACATCTACCAATTCCACATTAATCATGTGGGATACGTCACAGATGTAATTTTAGTCAGTGATGAAGATCAGCACAAATGTGACCTTTATCATATGTTAAACAACATATTTATTTTAATGTGTTAAAATGCCAAGACAAGACAACATCTGATTTTGAAAAATGAATAGTTATGTGGTCATGGCTAGATGTGACAACAACAATTAAGTTAAATGCTAAGCCATCCTGATGTTCCCCCACTTCCATTGAATGATATAACAACTAGCACTGTATGAGTAAGCATCACTGAATATCCATAAATCAGACCTTGAATGTACTTTTTGAGGACAATCCCATAAATTGTCATTATTTATAAACCTACTACAAGATGTATAAAGTAAATCTGCATTACCAGTGAATATGAGCGCACATTGTCCATATCCAAAGTATATTGGGCAGGTTTGCTTGAAGCAATACAGCTACAAATGGGGAGATGCTCCCTGATAATGATGGACATTTGTCCATGTGCATGCGTATTGGGGGAGTCTACTCCCATCCTTTATGTAACTGACATATTGATGTGCAGAGAATTTCCCAGACACAATTGCATGAACTATACGTAGGAAATATCACACAGAACAGTATGACCATATTAGAGTGATTATCCGCATTGCTATTCCACAAGAGTAATATAAGCGGCTGACCTCATGACAGATTGGCTTTTTGAAGATAGCAGTTAGGCAGCTATGTCTAACAGTGAAGTTGTCAGTGCAAACACCTATTAAGTACCATTTGTGCCATACATAATTAATGAGGTTCCTTAATACATAACGGTTTGAAATCCCATCAGTTAATGTCCACATAAGTTCTTGAATCTCGGAACATTAACCAATAGCTCAGCATAACTGCACAGTGCTCAGATCAAATGTCCAATAGTTATCACCGAATAAGAACATCTGTAACAAATGACCAACACCCACTAATAATCTGTTACTACCCTATATGCAACACTTTTAAAATGTGATATTGACACATTTTCCTATCATACCACTGCTAAACGTGAACTGAGTAGGACCTTGGTGAGCATTTGTTTTAAGGCTTTTTTCATTAACTTTCAAAGATTGCCATGAAAATATCAACTGAGAAGAGTCTGTGGCATGTCTAGGTGCCCAACTGGACTGATGAGGAGACCCTCCAGATGTGGGCATCTATGCTGGACATGAGACAAGGATGTAAGTATAATCAAGGAACTTCACACAGATTGACATTTGCAACTGGATTGTGAAGGAGCTCTAAGGAAGAACAGGGATTTTCAGGACAGGCATACAGGTCTGGCACCAATATGATGACTTTCACCTTAGGGACTTGGTTGACTTTTGGAACAGTATCGCTCAGGTATGAGTCCAGCCCTGGATGCCTACAGTAAGTGACAAAGTCCAGACCTTAATACCTACTTCATACTGTTAGCATTTACTGACCATAAGTAGTTAAATGTAGCAGGGTCCATAGCTATTCCATATGTAAAGCATGCATGAATATGACTAGGAAACTCTTAATGGAATTAAAATGTTACACTTAAATGTTGATGGCTGTCTAACTGTGCATACTGAGATCATCCACACACTAGCTGAGCCAAAGATGTGCAGGATATTTAAGTAGCATCAGATATTATAAAGGAATGCAAGTATTCTACAAAATTTATAGAAAATGGTAGTCATTCAGGGAAGCTTTTCAGGCACAAAAAGTACTGTGATGTGCATTAGCTGAACTGCCTAAGCAATGAAACCATGTAGATGGAGGCAGATTATGTCTAGGTTCAATTCCTTTTAATTCCTTGGTATACACAAAATGTTTGGTCAAAATACTTTAATTTTCTTTACTTCATGTTAAAATGTTGCAAGGTTGCATGCTAACTTGTTAAGTAATCTGTGCATTTATTACATTTTTGGAGTGCATTAAGGCCTACATTCCATAGGCTGCAGATGGCTATACATTTTGCTGTTACCCACAGTTCCTTGAGAATAGACTATACAGATTATTTTCTTAACACTCATGGATGTGGCATTCCATTGTAGTGATAATAAAACTGAAATTTTGTGCGCTGTGTTCTGAGTGGTCATTAATAAGTGACCACATGAAGTACTTCTTGACTGAATCATAGAATTGTAACATTAATGCAGGTGACCATTAATCTCATATGGTTAAGTATAGTAATCACACTGGATATACATCAAATATGATGAAGTCAGCACTCACTATGGCATATCTGATGTTTTAACACTTTTGGCTTGCATCATTGGCTCTACTCCTATCTGTTATGTTGTTCTGGGTTTGAAATCGACTGGTGTCTTTTAGTTCCTATCATGGAAATTATTTTTTTTTTAATTCAGACATGTGTGGAACTTTTAACCTAACTGAGGTAATCTCTGTGTTGAAGTATAAGAATCTTCTGTGCTCTGGATAACTATGCATTCCTTCATTATCTGCAGTACTTGTAGTTATTTTCCCTGCCATTTACATATTTAGCTTGCATCTTCTTGTGCTCCTGTAGCAGCTGGTATTGAGCATCCAAAATAAATGTATGCTCAGTAGTATACACTGCATGATTAATATTCAACTACATTGCTGTTTGGCTGAGTTTTGGGAGCATTTGAGTGTGTGTTATATCCACACTTCATTTGCAGCAGTTCTGAATATGTCCTCCCTCAAGGGTGGCATAGCTGAAGGGTTAGCAGGATAGGTAATGTAAATGACTGCAGTCCACATTACCTTTTTGTGGGTTGCACTCTCTTATCAGAAATTTAAGTCTTGTAATGCACAGCTACTCCCACATCAGACATTTAAGTCTTGTAATGTACAGCTATGTGTTTGCTAGATAGATAGGCTTGTTTCTTCTTCACTTGCAGCTTCTGTAGGTTCACATTCATTGTTGTACTACCTTATACGCTTTTTGTGTGGATGTGTACATTTTTGTCCATATTTGTACTTTGTATGATAATTTATAAGTTTACATGTGATATACGCCATCTCTTTGTTCATCTGTTAGAACATTCTAATTTATAAACAGTCTACATATACTGTTACATTGTTACTTTTATGAATATATATGATATTAGGTAGGTACATAGGTTCATAGGCAGGAACTAGGCTATCTGCCCTGAGGCATTTATAAGCCTAGCCGGAATGTGTTGGCTTTCGCCACCCCCTTAGATTAGTTCCCTGTGCCTCTGTCCAGCAGAGCCACTGAAGTGATCCCTGGGGTAAACTTTCTGTTTCCCATCCACTCGTCAAGGTTTCTCTTGAAAAGTGTTAGTGAGGAGCTCTGCCTACTGTAGACTGGAATCTTGTTCCAGTGCATGGGAAGTTTCTGGGACAGGAATCTATCCCTCCAGCGCGTCCTATTTATTGTTGTGTTAAGGTTAAATTCCTAGAGCGTGTGGCTCGAGGGGATATGTTTTTCTTTAGGTGGAGCATGTCCATCAATTCTGGGTTGGACATGGCCTTGTATGTCAGGCAGTGATCACCTCTGAGTAGGCGGTATGCAACCGAGTATAGCTGGAGTTTCTTCAGTCGAGTTGCATAGGGCATCTGTTTGAGGCCAGTGATCCCCTTGGTGAGGTACTTCTGTGGTCTTTCCAGCTGTTGCAGGTGTCTTATAAGGTACATCCCAAATGGGGCATTGTACTCTATGATGGGTCTGATGAGTGATGCGTAGAGGGGCACAATTATCTCTTTTGATCTGGATGCAAACCCTTTAGTGATTAGGTGGGCCACACAGAAGGATTTTCTAACCACTTTGGCAATGTGATTATCAAAGGAGAAATTACTATCTACTTGGGTCCCCAGATCCCTTATTACATCTTCCGTATTTAGGGGGCTACCACCTATGTGGTAGTTTGTGGGTACTTTGCTTTTTCCAAAGGGGATGACTATGCACTTTTTGGCATTTAGCTTGAGGCCATGGTTTTGACACCAGGCATCTGTCTCAGTGAGACCTTTTGGAGGATGTCTGTGTCAGCTGGAGAGTCAGTTATAGCCCCTAGTTTGCAGTCGTCTGTGAACTTGGTCAGCCATAATCCTCCTGTGCTTGCCTGTACCTCTGAGAAGTATATGCCAAACAGGAGGGGTCCTAGGACTGAGCCCTGGGGAACTCCACTTGTAACTGGTTTAGAGTCAGACCTAGCTCCCACAACTCTTACCATGTGGGTTCTGTCTGTGAGCCAGTTGACAACCCATCTCGTGACGTAGGGGTTTATGTTCAGGCTGGTGAGCTTGTCTATAATACCAGAATGGGGAATGGTGTCAAAGGCCTTTGTGAGGTCTAGGTAGGCTGTGTGGACCACCTTTCCCTCATCTATAGCCTTGGTAACTGTCTCAAAGAAGTCCACCAGGTTTAGGAGGCATGATCTGCCCTTAACAAAGCTGAACTGGGTAGGGTCCAGTGTTTGGAGGTTCCCAATGTCTCTGTTAATGAGATCCATGATGATGCGCTCCATAGCCTTGCAGACCAAGCTAGTCAGGCTTATAGGGCAATAGTTCCCGGGGTCTGTTGTGGCTCCACTTTTGTGGAGTGGAATAACCATTGCTGTGCACCACTCTATGGGCACGTAGCCTGTGGAGAGGCTGAGTTTGAACAGTGTGTTTATATGAGGGGTTAGTTCATCTATCAGCTCATGTGGGATGCAGCCTGGGATACTGTCCAGCCCCATTGATGCTGTGTTTTTGGCTTTGGAGAGGGCTGTTTTAACCTGAATGTCTGTGATTTCAGGGGCACTACATTCGTCTGGTATGGGTATGGGCCCTTTTGGGGGTGAGAGGGGGGGTGAAGTTTGCACTGAATCTGTCTGCCAGGATGTTGACGATATCAGTTGGTTCAGTGTATTCTGTGCCATTCTGCACTAATTCTGAGCAGATCTGAGAATTGCCACTTAGGTTCTTGACATAGCTAAAGAATACCTTGTGGTTATCTTTGGAGTCCTTGGCAATTTTTCTTCCAAAGCTCGCCTTGGATGATTTTATGAGGGATCGTAGTTTCTTGCTGATACTGATCAGGGATGTCTTCCTTTCTTGGGATTTTACTCTTTTCTATACTAGTTTCCTCCTTCTATTGTATAGCTTGTTTATGGCAGGGGTCCACCAGACTGGTTTCCTTTTCTTGGAGGAGTGAGTCTTGGTTTTGCTTGGGATAGCATGATCCATACATTCTTGTAGGTGGCCGTAGAGTGCATTAGTAAAGGATTTTGCAGCTTGGGCAGCGTTATCCTTTAGCATGGGGGATTTGAAACTTTCCACCTCGGTCTTAAGTAATGTGAAGTTTGCTTTTGAAAAGCTTTTCATGGTGGTTTCTTTGACCGGGGGTGGGGGCGGAATGTGGATATCCAGAGTGATTTGTTTATGGTCAGATCTAACCAGCGAGGGGTTTACCTGCGGTGTGGAACTCTGGTCGTCCATGTTGGTGATGACCAGGTCCAATATGTTGTCACCTCTGGTGGAGGTGTTGACCAGTTGTTCCAGGACATTTGAGCTTATAAATTCTAGGAAATGTTGGGCAAGGGAATTATCAGGGTGTTTGGTAGGACCTTTATGTTTCCCAGTGTTTCCAGAAATGCAGAATGGGGGTCCTGGGACATCCTGGGTGATCTGTAGCAAGCTACAATTTGAATTGCAGTTCTGCCTGTTGTTAGTTGCACTTGGATGATCTCTGAAGCATCATGCTGTGCCACTAACCTGGAAGTGTGGGTATCCTTGATGAATATGGATACGGCCCCGCCTTTTGTATTTTGGTCCAGGTTTTGTGGCCAAAATGTATGGTATGAGTTGTAGCCTGGTAGTGCTGGGGTGCTCTCTGGAGCCTTAAACCAGGTTTTTGTTACTGCACATATATCGATTTTCCCCATACTGAGGAAAGCCTCGAGTGCGTGCATTTTGAGGTTTAGATTTCTGGCATTGACTAGCATTACCCTCAGTTTTTTGTTACTTGTGCTATTTACAGCAGTGGATTTGTCTTTTGAGCCTTGCCTAAAAAAGGCACTATGGAGGTGGCAAGAGTCTTGGCCAGTATTCGAAAGCCTAAGGGTGACAAGTGGAAGCTGTATCTAGCGAAGCAACGTGGCTTGTCGAGCATGTCATCCAAGCCTGGCAGACACTGGATCCCCTTTGAGTGACACCAGAAGCTTAGCCAGTTGTTGAAATTGATAATTTTTTCTTTATACCGTGGAATAATTCTTGGTGAGGGCAAGATGCTACTCAGGTTCAGGGTCATACCAGCCTGGGCTACGTGATCAGAGAGCTCTTCCATATCTCTTTTCATGTAGTCCAGGGAGGTATGGCTCAGGTCATTCACACCGACATGGACAATGACAGAGTCGTATTTGTACATGTTCTGGAGTGACCTGAGTGCTTGTGTTATGTGGTGGATCCTGTCACCCGAAAAGGCAGCTAACAGTAACCTTTTCCTTGTTCAGCCTAGTGAGTGGGACGTCAGTGTGCTTGACTATAGAGTCACCTATTACTAGTGTGTCGAATATGTTATTTTGCCTTAAGGGCTGTGATTGCGTGGCACGCTGGTTTTGTGAAGTATGTGTTTCATGGTTTGTGTTGGGGGGTGGAGGTTGCTTGGATGTCTGCTTTGGAGGTCTCTGTTTCTTTTGCAGATTTTTATTTAGAGCCTCCGAGTATGTTTTTGTGTATTTATGTGTTGTTTTTTGCCAGTGCTGGTTTCATAGGTCTATGTGAGACTGGTGGTGTGATGCAAGTAATTCCCTTCTCCTCTTGACTGTCTGGTCCAGTCTTGGGTTGAGAGAGCTTAGCCTCCAGTTTGGCTGAATGATTGCATCCCTCACATGTATTACTGTTTGGTGGTAGGAGGAGAGGGTTGTCTGTGTACATGGGGCAGTTGTAACATTGCCTCAAAATGCCCAGATTCACCAGTTGGACCAGAGAGTACACCTGAAACTGCCATTTGCTGTTTTACTGATTGGCTGGTAAGGTCGACTAGAGAGCCTTGTCCTTTTCTACAGTATAGGGGGGTCTAGTGCTATTTATTAGTGCTTGCTATAAGTTTTGAGCAAGTGCTGGGCTGAAAAGTGAATGACTTGAGTGCCTAAGCTGAAAGTTTGTCTAGTTCCAATGAAAAAATTGAAGAGTAAACTTTGTGAAGCCTGGAATAGTTTTACCCTAGCTAACCAGCGCTTCCCTGTGCACAAAACCGTGCTAATGTGGGTTTTATAGCAGGGAAATGAAAGAGATATAAATTAGCACAAAATGGCCAGTAAACTACTAATTTCTGGGCTGAAACCACTCCTCCAGGGACAGATAGGCTGCTCAAGGCTCCCCTCTCTCACAAGTGAACAGAGAAACTTCCTTCTATCCACGTAAGTTATGGGCAAACACAGAAACTTGTAACACAGCCCTGAATTCAGCACTAACCTGAAAACTGGACTATACTAGCTTAGAAAGGTGGGAAAGCAAGTGTTTTTTTTTTGTTTTTTTGTTTTTTTCAGAAAATAAAGCAGATGCAATCAAAAAACACTTTAAATGCACATAAATGTCTATCAACCTTGAGTGTGTAGCCTACAACAGTTAAACAGGTAATTTAAACACATAACAACTTTGTTAAAGTGCAGGCAGTAAAATAAGTACAATATGTAGCTGAAACAAGCTTTTTAAATCACAGAAACTCTAAAAACTCAGCGTTTTAGGAGGAATATTATCCACTTTTGCAGCACTTGTCCTTTATGTGCTGTATGTTATATGACAGCATACAGACACTGCATGCATTACTATGGATATATGATAAAATTGTAAAGCTCAATCCCCTAATATTACTGTGCATATAACACCATCCTTGTTAATTATCGTTGAAAAATGCACCCAATGCAGACCACATCATTCTTCAGATGATATATCAGGACTGTCTCACATGTTATCCAAAAGTTACCTTGTATAATGTATAGACAGGGACACATGGCATGTTGTGTTTCAACCACATAGTCACAGATCACTGTTATTAGACTTACATTCATTTCATATTGAATAACAAAGTGCAAGTAACTAGGCAGGTAGGGTTCTGGACTTGGTTATGAGAATAGTGGAAAACTGTAGTTTGAATTCAGATTCTGGTTACTTCTAGTTATTTCTTCTAGTGTCTGTGTGTGTGCATATAATACAGTTCCACAGTGATATAAATGTCCCTCTATGCAAACTAGCACCTACAACTGCTGGATTCTGTGATTAATTTACTAAGAGTAACTGCTGAACTGATTTATCTTAACATTAAATGCTGTCTAACCTCATAATGCGCTATCAGTGTTGGAACTTAAGTTTCTTTGTTTTTTATTCCTGCAGGTGATGAGGATCATGCACATAACAGAGACTTGTGCAATGAGCATATGCTCTGGCTAGAGGAGCAGTGAAGGGTGAGAGGGATGTATTATTATCTTCAACCTATTCCTGCTTTGTAGGACCATTAGCATGCATCCATTTCCTGGATGTGAAATTTATTCAGATGGTTTACATGCATGTAAATTAGATGGCAAGATTCCCATCATGCATCTACAAGATGTATATTGTAATTGTTAATATATTCTGGATAACTTTTGCTAAGCAAATTTTTTTGTGAAAACTGTGTGTGTACAAGTCTTTATATGTTAATGACTTATTTTAAGGTTACAGAATGTTTGCTGACACAACCAAAGTGATAGTTAGCATTGCTATACTTGTACAGAGCATTCAACGTCAGTATCTGGTCTATGAGGTATGTGTATTTGTTGTTTGGGGAATGCTTTTTGATTGTATGTACTATAGCTTTTGCTGTTTTTGTTGCATTGACAGTATACAGTGAGCAATGTGACATTATCATAGTGGGCCCTAATGTATATATGCATGTGCATCTTTGTGTAAGGTATCATATTTCCAATGTAGATGTACTGGGACAGCATGACATTGTGCTACCACTTTAGGGTATCATGCACATTAAGGACATAAACACACAAGGTGGTGGTAATTGACTAGATTATATCTGTGTTGATGTTTCAGTTGTGTGTTGTGCATTACCCAGACGTTGATGTTTCAGTTGTGTGTTGTGCATTACCCACACATTTGTGTGCTTTCTGCATGCTATGAATGCACAGGCTTACATTCCTTATATTGGTATGTGTGATGACCCTTCTTCATGTTTGGCTTGTGAGATGTCATTGTATGCCACACTTGTAAGTTACATACCTGAATACCATCTGTGTTGCCTCAGGCATGGATTGTCTTCTCTGATATCTGGATCCCATTTCTCCTGCCCTAGTCTTGTATATACTTATTGATGTATTACTAATCCTGTATATACTAATTGATTTATTACACAACCACATTACTCTTTTGCTGCAATACTGCAGCTTGGCACTGTAATTACTTGTTTCCCTATAGTGTGCAGATTCGGAGGTTCTGATCTTCCTTTTTCTTTGATTAGATTGATGAGTCGTACTGTTCATAGCTTATACTTACAGTGCCAAAAGCCTAGTGGATAATGATGAATGATGTCCATTGTGTACTGCAGTGCCAACACTCCCCATTTAGTGTTCTCTGACACTCACCATCAGTCATACTATTTTTGATATGACTTTCACACAGTTTGCTACATCTCAACACTGCATTTTGGATAGGTTCATAATGTATTTTTCAGGTACACCATAGCTGTTATGTATTCCTACACTGTTTGTCATCTTCTGTTCACCCATGCTGTACAGTCAATATGTTTATTGTTTGTGTACATTACCTGTCCTTTATATGCATTACTGACCTTTGTCTTTCATGTCTTTTGATGTTTGTTATATGTTTGTACCCACACTTTTTACCACTTCCTTTTTTACCTTCTATTCTCCAAAAAAAAAAAAAGTTGTGCCTATTCCCACCAACAAAAATTGCCCTTGGCCTTCTAACGCTCTCTGACCTGATTATTCCATCATCTGTCTTGTGTTTCTCTTTTATTTACCTTCCCCCCACACCTGCTTTGCTATCACTCTGTTTCCTTGGGGGAGTTTACTCCTCGTGTTCTCCACACATGTCCAGTATTTACCTTCTGCCCACACTTGCTTTGCTAACACTCTGTTTCCTTGGGGGAGTTTACTCCTCGTGTTCTCCACACATGTCCAGTATTTACCTTCCCCCCACACCTGCTTTGCTAACACTGTTTCCTTGGGAGAGTTTACTCCTCATGTTCTCCACACATGTCCAGTATTTACCTTCCCCACACTTGCTTTGCTAACACTCTGTTTCCTTGGGAGAGTTTACTCCTCGTGTTCTCCACACATGTCCAGTATTTACCTTCTGCCCACACTTGCTTTGCTAACACTCTGTTTCCTTGGGAGAGTTTACTCCTCATGTTCTCCACACATGTCCAACTCCCATTATCATCTACTGTTTGCATTAGTGATGTGACCATAATTGCTACTTCACCTTAAATTATAATTTTTTTATTAGAATTTTTGCAGATTACAGAAGCATCCACAAATGATAACCAGTGTATTCACATACGTCTGCCTGTAATTTACAATAATATTCATAACATGTTGCAGATATGTGTCACTTTTTGGGGTTATTGCTGATGTACATTTTTCTTCAGACATTTTCTTCTACATATTTTGCTGGCATGTTCCATTGAGTTTGTATACCTCCTGCAAAAGTACATTGTTAATGCACATACATCACTTTCTTTACAACTTTTCCTTGCAACATGTTTTTGCTATACCCGACTGTAGTTGCACTAACATTACAGATTATTTGTTGTGTCTGCATTTCGCTGACTTATGCTGACTAGAATGGAGAACATCAGCAAAATAACTTGTTTTTTACAAAATCTTGAGTGTAACTCAGCATAAAGTTTATGGAATCTAGAACCATTATATTATTTATTTATTTTATTTTCAGTTTGATTACCAGGGAAGTCCACTGGGCCCAAATGTGCCCATTTTCAGTGGAGGCCCGAGGAGAAAAGCTCCATAATACATGTTGTTGTGTCTTTCGGCTTTTTCTGGTTAGGGGTTGCCGCAGCAGAACTCCGGTCCGATAATGATTGGCAGTAGATTTTTACGTGCCGAGTTGCCGGCCTTGACGTACAACCTTCAGCGAAGGTACACCCATTCACGCATGTCTCCACACAGAAGATGCTCTAGCTGAGAATCAAAGAGGACAATGTCTTACTGGGAGGCGACAACGCTACCACTGCACCACCACCGCAGTCCATAATACATAATACAGTAAATAATACAAAAGTATAAAAGGTACAGTATATAGTACAGTTCGCAGATATGTACATTTAATAACAAGCATGATCAACAAAGTTCACTGTGATCGATCTAAGGGTTGTACTGTACAGATTCATTTGAACATACACTCTTACATTTGAAGTGTGGAAACACGTTACATACACTCATTTAAAGTAAGTAAGGAAACACTTTACATGCACTCATTTAGAATAGGATGCTATTTACATTATTTACAAAGTTGAAATTGTGTGAGAGTAGCTATAGGAGTTGCAGAGAGCTTGAATCCACTCTAGGAAATAGTTATGGGAGTTGTAGAGAGGTTAGGAACTAGGAGAAAAAAACTCCTCGGGGCATTTCCTTAATAGAATTAGGTAGGGTGAACGCAGGTACATTTCCATTTGGATGACAGATATGAGAAAAGCTGGGTTTTGAAGTTTTCTGAGTTTGATATTGTCCTTAGTGTGGAAGGGAGAGAATTCCATTTCTTGCCTAGTGAGAATGAGAGGAGAAGTTGGCCAGCAGGTCGTTTAGGTTTGTAGATAGTAATTATGTTTTGGTGTTCAGATCTGGGAGTTCTATGCGGGGCGTAGGGGGCAAGTTTTGTTAGGTCTGGACATTTTGTTGGGTGAAATACAAGTCTGTGAGCAGTGGTAAGTTGGAGGTAGTCTAGGTAGTTAGTGAGTTCTAGCCAGTTCAGAGATTGAAGGGTAAGGCAATGATGGGTGGAATCTTTGGATTTGTTGGCAAATTTAGAGATCTTATTATAACAGTTTTCAAGTTTAGAGGTGATGGAAGAAGTCAGACTAGTTAGAAGAGGGGCTCCATATAATTAGGATGGGAGAGGGTAGGTAGTGGCCAAAGTATGCCTAGTAGAGTTGGAGAGAAAGAGATTGTCCTGTAAAGCATATCTAACTTTTGGTGGGTTTTCTTTATATTTTGTTGAATGTGGATATCGAACTTGAGGTGTTTGTCTATGGTAATACCAAGACGTTTTGCAAAAGAGACCACTTCTATAGGTGAGTTGGTTTGGTTAATGACTTTGAATGCATTTTTGTCATAAGAGAAAGTCCTAGAGGGAGGGAATAGTAGAATTTTTGATTTATTTGCATTGAGTGAGAGTGGTTTTGACGCATCCAATTCTCAGTGGTTAAAAATGCAGTTTGGGTTTTAGTCAGCAGGTCAGGAAGGTTAGAGGCAGCGCAGACTAAAGTTGAGTCATCTGCATATTGAATAACTTTGACATCAGGAATAGCAGTGTGAAAGTTACTGATGAAGATGTTGAAAAGCATAGGTCCGAGGACTGACCCCTGAGGTACGCCAGTTGGGGTAGGTAAGAAGGTAGAGGTGGTGTTCTTCCACTTAACTACTTGAGATCTGTCTGACAGGTAACTGGAGAACCAGGATATAGTATTTGGTGAGAGATGAAGGTTGGAGAGATGATAGAGAAGGTGATTATGGGAAACAGTATAGAATGCTTTAGAAAGATTGAGGAGAACTGTGGATACTAAGAGCCCAAAATCACGGGCTTGATTGACAGTTTGTAAGAAGGAGAGTAGTGCAGTTATAGTGCTATGGCCTGGATGGAAGCCATGCTGGGTAGGTGTAAGGAGTTGGTTCTGGGTCAGGAAAGGCATAAACTGGAGGTGGATGCATTTTTCTAGGATTTTGGAGATTGGAGAGAGCAGAGCAATGGGGCAGAAGTTTGAGATGTTGGTGTTTTTGCCTCCTTTGTGAAGAGGAAGAATGTAGGCTGTATGCCAGAGTTTGGGTGAATATGACTCCTTTATGGATCTGTTTATTATGATGCTGATTGGGAGTGCTATACTGTCAGCAGCACATTTTAGGAAGGAGGAGGGAATATTATCAGGGGCATTGGAGCAAGGTTTTAGTTTGGATAGAAGTCTTTTTATAAAATTAGTAGATGCAGGTTTGAGCTCGAACATAAGGGGAAGGTTATTAGGAGGATTAGATGGAGAAGAATGAGGGGCAGGTGGATTATTGTTGGGAAAAGTTTTGGTCAGGTCAGCAACAGTTTCTATAAAAAAATGTGTTGAATTGTGAGCTTAATTCAAGATCAGATATATTTGGTTTAGGACAGGGGTTATTCTTGGAGCCTGGATTGAGAAGAGAATTAATGGATTTCCAGAACTGTTTGGGTTTTTTTATTATTATTGGACTGGAACTTACTATAGTAGGATTTTTTGAACTTAGTGATTAGTTGTTTTGCAAGGTTGTGGAGTTGTGTGTATTGGAGCAGGGCATTGGGCATTTTATTGTTTTGGTAAAGCTTACAGGATTTGTCTCTTTGATACATAATTTGTTTTGTTTCTTTGGATAGCCATGGAGCGGTATTAGTTTTTATCCTTTTGTTTCATAGTGGGGCTAGGGAGTTTAGAGTGTCTAGGAAGTCAGAGTTGAAGTGGTTTATACCTTTGTCAAGAGGAAGGGTATTTAGAATTTGCCAGTTCATTTGTTTGAGAATATTTGAGAAAGTTGTGGGGTTAAAACTGCTAAGGTTGCGAGTGAGAATGTATTGATGCTGATGTGGGATAGAGGTAGTTGAATGATGAATGAAAGCTAGGAGGTGGTCGCTAATGGTATACAAGAATGGTGCCAGAGTTAGTTATTTTATTTAGATGGGTGACAAGGATCCAGTCTATAATGGATCTTGAGGGATTTCTTTTGTTGAGTCAGGTGATGAAGAGGATTACTTGAGTTAAGTTGTAGAGGTTAATGGATAGGGAGGGAGAGGGACTATTGATTTTATTCCAGTCAATATTCACATCGCCTAGAATGTAAGTTTCATATTTAATTTCCGTAGAGGCCCATAGAAGAATATCTTCGAGAGTAGAGATGTTGTTACTGGCTGAGATATATAGGGCAATGATGCAGATATTCTTATGTTTATTCATTTTTGGTAGACCAACTGTTAGTTCAGTATTATTGAATTGAGGGATTGGAATTTCAAGGGGAATTAAGTTAACAAGATTAGAGTAGATTAGGGCAGCTTTTTTATTTAATTGGTCATTTCTGAGAGAGTGAAAACTGGTAGGCAGGATTTCAGAGTCAGAAATATGGGGTTTGAGCCAGGTTTCTGAGATGGCTAAGATGTCAGGTTGATTATGGCTTAGCCAAGCTTGAAATTGGTGTACTTTGTTGATGAGACTCTGGGCATTGATTGTAAAGAATGTAAGAGTATTGCAGGTGGAGGAAGGGGAAGAAGGAGATGGGGGGAAGGTGTTGTTTGTAAGGGAACTAGGACCGGGGTTGGGATGAATGTCTCCAGCTAAGGCTAGGTTATTGAAGGAAATAACCTTTAGCCATTTGGGTTTACATTGAAAGAATATGGGTAGATCTAACATTAGTTTAGGAGTAAGTATTTTAGTTGTGGTGGAAACGATTTT
Organism: Protopterus annectens; assembly: GCF_019279795.1. NCBI lineage: Eukaryota > Metazoa > Chordata > Ceratodontiformes > Protopteridae > Protopterus > Protopterus annectens. Next base: position 453,662,446 of record NC_056742.1, read on the forward strand.
AGGATAGAAAAGGTGCAGTGGGTTAGGCTGAATAAGGGAAGAGGAGATACAATGGAAATGAGTATATGATTGGGGTTGAAGGTGGGTATGTGTGGTAGTCTGAGTTGAAGGTAAGATTGGAGGAGCTTTGGAGGAGTATGAGCTAGCATAGCATAGGGGAATTAGGAATACAAGAAGGAAGCAGGGGGTCCAGAGGGTGTGGAGAATTAAGGTGAGCATGTCTATACAAGGGGTAGTTTAATGTGTATAGTTCTGAGGAAGGGAACAGGCTATGAAGCAAGAGATGTAGAGAAAGAGATAAAGGTTATCTTAGTGTAAAAGGAAAAGAGGAGGGGATTTTATTTGGTGAAGTGTTAGAGAGAGTGATGTGTTTAAGTGGGAGGGGTGAAATGAGGTGGGGTAATGAGGACAGTACTATTATTGGGTAATTAGGCTGAGTGGGAGGAGTAAGGGCAGAATAAAGGTAGGTGTGCTGGGTCAGGTGAGAATTGGGGACAGGGTAGGGGAGTGGAGTGAGCCCGCAGAGCTTCCTTCTATTTTGATGTAACACCTTACTCCCATGTCTTGTTACTGTGTTTGCTTCCTTCACAATCTGTTTAAGCAGGTAAGTTTTAACAACTGTTAAGTTATGAGAGTAGGAGGAGAGCAGGATAGGCAGACAAAGTGGGAGAAAAAAGACACAAGGATTAGGCAGGAGATGGAGAGGAGAACAGGGATTTGTTCACTGGTGTATAAGGGAGACGGCCACCACAGGTGCAACAGATTCAGTACAGGTAATAGCTAACACCTTTTCATGTTTAAACAGGACATACTTCAACAGTCCTGTCACCTCACAGAAAAATGCTGTTTGGGTCGATTCTCAGCTAGAGCGTCTTCAGCGTGGAGACATGCATGAATGGGTGTACCTTCTTTGAAGGTTGTGCGTCAGGGCTGGCAACTCGGCATGTAAAAATCAACTGCCAATCATTAGCAGACCGGAGTTCCGCTGTGGCGACCCCTAACCGGGAAAAGCCGAAAGACACAACAACAACAGCCATGTAGGGACATGACCATAGGTAGCTCCAGGTAGGGTGAGTCAGAGGCTGGTTAAGACAGGAGAGGTAATTTGCTGACCTACAAAAAACACAAGGAGAAAAAAAAAGTTTAGGGAGAAAAGTGGCTATTGAGAGGGAAGTAAAAACAGGCTAGCAAATGTTGAGAATGCAGGGGGCACTAGCATGTATGGTATTATGAAGTATGAGAGAGATGTTTGCAGGTATGGGTAAGAGACAATAAGCAAGTTAAGGCAACTCTGAGGGGTTGAGGTGATGGGGAGGGAGTGTAGGTTTGAGTATGATGGGTGAAAGCAGTGAGTGGAGATGAGTAGGGAGATACAGGAGGGAGTTGGAGTTAGGGAGTGAAAAGAGAGGGGAGACAGTGCAGCAAAAACAGTTATTATGATACAATTACTTAGGTTAATGCTGATAAAGTACTGTATAAGATATTATGTTAAAGCAGCAGGTTTAGACAGGTTAGTGAGCATTCAACAGGTCAAAAACAATACAATTTCAGAGCAAGTCAACAGTTTAAGGTTTTAAGCAGCCCAGACAATCAGGTTCAAGTACATTGGAAGAAAAATTAGGATATAGTGTCTAGTTAAATTATCTAACCCAGCATCAAACAGTAAAATGTGTCACATAGGGAGAATATATTGTGATTTAAGAATAGTGTGCATTGAATAACACAGTTATAAGCCAAATTGCGGTAGTCGTTGATTAAAACAGGGAAGTAAAACAATACACAGAGCAGAGCCACAGTCTACAGGAACAACTTTCCTCTAGATAACACTCAAATTGCTACGTGGGACATGGCTTCTAGAGGAGCATTATGTATCTTGTGAGCTTAACATGAGTGCACAGCCATCGCAGACAAATCTATGTAGTTTAAATGCCAATGGCACAATGGGACATGAAATTGCATTTTCGTCAGCTAATCCCATTTCCTGATCAAATTATCTAGTCTGGGCTTATGATAAAAGAACCTGTTCCAGAAATGCAAGCCTTCCTTTTCAAATGATTGTGTTAGTGTTCAACTGTTGAGAGACAGAAAGACAGAGAGAGAAATTTGTTGTATTAATGTGCATTATTGAGGAAGTGCATTCTTATTTAATCTCAACCAACAGATATGGATTAACATCACATTGTTGTAATAATATGCTAATGAACAGACTGGTATAACAGGGTAATTCAGTGTACATTTCGAATAGGTACTGGCTATAATTCCTTATACAATGGCCATGAGGTCAAATATGAAGGTGTTACATCTAAATGGAAGGAAGCTTGTCTCAAATATATGCATCTAACATCCATAAAATGTTAATGTTATAACTAAGAAAATTCATTTAAAGTAAAATGTGGACAGTAAAGTATAAGTGAAGTGATTCTGCAATTGTGTTATGAAGGAAGAAAACACGGTAACAAGACATAGGATAATACAGTGCGAGAACAAAGCATCAACCTGTATATAAGAGAACTTTTGGTATACATTTTTAAAAGGCAGTAATTCTATATTCTTGCAACTTGATTAACTGAACTAGTAGTCAAGACCACTGAAGATCAAACTGAAATCTACAAATTATTCACCTGACCCTTCTATATTCTGAAAAAAATTGCAAAGTGTGGCTAAAATGTTCTCATTCTGCAATGCATTGAGTTATATCAAGCTCAAATGAGTGACCACCATGTATTAAACATTTATGTAGACTAGATAAATCTGAATTGAAAGAAAAAGCCATGATTGAAAAAAAAACTGAAACTCTTTCATTATGATTTCTATAATACTTGAATTAAAAATGTAGCAACTTTCTTGTTCTTTACATATGCATCATTGATGTCAAAATGATAAACTTGCTAAACATTTGCAAGCCTAAGACATAAAACATTGAATTTAAATGTTTGAAAATGCTTATCCATTTTCTGTTGAAATGTATAGCAGATGCTGATGTTTATTAACTGAAACTAATGAACAAGCATTTGAAAGATGTTTACTACAAATGTATGCTTTGCATATATAACAAATAGAAATCATTTTTACAATTTCCATCTTAAGGATGAATACACTTTCGTCCTCATGAACATCCCAATATCATTACTTGCATATCTCCACTATCTGGTAGAACTTTCTTTTATTTTTGATGTGCAGCAGAAATAAAAAAAAAAAATCATGCCAAATTATTCTGGCTTTCAGTTATGATGTCACTGTCAATAAATGTTAGGCTGCAGCCTAGAAATGGCTAATGCAATGAAAACATTGTATTTTTCTTTGGTACTAATCAGACATTTCATGTTTTACTTCAAATCTCATGGCATTTACCAAGCCTTTAGGACATACTTAAAGTAAATGAGTTACAAATTAAAATACATGTGAACCTTTGCATATTATATTATATTATATTATACTATATTATATTAATTATATTATATTATATTATATTATATATACTATACTATACTATATTATATTATATTAATTATATTATATTGTATTATATTATATTATATTATATTATATTATATTATATTATATTATATTATATTATATATTATATTATATTATATTATATTATAAGGTCTTGTAACAAGCAGAAGCTCACATGTGCTGTTATTGAACTGTTACATTCCACAACATAAGACTATATATTGCAACAGTTGTTTAGTCCTGATAATTACATTGTTCAGTAAAAGTCAGTTGAAGTGTGTGCTTTCATCTCAGGTGATTTATCCCCGGTTCATAATTCAAAACAGGAATTTTAAGAGATTATGAAAAGATGTTTAGCAATTGATATTAGTGTGGTAATTAAAGAGCTTCTACTGATGACAGTGAAATTTCCAAGGCTCTGTTATTGATTTACATCATAGTCACTTAGGGCCCTCTTATGACCTACAGTAAATATAAGCCAGATGCAGCTAAGCATACCTTTGTACATTTCACTTCACTTCAAACACTTCTTAGTTTCCACTCATACCCACTCTGGTTATATTAAACTAACATATTTAATGGTATTTTACTATATTTTCAAGACTATTTTTTTTTTCATTAGCTGGATTAGGTAACAACCAGAATTCTTTGCCATTTACTGATATATACGGTATATCTTGTCAAATAGCATATTCAATAGATGCAGACAAGTACTTTCCAGATGAACAAAGTTTGCTAATGACTGCAAGCTGGGGGCAATCACTGAATCCCCAAGGATGTAGATATCCCTTTGGAGAATCTAGATCACAATACTCCTTTTTACATGTACTTAACTAGGCAGTTACAGCAGCTGGAGTGACCTCAGGTTCCTGTCAAAGAAAAAAACATGTCCCATGTGTTCAGACTAAAAACCTTGTCCCTTTACCCCATCTCCTACTGACTATTAAGGGGTGACCAATCCCTGACCTACAAGGTACTCACAAATCCAGCCCTGATGGAGTTGCTACACATCCATAAGTGAAACAGCATGAGGGTCACCTGATCTGGGGATCTAAACTTAGTCACTGACTCAAACAAAACATGCTGGACAGACAGATGTGTGTCTCAACGATTGACCCCTCTTTGGAACAGGATTCCTATTTGCATTAAGCAGACGTCTTCCTTGACCCTCTTCAAACACAGTTTGGATCAATGGATGAGGAATCACAAATTCACACCTGGGGTACTGCCTATGTCTGTTATGGACAGGGGCAATATGTAAGATACTCAAGTCATAGGCACAAATCCATGCCATCCTCTTGCCCTAGTGCCCATATATTGGGTACAATTAGGTTATATTGGTAAGTCTTGTAAGAGGTCTTAAGTCATTAGCCTAATAATCTCCTCTGAACCTATTGATCTTATTTTATTTAAAGGACTGAACAAAAGCAGGTTAATTAAATACTAAGTAAATTACGCAACATAGTTTACATCATACATGGGCATGCATCTGTAGTGTAACATAGTCTCAAGTTTCTATTTTATTACCTATTGCAAAAGTACACATCAGTGCATAATTCCAGAAAAGGTCAGGTGCATAAAATGCTTTTAACAGTATATTGTTAATCATTATATAAGATTAAATGCAGATAAAATTGCTGCATTGTACAAAATGACCTATCAGTGCAGAAGCGTTGATAATGTAGCATCAAGTAGTTAAGCTTTTCAGTTTTAATATTCAATATTCTCCCTCTAGCTAAAGAAAGGAAGAAAACTAGCTCTGCAGATTTTTGGTATATTGGTGATGATATAGATTAATCCATGGCAACTTTTAACTCCAAAATGAACCTACTCAAAAAACAATCATCTTTACCATGAAGTGAAAAACCCAGGAGAGTAAAGACCCATCATAAATACATTGTACAGTTGTGGAAAACATCAATGCACACAGGATATTGAGTTCTGTTGTTTCTATCAGAATATTCTTCTGCAGCAGAAGCTCTAAAGTGTTGTTTTATTTTAACAGTCCCTGTATTGTATTGTGTCCTATATAATGACAGGAACTAAAAGAAAAAAAAGAAAAAACAAACAAAAAAAAAAATTCAAACCAAACCAAAACAAAAATATGAATACTCAGCATTTAATAAGTGAGTATATCATTTGACTAATGAAAAAAGGTAAATTAAACCCATCTTTCTTAGAGGTGAATTGAACCCACTGCATATTTATAATAAAGTTATGCTGCAGTGCTTATCTTTTATCAGTGACGAGTATTTTAATGTCAGTACTCCTGCCGTCATGTTAAATGTGTCAGTACTTCTAATGGAAGGTAATTCAGGTTCCAAATGTTACCTTTTCATTGGAATAAATCATGCCTTGTGCAGCCAGATGGTTTATTTTTGAAGTGGATAATATTGCTGCCTTCCTTTGATGCACTGTGCCATCACCTGTAGTTAGAAAAAAAAAAGGCATTACTTCAGTGCATTGTTTCAAGGATTATGCTACAGAAAGGGATATAAACAAGCCAGTTCCATGTTGTGAGTCTACTATTAATGGCATTTTCTCTGCTTGCAGTGTAAACTTGCATTCTGGGTAAAAGTAATATGAGTACAGGGACAAACAAGTGTCTTTCAGAACGTTAGCACTTGATAACAATACTACATCACTGCTTGAAGAGGATTCTGAAGTAATAAATTCTACTATATAAAACAGTAAGAAAACTGTAAATCAAAATAGTTATGTTAGATAAAGTGACCAGCAAGCACAGTTAGCACTAATGTATCAGAATTAACGCATGGCCTACTTATAAAGTTCAGAATACATATAACTGATATAATTGTCTTTGTGTTACAATGCTTTCCAATGAATTCAACCTTTAAATTCACATGGAAAATATTCTAATGACCTATTTAGGCAGGAGTATTAACAAATAATTAAAAATGTATCCATTTAGTTGGTTCTGCAGTTTCAAGAACATTGCCTTTATTTAACAGTATAATACAATTCGTCATTAAGGAAGCATACACAATGTTTAAAGTTCATCGACTACAGAATACAAGTATCTGTAGAGTAAAACCAGCAAATTACAAACCTCATGCCAAATTCTAAAATGATTGGTGTAGTAAAGCAAAGGACATCAGTAATCTTAATTTGCTAAGAAATTCCAGTGTACAACTGGAGGAAGCCCTTGAACTCTACTCAGAAGTCCATCAATGAGGATACTGATTTCGATGAAGGGGAGGAGTTCTCCAAATCCCCACCTGATGGCATTCCATTTGGAGACATTCTTGATATACTAAAGCAAAAGAGTGGCTGGTCTTCCCAAAACCTGTCTCCTGAGGAATCATTATTTCTGGAAGCATTTGGTACTGCTCCATCTACCTCCTGGGTTACTCTGCCAGCCAATGAGCTTATTGATTTGATCTCCAAGTGGGCGTGGAAGGAACTTGATATGATTAAGCCAATTCCCAAGAGACCAGACCAGATTCTGGCTCCATCAGTAGGCCAGGAATATTGGAGTAAAGGGGTTTCAGTAGCTGCCATGGTTATGGTGGCAGCTACAAAAAAGAACTCACATGACCTATCAGGGTCTCTGGAATTACTATCTAACTGTAGCCTCCAAACAGGCTTCATGCCTCATGAATGGAAAAAGGCAACAGTCATCCCTCTGCACAAAAGTGGGCCATCTGCAGACCCTGGAAACTACAGACCGATAAGTTTCACTAGTCGTATATGTAAAGCCATGAAAATAATTATCATGGAGATGATCAACAGAGATATAGTAAACCTCCAGACACTGGACCCAACCCAGTTTGGTTTCATCAAGAGCAGCTCATGCCTACTCAACTTGGTGGACTTCTTTGAGAAGATCACCAAAGCAATGGATGAGGGCAAACTCATTCACACTGCCTACCTTGACCTGGCCAAGGAATTTGACACAATACCTCACTTGGGCATCGTTGACAAACTCAAGAGGTTAGGTACAAACCTGTATGTCACCCACTGGGTAGCCAACAGGCTCACAGATGGGACTCAGGAAGTTAGAATTGGAGATTCCACCTCTATAAAGTGGCCAGTCACAAGTGGAGTCCCTCAGAGATCAGTCCTTGGTCTGCTTCTTTTTTGCAATTACTTCTCAGAAGTCAAGGCCAATGTCAGTGGTCTCTGGCTGACTAAATTTGCAGATGACTGAAAAATTAGGAGCTGTCAATGAATCTCACACTGACACAAATGCTCTCCAGGAGAGGCTGACACAGACAAACAACTGGTGTCAGAGCCATGTACTAAAACTAAATGCCAAGAAATGTATAATAGTATCTTTTGGGAAGTCATCCATCCCTGATAACTATCATAGTGACAAGATACTCCTTAGAGTTGGCCCAGTAGTCAAGCACTTAGGGACACACATAGATAGCATTCTAGCCTTTGATCATCACATGTCTACAGGGGTGAGGAAATCATTCTATGTTGCACAATTTATAAACAAAGGTATGGCATCAAGTCAAAGGAAGTCATTGTTGCACTGTATTTGGCATTCATCAGACCTATCATTGAGTACAATGCCTGCTTTGGTATGTACATAAGCAGGCATATCCAACAGTTGGAACATTCACAGAGGCCCCTCACTAAAAGAATACAGGGTATAAGTAAAATGTCCTATGCAGACTGCCTCAAGGCCCTATCCCTGTATTCTCTCTCCTCCAGGCTTTTGAGGGGAGATCTATGCCTGGCATACAGAACATTGTCAGATCCCACTCTGATGGACCTCCTGCAAATCCACAAAATAAACAGCACCAGAATTACCAGTTCTAAAGACTTAAACTTTACCTGTGATATAAATAGGACCTGCTGGCGAGATAAGTATGTATCCCAGAGACTACCCGATCTAGGGGACAGGCTCCCCATCCATGTGAAGCAGAGTTCCTCCCTAATCCAATTCAAGTGCAACTTGGAAAATTGGATGGGAAACCAGAAATTCATCCCTGGTTTGGCACCCATGTCTCTAATTGACACAGGTAACCTGTAATGGTTCATATCCCAGGCCCATGCTTACACTTATCAAGGGTATCAGAATTTGTCAGAGATTTGGGATGCATAGCTAGGCTTAAAAAGGCCCTTGTAGCCTTTAGCCTTGTAAAAATCTATGAACCTACGAAGCTCAAATTCTGGATTATGATGTCATACAAGAGGGGAGTGTATATAAGGGAGTCGTGAATGCCTGTTGTGGATAATGAGATTCTAAAATATTCTTTGGTATTGAATATCATTGCCTATGTTTGCATATCCCAATCTGTGCTGAGGCCATGATAGACCCACAGAGTCCAGTTAAAAAACATCTGTCACTACAGCTTCACCTGTACAACAGCAGAGTTCCTGCAGACATTGAGCTTGCCTGCAGTAACAGTGATGTCATACAGGTGGAGAGGAACTGTGCATTCCATAAGAACTATTCCACCTGTATTACAGATATGATAATACAAACATTCTCACTGTTTGTACTACAGAACAGGTATGCAGATGGTCCTGCAAAGTCCTGTACATTACGAAACAGCAGCGATTACCTGAGTTGATCGCCCTCTCTGAAAATTGGAAAAAACCCTGAAGATGCATTTCTGTTTCTGTCCATTGTTCTTGGAACCCGCCCCTCACTACCTCCTCTGATGTTGCATTACAGCACCACCTGTATGTGGAAATTACTACAGATATCATTACTTGCCACCATGCAATGTTTGCAGTACCAGTATCCACATGCAGGTAGTTCTGGTGCATTGCTGCAAAAGTCTGTTTTATTCAAAGGGTTACCTCATTGCTTCAAAGTAGTACATTGTCTCTGTACAAATTTGATGTGCTGTGGCATTACAAGTACAATTCCCTTTTGGAACCAGATGTCAGGCACTGCCGGTCCTCATTATAATACAGAAAATGAGGAATGTCAGAGCCACTGGCTTTAGAACTCAGCATGGAGTGACCGCTCAGTATAATGTGGCACCACACACCAAAAAAAGTTTGGAATTCCAACCCTATTAAATAATAATTTGAAAAAAAATATGGAGAAATATATTTCATTAATATAATTAGCAGGGCATTGTAACAAAGCTCTGACTGATAACTTGAAAAAGGAATTAGCAGTGGAATAAAATAAATGTCAGACAAAAAAAGATATGTCCATATGAGTTACCACACAGCTTTGAAGGCCCATACGGGGTTGAATGTATATACATTTAAAAGAGGCCGAGTAATGAGAAAGACATGGTCAGTTGCTTATCAGGGACCAGGATCCACCACATTATGCACGCACTCAGGTCATTGAACCACAAGTACCAGTATGACTCAGTCATGGTCCATGTGAGTGTAAATGACCAGAGATTTACCTCCCTAGACTATATGAAGAGAGACATGATGGAGCTCTTGAAAAATGTGTCCCAGACTGTTATAAGTCTAGAATGTAGCAGCATTCCACCTTTTCCAAGGATAATGCCACAATATGAACAGAAGTTGCCTGACTTGAATAATTTGCTTAGTTTCTGGTGTTATTCTAAGGGGTGCAGTATTTGTCAGCATGGAAGGCAACAGTTAACATGCTGTTTTGCCAGGAATGGTCTGTGGCTCTACCCTCTAGGCCTTTGAATATTAGTTAAAACACTGTCCTCACACAACTCTCAACTGTCCAGATTTTTGCAGAATGTCCAGATTATTGCCTCATATTTTAGTCTGTTCCTCATGAAATTTGTGATTTTCTGGTAAACCACTGGGATGATCTGAGCATTGAAGTCACTAAATAATGATATACATTTGTGTTTTAGGCTTCATATCCTTCAGAAAAATGCATGCTAAGACAAATCGTGTTATTCTAGCAACTTTCTAAGTTTATAAGAGCAATATTTAAAATCTGTCCCTATTTTTGGGCCTTTGTCCCCCTGTTCTGTCAGGCTTTGTCCAGACTTTTTGCCTTAAGAGGTTGAGAGGTATGGTCCTCCCCCACAGTGCCTTTTTAGGCAATGCAAACCTGAACAGGAACAGGAAGCCTGTGAATGATTCATCTCCCAAGCCCCTGCTTACACTTATCAATGGTATTAAAACTTGTCAGAGATTTGGGATGCATGGCTAGTCTTAAAAAGGTCCTCATGGTAATCAGCCTAGTAAGCACCTATGACCCTATGAACCTGTGCACCTGCACTGGAGACTGCTCAAATTACTGGGAATGTCCTGACTAGATTTAGATGGGAGGAGAGAGGGGACACAAGGAAGAAACTGTTGCAGAAAAGAGGAAAATCCCAGGATGCAAAAAACTCCCTCACCAGCCTGAGTAAGAAGCTGAGATCCCTCATAAAATCCTCATAAAATCCTCAAAAGCTAGTTATGAAAATAAAATTGCCAAAGATTCCAAAGACAACCACAAGACATTCTATAGTTATGTCAAGAATCTAAATGGCAATGCTCAGATCTGCTCTGAACTACAACAGAATGGCATTAAATATACTGATCCCAAGGATATTGCCAATATCCTGGCAGATCGATTTAGTGCCAACTTCACTCCCCTCTCACCCCCTAAAGGGCCCATCTCAATACCAAAGGATTGCCAAATTCCGATAATCACAGCCACACAGGTAAAAACAGCACTCTCCAAAGCTAAGAATACAGCATCCATGGGACCGGATGACATCCCAGGCTGTGTACTACATGAACTACAAAATGAACTGGCACCCCACTTAAGTGTCATGTTTAATCATAGCCTCACCTCAGGCTTCGTTCCCACTGAGTGGCGCACAGCTGCAGTTATCCCGCTCCACAAGGGAGGATCCACCATGGATCCCGGGAACTACCGTCCCATCAGTCTGACAAACCTGATCTGCAAGGGCATGGAATGCATTGTCATTGAATTTATAAACAAAGACATTGGCAACCTCCAGACACTGGACCCCACCCAGTTTGGGTTTGTGAAGGGCCGATCTTGTCTTCTGAATCGGATTGACTTCTTCGAATCGGTCTCCAGAGCTGTGGATGAGGGTAAGGAGGTCCACATAGCCTATCTGGACCTTGCCAAGGCTTTCGAAACCATCCCCTACTCTGGAATCATAGATAAACTTACTAAGCTGGGCATAAATCCCTACGTCACTCGATGGGTTGCCAACTGGCTTACTGACAGAACCCAGACTGTAAAAGTAGCCAACTCCAAATCCAGCTCCAGACAAGTGACAAGTGGAGTACCTCAGGGTTCAGTCCTGGGACCACTCTTGTTTGGCATCTACTTCTCTGAAGTACAGGCCAACATTAAGGGACTCTGGCTAACAAAGTTTGCAGATGACTGCAAACTGGGAGCCATTATTGAATCCCCAAATGATGTGGATATTCTACAAAAGGGCCTTACAGAAACAGATGCCTGGTGCCAGAGCCATGGGCTCAATCTTAATGCCAAGAAATGTATAGTCATCCCCTTTGGAAAAAAACGTGTAACCATGAACTACCACATAGGTGGCAGAACACTAAACATCGAAAGTGTGATGAGAGACTTAGGGACACAAGTGGATAGTGGTCTCACTTTTGATAACCACATCGCCACAACAGTCAGGAAATCCTTCTATGTGGCACACCTCATCAATAAGGGCTTTTCATCCAGAAAAAAAGAGGTCATTGTCCCACTGTACTCATCCCTCATTAGACCCATTATAGAGTATAATGCCCCATTTGGTATGTACCTCACAAGACATCTGCAACAGCTGGAAAGGCCACAGAAATACCTCACTAAAAGAATCACAGGCCTAAAGCAGATAACATATGCTGACCGTCTAAAAAAACTCCAGCTATACTCTGTGGCATATCGTCTACTCAGAGGTGATCTCTGCTTAACATACAAGGCCATGTCAAACCCTGAGCTGTTGGACATGCTCCACTTAAAGAAATCCCAATCCCTCAGAGCCACACGCTCCAGGGATCTAAACCTTATCATCACAATGACCAAAACATGCTGGAGGGATGGGTTCCTGACCCAGGGACTCCCCATACTCTGGAATAGACTGCCCATACATGTCAAGCAGAGCACCTCATTGGCCCTCTTCAAAAGGAACCTTGATGATTGGATGGGAGATAGGAAATTCACCCTGGGAATCATGTCAGTCGCCCTGCTAGACAGGGGCCCAGAGAAGTAAATATCGTGGGAAAAAATTTCCAGGGAATTGTTATGGCTAGGCTTGCATAGGCCTTAGGGCCGATAGCCTAGTACCAACATATGAACCTATGAAGGAACACGGTATGCACTCACCAGGTATTGTATATTGCAGTAAGTGTAGCAATAAAGAGGAAAAGGAGAGAAAAACAACACATATCATGATTGGAAGAAAAGGGAACACAATTTAAGACAGATATTAAATTATATTATTTTTAACAGAAAGTATATTAGATACCCAGAATGCATGACTGGAAGAAATGACAGAATATAAAACAACTAAAAGCTTCAGATTACCATTGGGCAGCTACTAAATATTACTGCAGGGGAAAAGCCAAAAGTAGCACTGATAAGTGAAACTGGTGCACCCAACAATTATACTGTCTCCTGTACAGAAAGAGACACACAAAATCATAAAATACCAGGATTTGCAGGGAGAAATGAGAGCAATGTGGATGAAGGACACCCAGAAAGTTCTAATAGCAATAGGTGGAACAGGTTTAATAGATATATTATCAACCCATGGTGGTTTTTTTCGACCTCTCCCCAGTGGGGGGCCCGAATTTAAGGTTTCCCCCCCGCTTACCTGCTGCGCTACCTCGGGATTTTTTGGTTAGCCCAAGTGACTTTTTTACATACCAGAATTAACCCGGGCTTGAATCTCACTAAGGATTCCACCCAGACACAGCTCAGACACTATTTAACAATGCCCAAACATTTTTAGGGATGGTTTTTCAGGGACTCCATTTCCTTGATAGCCTGCCCTCAGTAACGCACTTGGTTCCCCAGAAACCTTTTTTTAATTTTGGGAGGGGAGAATTACCTGGAACTGCCGGGGTTGCCGCAACAGCCAAAATATTTTTTGAAAAATCGAAAATGTAATCCCCTTTTCTGTTTTGGCCAAACCTTTTCACAGGGGGGCCTTAAACAGATGAAACCCAGGTAATATTCAGGGTGTGAATAGGAAAGAAACCCTCTTGAAAGGGGAAAAATTTAGGTTATTATTTATTAACCGGGAAGTTGGAAACCGGGATGCATGCCTGGAAAATCCCCCGGGTTTATAAAAAATTAACTAAGATTCAAGGGAAAACTCCCTTATTTCCAGGGACCCCCCAGTAGCCTGTTGGAAAGGTCAAATCGCTTCCTTAGGGGCCACCCAATTTTAAAATTCAGGGGATGAAAATTTAAAGGTCCAAAAATCTTTTTTGTACCAGGTTTTGGAAATCATGGTTAGTTTACAATACAAATGGATTAAAGACCCCCCAACATTTGTTGTGTAATTTCTGTGGTTACCCAAATTTTGAAAAGGGAAAAAAGATTATCACATTGTTTAAAATTGTTAAACTAATTTGGGGCATTAATAAGTTCAGTCTTTTAAAGCATCTTGGCAAAAAAATGAAATTGGAAAAAACCCAAAAAAAAATTCGTAACCGTTTTGGTTTATTCACCAAAAACCCCCAGTTATTTCACCCCCTTAAGCAACTTCGAATAATTCTAATCACCATCTTTTATATTTTCAAAAGAAATAAACTTAAATTTTTTAAACTTTCCAAAAAAACAAAACTTTTAACCCTTAAAAATTCCTCCCCTTTTAAGGGTTTTAATTTTAAATTTAAAGGAACGGGCTTAAATACTTTTCTTTTTTAAAAAAATTACTTTTTAAAAAAATTTCTTTTTTAAAATTAAAACAAATCAATCCCAAAAAAATAAACTTTAAAATTTATTAAGGCAACCTAGTTTAATTTTTCTTTTTTTTTATTATAAATTTTTAAAAATTTTCAATTAATTAACATAAAAATTGTATATAAAAGGGCAAAAAATTTTTTTTTATTTAATTTTAGGGGGTTTAAAATATATTTCTTGTTAACTAAAAAACAATGGCCAAAGTCCAACCTCCCAAAACTTAAATATTTTTTTTTGTTAAAGGAAAAAAAAACCAAAATAAAAAAAAAACAAAATTTAAAAATTTTATTTTTTTTTAATAAAACATTGGTTAATTTAAAGGAAAAATTTAAACAATTTATGTTAAGAAAAAAAAATTTTTTAAAATGTGGGTTTCCAAAGAATACTTTTTTTTATATATTTTTGGCCCACCTAAAACGTTTTTCAAGAAACCAAAAAAAGGTTTTTTAAATATTATTTTACCATTTTAATTTTTTAAATGGAAAAAACCCCCAAAACCCCCAAATTCCCAGGGGTTTTTGAAAACCCTTTTTTAAAAAAAATTTTAAAATTTTAAATCCGAGTGCCCTTTGTTTTGAAAAAAGGGCTTAAGGGGAATTAAAAACTAAATTTATATACATTTCCCCTTAAAAGGAATTACTTTAAAAATTTAAGTATGTCCCTTGTTTAAAACAATTTGTCAAATTGCCTTTTAAATTTCCCTTTGTTTTTTAAACTTTTTTTTTAAAATTTTGTTCCCCCTGTTTTGTATTAAAAGTGGTTTTTTTAATTTTAAATTTTCCTTGTTTGTCTTTAAGTGAAATTTTAATTTTTTGGAAAAATTTTCTGAAAATTCATTGACAAAATAATTTTTGGGGGAAGTTTTCGGTTGGAATTTTTGTTTTTTAAAAAACTTTTCCCCCCCAACAGGGGTTTTTTTTTTCAACCCCTTAGGTAACTCTTCCGGGTTTAAACTTAATAGGATAACCCTTTTCAAACCTTCCAAAAAAACCCAGGAAAACCCTGGGGGATGCCCCAAAAGCCCCAAAAGCATTTCTTTTGTGATGGTTCTGGTAATAAGGTAAGATTGCCATTTTAAATCTTTGGGAAAAAAACCTTTTCTATTTTTTTAAATAATAAAATCTAACTCTAAAAAAAAACTAGATTTCCATTTAATATTAAAAAATCTTATTTTCCATGACCGCCCCAAATGAAAAATTTTAAACCAAAATATGCCCTATTTTCAAATGCTTGAAAAACCTTTCCTTCCAAAGGAAAACAATATGGGGCCCCTAAAACCCCGGGGAAATTTAAGAAGGAAAAATTTTGTCCCAATTTTTTTCAACAAAATTATTAAAGGGTTTAAAGTTTCCTTTTAAAAATTAATTAATTTGGGAATAAGGGAAAAGGGGTTTAAAAAATTTTAAACCCTTTTTAAAAGGCCCAAATTTTTTAAACAAATAAATAATTTTGTAAAAGGTCCGTTTTACTAATGCTATAAAACAAGGGGGTTTTAATTTTGCGGAACTAAACGGGGGGTTTATACTTTGGGACTGGAAACCAAAATTATACGTCCTTTTTAAAAAAAACCTTTAATTTCTGTTTTGAAGGATGAATGAATCACTTTCCTGAACCATTTGAACTTTAAGGAACAAGTTTAATAATTTAATTTAATTTTTAGTAAACCCTTTTATTTTGTTAATAACACCCCCCTTTGCCTTATGCCTTCAGGCCCATTTTAAGGAAAATTATTTTTTGTTTAATTTTTTCCTTTTTTGGACTTATTATTACCATTGGTTTATTCTAAAGATAAATAACGGGGAAGGGGGTTTAGCACTTTTTAAAATTAAAAATTTGTTTTAATAAATAAAATTTTTTTGGGTTATTTGAATACCTTTTAACAACATTAATTTTAAACTCCTCAAATAATTTAATTATAATTATTAACTCCAGAGCAACAATTAAATTCCCTTTTGGAATAAAATGCTTTTTAATTTTTTCAATAGTTAAACTTATTTATAAGGAATTCCTTTTCCTTTAATTTTTCCTTTCCCCCACTTTCATGCAAAATGCTTCACCATTCCCGGGAATGTTTCCTTGTTGTTCTTTTACCCGTCCTAAAATTGGTTTGGAATAATCAAATCTTAAAGGCCCTTTTCCCCATTTTCCCTAAATTTCAAATCTCTTTTTCCCCTATTAACTTTTGAATCCTTTTTTTTCCCTTTTTTTCCCAAATTTTTAAAAAGGGGTTAATTTTTCCTTATCCCATGTTTAAAAGTTTCCCGGGGGTTCCAAAATTTTTCTTTAATTTTTCAAAATTTTTAAAACCCTCATTTTTTCAAAAAAAAATTTTTTCAAGTTAATTTTAAATTTCAATTTAATTGATGTTTAAACTTATCAACGAAACCAACCAAAAGAATAAATTCTAAAACATTTATTTAACCAAGGGTAGAAAAGGGGGTTTTTTAATAAAATTGAAAATAATTTTAAAATTTAAAACATTTTATAATAAATTTTTTAAATATTTATTTAATTTTTTTAAAACATTTTCCTTTCAAATGGGATAATAATTTAATTTTGAAAATTTTTCAAGTGTAAAATAAGGCATTATATTTGAAAAATTTGCCTTATTTAAAGGTTCGTTTTTGGGTTTAAAAAAAATTTAACAGATTTATAAATCCTCTTCTTCTAGTAATTTACCTTATTAAGGTTCCTTTTTTACGGAATTTCTTTTGCCTCCTCCCTTTTTCTTGCCCACCACTTGCTTTGACCGTGAATGGATTTTAGGTCAGTACGGCCTACGGCGGCATTTGCTCCCGCACTTACACCCTGGAAAATATTAATAATTGAAACCCCAAAAGCCCTGTTAGACCTTTGATTAACAATACATTTTCAAAATTTAAATAAAAAGGGGTTGGTATAAACCTTATAAAGGGAAAAAAGTGAATGAAAAAAGTTAACCAATGTTTAAACAACAAAAGATGAACAAAAAAACATTAAATTGTCCCAAATTTAAGGTTTATTACAAACCAAAATTTTACTTTTTTGCCAAAATTTTTCAAAACTTCATAATCAGGCCATTTTTAACTTTAAAAAATATTTAATTAAATATAATTAAAACTTAAAAATAAAAAATTAAAAGTCAATTTTAAGGTTGATGTTCAAATTAAAATGCAATGTTTAAAAAATTTTAAATTTTTAAAACATTAATTTTAAAAATTTTAAAATATAAATAAAAAACCTAAAAAACATTTAAAATTTTAAGGTAATCTTTGAAAAAGGGTATTTTTTAATTTTAAAAATTTGCTTTAAAATTAAACAAAAATTTTTATTAAACGTCTATAAAATTTTTTATGATTTTGAGGGTTAAAAAAATTTGAAAATTGAATATTAAACTCCAGTGGGCCAAAAAACAAAAATAAAATTTTTTTTTAAAGGATTATACCAAAAAAAAAAAGTCCCAAATATTAAAATTTTTGTTTTTTAAATAAGTTGGGCTGAATTTAAATTAAAAAGAATTTTACTACATTATTATTATAAATAAAAATTTAAACTTTCCCTTTCCCAAGAAGGCTTAATTTATATTCATGGGGCCCTAAATGATTTAAACTCAACTGCCATTTAATCCTTACCAAAAAAATTGGTTTTAACCCCTTTTTCCTTAGGTTGAATGGAAATTGGAACCCCGGGATAAGTGTAGGGTAAAAAATCTAAATTTAATTTTTTACCCGGGGTTTTGCTTAAAAGGGGTGGAAGTGCAAAAATTAACAACATTAGTATACATTCCCTTAAAAAATACCTTATTTTAAGAATTCCTAACACCCTCCTTTAAAATTTTTTACATACAATTGATTTCAGCCTTCTTGCTTTTGCATAAAATTTCCTTAAAAACCCTTTAAAACCCCTTTATTAAAAGTGTTTTTTAAAATTTAAATTTCCTTTTGTTTTAAATAGCAATTTCCATTATTTTTGGTAAAAGTTGAAATTAATTGTACCTAAATACATTTTTTCTTTGGTTGGTTGATTTAAAATAATTCGCCCAAACAGTTTTCAACCCTCCTAGGTAACCTCTTAAAGGTTTACCAAATTAATTTCCTCTTCAGCAAAAGTGTCCTTAAATTTCCCCTTTAAAAAGGTACCATGTTGCAGAAAATTTAGGAGACTGTTTTTTAAAGCCTTCCTTTGGAATATTGGGGATGCCAAGTTCCCTTTTTTGGGCACCAATTATCTGTAAAACTCCAGAGCCCCATTTTGTCACAATATATTGATGGAGGAAAACCTCGGGTAGGTTCCCTCAAATTTGGGGATTTAAACAAACTGCAGTTGCTATTTTGCCCACCACTTTAATGGAAGATCGAACTGCAGTAAAATTTAAACCCTAAATTCTGTCGGGGACGGGCCTAGCAGATGCCCATTTTACTGAAATTTTAATCAAATTTATTAAAAATTGAAACAAATTGTTTAACTTTTATAAATTAGAATAGAGGAAAATTTTTCAACCCTTTAAAACATTCCAATATGAAATGGTTGGGGATAAATTAAAATTTTTAAAAGGTCAGGACATTTAGATTACAAAATTTTAAAATGGTCATTTTTCCTTTGGGGGAAAAAATTACGTTGAAAAGGTTTTGTGTTAATCTTTAAATTATCTGTGTTAGAATTCACATCTGTAGCTTTTTTTTCCCGGGTATACTGAGGGATTTTTTCTTTATTTGGAATTATTTTTTATTGAACTTTTGGTAATCGTTTCTTTTGCACCTACAAATATGAAAAGGGGGCCCCCAAGGAACCCCTTAATATGCAAAACAAATAGGGATTTAGCAAATGGTCTTTTTTAAAGGGATGGGAATATGGCAGCAGGATTTATCAAGATTTCAGGGATTTAAGTTTGGGCACAAGAACTTAAATGCCAAGGGGTACTATAAAAATGAGAAGGCATCTGGGAAAGTGAAAAAACTACAGGGGAAGCTGTAACATTCCCCCAATAAAAATTCGGGAATATCATAGCAGTCCCAAATTTAAAGTTCTGGAATTTGCAAAATTTTCTGTCCCCAAAAAGGTTACGTTTTTTTAAATTTTGACCTTTTAAATAATTAAATTTAAAAAATTTATTTGTTTGATATGGGAGTCCCAACTGCGCTGGTTTTGTAAAAATTATTGTTTTTGAACAAATGTTATAATTTGGGTTCAAATGAAAATGTAGGGCATTATTAATCATGCTATCTTTTTTACAAATAGAATGTTACATTTGAAATGTATTTGAAATTGGTGAAAATGGAAATTATACAGGGATCTGCCCAAGGAAATATCCATGGGACTAAAATTTAAATGCTATGGGCCCAAGAAAAAAGCTGGGGTAACCAGCTATTTACTAAAATAAGGAAATATAAAATAACCCACTAAAGGCACCCCCAAAGGATTGGAGGAAGGGGGGAAAAATTTTTTTGGGGTCATTAAAAAGAAGATGTGTTGTTATGGTGGAATATAACCTTTTAATTTAATACAATAAAATTTTTCAATAAATTGGGTTGTTGTAAAGACAAATGGGGGTTGTAAACAAGCCAAAATAATTTTTAAATGATTTGGTCTTGTTTTTGATTCTGTCTTTGAAAAAAAACAACGCATTCTTTTATTAGAAGTAAATTTAATTATTTGGAAAATCTGGTTGTTTGAATTGTTTCCATTTGTTTTGGCCATCAAGATTTCATTTTTCCTGTTTGAACTCTGGGTTTACCAAAATAAAGGGAGTTTTTCATCATTTTTTTAAAAAAAAATTTTTTGGGTTCAAAAATTAACCTTGAATTTTTTTTTGGTGCCGGGGCCCAGGGTTTATTCTTGGTAAATACTTATTTTTAAATTTCAGAAATAAAAAATTTTAAACCCTTAAGTAAACTTTCAGATTTTTCCAATCTAGAAATTTGGAAAGATTTGGGAATCTTGCCCTCCAGGTGGTTTTTTGAAAACTTAAATTATTTCAGTTTGGTGGGGAAAAAACAGCCACAGGGGTGTGGGCCTTGTTACATTGAAACAACCTAGTTACCATGGGAATCTTTAAGGGTTTTAGATAGTCCAACCTGGGTTAATGTGTTTTCTTTTTCTTATTGAAATTGGTTATGGTATAAATGTGTCGGAAATTATGTTTCATTATAAAATTCTGTGAAGGATTAGCTTGAATTCTAAATGGTAATGTTTCCACATCTTTTTTGGTTAAGATTGTAAAGTTATAAGCATTATTTAGTTTTTTTATTAATGCCTACAGGGAATTATTCCCCTTTTTAATTTGTAATTTCCCTTTTTTATTCTTCAACCAGGTACAGCATTTTTTGCAATCCAAATTTTTTTGTTGGATGCTAAATTAAAAAATTTAAGTAGTAGTCAAGGTTTGTGTCGAAACATGGACCCTGTTGTTTTTTTTTTTGGTTTTTAAAATTTATGTTTTTGTTTTTTATTGTTATGAATAAGTGTGGTTTTTAATTACAAGTCTTTTCCCCCTGAGGACATTGAGGGAAGTTAATTAAAAAGATTATCACTTCTCATTTCCATTAAAGGTAAACCCCCCTGAGAGATTTTGGGAAAGGTAAAATTTAAATAAAGGAGTTTTGGGTTCCCTTTTCTGGCTCCAAATTTTGAGGTACCACAGAGGATTGAAAGGTGTGGAGGGCCTGGCCCTTCCTACGGCAGGTTTTTACAAAAATTTGGGGAAATTTGGAGGCATTCCCATGTAATCAGACAATAATTGTGGTTGGCAAGTTTTTATGCCCAAAACTTTCGAAAATTAGGGGATTAATGGAAAAATTGGAATAGGGGATGGATAGGGGTTTATGGATTTTCCAGATGGGTTGGGGAGGACGTAAAGTGGGGCCCCTTTCAGCCAAAGAAAGTGTATTTTAATTGCCTTTCCTTTTCATAGTGCTGTCCTATCCAGACT
This sequence comes from Protopterus annectens, assembly GCF_019279795.1. NCBI lineage: Eukaryota > Metazoa > Chordata > Ceratodontiformes > Protopteridae > Protopterus > Protopterus annectens. The sequence continues at coordinate 453,683,634 of NC_056742.1, forward strand.
GGGGGGCTTTCTTTCCAAAGGGAACCTTCCAAAACTTTTAAAATTTTTGGTGTCATCTGTTTTATGCCCTGCACTCCTGGAAGCCATTTGGTGTTAGATGTTTTAACTCATCCCCTGTGTTGGTCTGAAACAAAGAATAGAAGAGTTGGTATGCTGGGGACTCCTAAAATTTCTGTGGGGGTTGCTTCACAATTGGGGATTTAAAAACCAAGTTCCCATTGTCATGCATTGTTTTTCCAATTGCCTCCTATCAACCACCCACAAATTTGGACTTGGCCAACCCACAAAAACCCTTGATTCAAGTGTAACTGGCCAACCCTATTTTGGGTTTGGCACAAAAGTGGAAATGCTCAGGAGCAGCTACCTTGGCAGATTTTTTTGGGGTTTTTAAACTTTGTTATTGGCCAAATAGCAATGTGAGTGTTTAAATTGTTAATGAGCTCTTGTAAGGTTGCACAAACAGGGTGTATCATTATTTACCTTTTAAATTTTTACCCTTTGAAAGGGAATATGGGATTTAACTTTAATTTTTGTTTAAGGGACGGGATGTTTCCAGGGAATAACTGTATTGAATTCAATGGGTGTTAAAGTTTGATTTTATTTTGGTTGGAAATGCATTGAACAAATTTAAGGTTTATGAGTCCTTGAAGGGGTAAGCAAAATGCAAGTATCATTTCCCAATGTTTCTCAGGGTGTCCACCATAGATATTCAGGACCTGGGTCCTGGTAAAAACCCGCAAAAATATTCCTTGCCGGGTTCACTTCCGGGAACGGTTTTGGCAAGTAACAGGTGACCCATTTGATTTTTGGGCTAGTTAAATCCTGGAAGATGGTAAACCCCCGGTTTGGCCATTCTCCAACTTGAATTAAAACATTGTGGAACATGAATGCGGGTTTTAAAATTTCCGTAATATTTTCCAAAAATTTTTGAATTAAGGGGCCCCACAACCACACACACAACCACACCCCACTTTTAAAAAAAACCCCCAAAAATAACCAGATAGACTTAATACACAACCAAAATTGATTTGACAAGCAAACTTAGTCCTTGACATGGGTTTGGAAAAAATTATTGGCCTGATGGTCATAAACAACAATAACCCAAATTCATAATTTTAAGAGGTTTGACAATCCCCAGGGCCTTTTTAAAACTAATTGTTTGTTCCCTAAACCATTGCAATTTAATATGTGAATCCCTTTTTGTTCTCAAAAGGCTGGTTGAGCTCGGGGAAATTATGATTCTAAATTGTTAATTATTTTTTGGGTTATTGGCCTTGAATTTGGGTTTTTAAAATAGGGAACTCGGAATTTTGTTTTCAGACCATGTTGTTTGGTTAAAGGCCCAAAAATTTTCCCTTTAAATTTCGTTTCATTAGGGTTTTAAAAATTTGTCGATTTTAAGCATTTATAAAAAGAAAAGTTTTTTTTTTAAGTCATGAAAACTTTTTGGTAAACCTCTTAGGTTTTCCAGGCTACATCGGGTGAAAAATTTAAATGTCTGATAGGATGAAAATTAACCCATCCTGTGTTGCATTTATGGGGTGTAAATTAAAGGGCCCCTTACCACTTTAGAAAAATAAAAAGTACCCTAAAACCCTTCAATTAAATGGCTTAGGAAATTTTTCCAGGTTTGGGCCCCTTCAAAATAATAAATTTTAGGGATATTTTAAGTTTGGCAAAATATAATTGAACCCCATTTTTGTAAAAAGAAAATTTGACACAAAATAGAACCCGCAATGTTAAAACCTAAAATCAATGAGACAAAACTTTAACCCTTTTAATTTTGGGGATTAAAAGAGTAGCCTTTGTAAACCAATAGTGGTTCAAAACTGGTAATCCGGTTTTAGTTTTAAATTGCCAATAAAATTTTAATGGTTAAACCCGGGGTCTAGAGGAATGGAAAAGGTACTCCCTAAAAATTAAAGTTGACTTTGCCTTTTTGGTTTTCCTGGTTTGGGGTTTTGGCCGGCACCGTTGTTAGGCTTTTTACCCGTGGACGGCCTCATGTTAGAGCGGGTTTTGGATTTTGGTTAACCTTTTCCCTATTCGGCATAAAGGGTTTTTGTCTGGGGAGTTGTTTTGGGAAATTTTCTGGTTTTTGGGTTTAAAAGGTTACATTGGATGGGAAAGTTTTAACCTTCCAATCTTTTTAATTAAGGGAATTTAAATTAACATTTTGAGAAATTTTTTTTAAATTTTGGTTTTTTTAATGTGTAATGGTTTTTGAATTCATTGGGATTTAATTAATGTTTTGATAACCATTTTAATTCAATTGAGTCAGAGTTTTAACCCAGGCCTTGTTAACAAATTTTAAAAGTTTAAAGAGGGGTGACACTTATGTTTTTACTAGTCAATGTCTTTGGGAAATTTTAAACCCTAAGAGGCAGTTTTTTTTAATCCTGTTGGTTGGGTTTTTTCCATTGACAGCTGTCTATTTTAGGGTACCGTGGAATAATTTTCTTTAATTAGAATCCTTGGTCACGGGGGGGCTTGTTTTTTTGTTTATTTCCTGTTGGGAAAAGGGGAAACTTATGCTTGTTGGGGAAAGGGTGTCTTAACCATTTAGCTGGGTTAGGACCTAGTTTTTTGGTTCAATGGTACCCTTTTTGGGTTTAAAAAAAATGTTATCCCTTGGGTGTTTGGGTTTTAATTGGGTTTTGGGTTTAATTTTTGGGTTTCATTCCTTAAAAGGGGTGGTTCTTTCCTATTTTATAATAATCCTATGACATCCACTGGCCTTTATTTTGAAGTTAAATCCTTTTTCTTGCTATTTGAAATTTTTAAGATTTAATCTCTTTTTGTTCTTTATGTCCATTTAAATTTGCACTTTTTTTGGGAATTTTTTGAGCAGTTTTTGGAACTTTAATTTTTCGGGAAGAAGTAAATTTTGTTTATGGGGGTTTCCCCTTTAATGCTACTTAGTTTTAATAACTTTTATCCTAAGGTTTTTTTAATTTTTGGGTCAGGTTTAGATTTTTTAAAAATTTTTGGAATTTGGGGGGAGCCTTGGGGCAAATTGAAAAGAAAGTTTTAAAAAAGACCAAATGTTTGGTATTTGTACAATGATAAAGGGTTACCATTGGGTCTTTTTTTGATGAAAGTAACCCAGGGGCAATTGGTCTTTAAAATAGTTGATTGATTTGTTTATGTTCATTTTCTTGGGTTAAGTATGTGTTTTCATGAGGATACCTTTTGGGAAGTTCTTTTGCTAATTGGAATGCTTAAGTCCATGGGGCTTCTGTATCCAACTGCATTTCCCAGAGTACTTTTTTTTGAACTAGATTAACAGCATCCCTTAGTTCTAGGTTTTTAAAGGATTTCTTTTTTTTAAAAAAAGGGAGGAAGCCCTTTCCCAAGAAAAGGAAAAAACCCCCCAAAACCAAGGCTGACCAATATCGGTGCAAAACTGGACCCGTAATAAGGCAACAATTTGAATTATTTTTTGTTTTAGGGGTCCCTGGGGAAGTAGAATGTTTAAAGTTGCTGGACATAATTGGACTCGTAACTTTTTTCCGGTTGTCTTTTTAAATGGGTATGAGGTGTCCTTTTTTTGAAGATTGGGGAGATGTTTCGTTGGACCTGAACCCTGCTGATTCTTTTTGGTAACCTGGTGGGGTTTTTGGAACGGTGAGCCCATTGGGTTTTTGAAAGATGGGGTTGTCATTTTTGTTTAAGGCTATGGGTGTAATGTTGTATTTGGGGGTTTTTGGTTTTTGGGTTTTAAAATTTGATTTGGGAATTTGCATTTTTTTAAGGTAATTTTTGCTAAGATTTGTACTTTTGGGGGAGAACTTGTAACATGGTTTCTTACAAGTTGAATTTGCATGAAGGTTTAAAGGTAACCTTGGAAAATAATCCCCAACATGTTGCGAAAATTGGCAATTTTCGCCCCTTTTGAATGTTAAAGGTAATTCTGAACTTTTGAAGGGTGATAGGCCCCCAAACATTAGTAGATAGGGGTTAAGTTTTCCAATGGTTTGGGCCGTTAACTCCCCAAAATTTTCCCAAATTTGAGGACCTTGTCCAATTAGGTTGGGTTAACAGGCTGGTCCCTTTGGGACTGGGGGGAAAATAATGTGGTCAAACCCATAAAATATGTAGGATGCTTTTTTTACTTTTTTATTTGAAGGGGGTGCTAATTAAAAAAATTTCATTAAAAGGGGAAAACCTTGTTTTGAGGTTTGGGGTGAAACCAGCTTGTCCCTGTCTATTTTAATGTTTAATGGGAAATCCATATGATTAGAAAAAGTGAAATGTGTAAAACAGGTTACTTCCCATTAGGGAAGTTTATTTAAAAGGGCCCTCATTTTGGGTAGGGGGGTCCCTGCTAAAAATTGGTTAATAAATTTTTAAGGTTTAAAGGAATTCTGAAAATTTGGGGGTTTAATTAGTAACAGAGGGTAAGGGTTTATAAGGTGTAATTTTGTTTTTTTAATTGGTTACAAAATCCAACAAATTTTTAACTTTCTTGTGACAGCAGGTATAAGTGTAGGACTGTCTTACAGATGGTCCTGGGTTTGAATACTGCATTTCCATACACTTTTAATGTTGTTCCCCTTCCCATTATAGTCACTCTCACTTATAACACTTAACAAAGTGTAGCTGATATTGCTTATACTGTATGTATGAGGGCTGAGACACTAGTCTTGTGTCAGTCATTTATTTATTTATCTATGTATTATCCACTTATTATCAAATGTATGACTGTGGGTATACTGTGTACTATATTCCTGTAAGTATATTTCTGCTCTCTGGACTGCCATGATCTTCACATTTATCAAACACACATGCACAACTGCCTGTGTATCAAATAACCTGGAAATTACATTGCTTGCCACTGTTGTGCAGCTCTTAACATTGCACTAAATTCTTGCTTGGCAGAGTGCAGCCTCGAGTACCATGTACACACTCCCAGTAGACACCATAACTGGAATTGGTGGGAAACCATCAGTCTCCATTGCTCTTGATCTGTGGTAGACATGGCAGGCATTTGTGGAGAGGGTGTGACTTTTAGGGCACAGGGATGGGCTGCCCAGAAGTCCAAGATTTTTAGTAGACTCATAGTGAATCACCACATTGCTAGGTTGCTGCAAGGAGACAATTCTGATTCCCAGTATAAATCAGAAGCTTAGGATAGCTTCACCTAAGCTGTATCTAGTGCCATTGGTATCCCATGCACTGGTGACCAATGTAGGCTCCACTCTAGTGACCTACATCAGAGGAAGAGGGATACCATTGATGCTCGTATCAAGGAATATAGGACAGAGGACATCCCACAGATGTGTAACTATCAATTACAGAGAGTACTTGTAAGGCTTAAAAGCTGAATATGCACAAGACTGGTATTCATAATGGTATTCTGTTATGTTCTGTTTTTTTCCACAGCTACCATGGAAAGGGAGTGCAATATTAGGACCCATGATGCAAGATTGGCAAGGATGAGGGAGGCGTGTGGTATGTATGCAGCAGAAGACCAGTGTATTGTAACATTAAAAGTTAAAGATAGCTTAAATGGTATTTTATACAGCTGTATCAAACTGAGAATGCATATCTGAACTGTAAAATCAAGTATGCATGCATTAGTCTCTAGCGCAAACCAAGACTACAATATTAGACTTTAGTCAGTGGTGCTGGGTTCAAATACCACACTTCCCAACTATATAATACTGGTAATTCTGTGTAACTTAAAGGTTTAAATTAAAAGCTGTATACCAGTGGCACACATGCTCAGTAATCTGTATAACTGGAACATGCATATGTGCAATATTTGCACATGTAAATGAGTACTTACTGCAAGCTGTAGTACAGTGTGCATCTGTTAGGAGCTGATAGACTTAAAAGTAATAGTTATCTGTTAGGCTGTGGTAGTCTTAAGAATAAAGGTTAAGATAATTGAGTCAAATAATTGTATTAATGCATTGTACAGGTTCATAGGTGTGTACTAGACTAATGGCCCTAGAGCCTATACAAGCCTAGCCCATAGAAGTCCCCTGGCATTGTGCCGCCCAACGTTAGTTCCCAGTACCTCTATCAAGCAGAGCCACTGAAGTGATCCCTGGGGTGAACTTTCTATTTCCCATCCACTCATCAAGATTTCTCTTGAAGAGGGCCAGTGAGGTGCTCTGCTTGACATGTATGGGAAGTCGATTCCAGAGTATGGGCAGTCTCTGGGTAAGGAACATGTCCCTCCAGCATGTTCTGTTGGTTGTGATAATGAGATTGAGGTCTCTGGAGCATGTGGTGTGGAGGGAATGGGATTTGTTTAGATGTAGCATTTCTAACAGAGCTGGGTCAGACATGGCTTTGTAAGTCAAGCAGAGATCACCTCTTAGTAGATAATATGAGACAGAGAATAGCTGGAGTTTTTTGAGTCTGTCCATGTAGGACATGTGTTTAAGGCCTAGGATCCTCTTCATGAGGTACTTTTGTGGCCTCTCCAGCTGTTGCAGGTGTGTAGTGAGGTACATGCCAAATGGGGCATTATACACTATGATTGGTCTAATGAGGGATGACTAGAGAGATGATGACTTCTTTCTTCCTGGATGCAAAACCTTTGGTAATGAGATGTGCCACATAGAAGGACTTTCTGACCACAGTGGCAATGTGATGTTCGAAAGAGAGGTTGCTGTCAACCTGTGTCCCCAATCTCTTATAACACCTTCAGTGTTCAGTGGGCTCCCATCAATGTTGTAATTTGTGGGAACTGAGTTTTTCCCAAAGGGGATAACAACGCATTTTTTGGCATTAAGCTTAAGGTACTAATCTTATCTCTTTTTTTATATTGTTTTATATCATTATGTGCTGTCATCTCTCATTTTTATATTGTTTTACCATTATGTGCTGTCATAATGTGTCCATGTCATCCATGTGTACCACATCATGAAATGCTCCACAACACAGTGGGGTAGGCCTGCCTCACAGGATATACCTGCCCCTACTGCACCGACCCTGGCACCATTGCCTAGCATGTATGGGACCCAACCTGGCAGCATCACTTTTGCTGCCTCTGCACTACCTGCCTCCTGAGGTAGTTCTGCCCCAGAGGATAATCCAGTGGTTCTCTCCAGGAGCAGTGGCAGAGGTGGTGAGTTTATCACCCATGCTGAACTGCCTGGGATGGTGTGTAGGGTTGTGCACCACAATGTTGGTGCACACCTAAACCAGATGTAGGCTGTTTTCCCTCATTGTAAGTAGGACCAGGAGGAGTAGAAGGCGACGTCACCAGTGGTGGAGTGACATGACACTGATGACATTCCAGTGGGTGAGGACTCAATTCTCACTGTCATCCAGCTTGAAAAGCATGGGTCCTGGATGTGCCCACTCTCACCCCATCCATGGTGTCCCCCAAACTATTGTGTCCTTCAGCATCCCTGTGTCTTGTCTTGTTTATTTTGTCTGACTACAATTGCCTCCTCACCTACCCAACTTACCAGACCCAGACATACCTACATCCCTTCAAAGAAAAACACAAATTCAACCAGCACCATGCCAGTAAAGTGTTTATTGCGATCTGGTACCTCGGCTTTTCACCTTCAAATGGATCACAAATCCAAAGTGCTGTTAACTGTTATTTATACAAATTTTCTAATACCTACATCCCTTCCCCAACATTCTTCTCTCTCTCAAGAAATAAATAATCGTCCCATACATAGTTCTCATTTTGCACACGTTTTCTTAACATACTTGATTCAGTCCAATTGGCTATACAGCATGAATGTGTTGTGGTCACCACTCCCTCTGGAGGTGACAGTCCAAGTTCAGCTAATATTCTGCATATATTATCAGTTTTTACTGTTGAAGAAATGGATAGCTATGGTTCTTTTCAACCTCCCTCATGCACATTCCTGTATGGCTTCCCATTTGTTCTTCCTCCTGCTTGCTCCCCATTTCACTGCTGTCCTATCTTCTGCATTTCTTTCCTATGATGCATTATTGTGTGACAGTGCACATCACTCAACAATGCCCAGAAATGGTAATATGAAAGTACTTAAAAGTGTTAGATTCAGTTGTATTCAAACCAGTACCATCTGGCCCCAAACATGAATATATCACTGCATTAATTGCATTAACACCTGCCTCCACAGAGTCAGGTAAGTAGCACGTGTATTCCAGAGGCTCAATACTAAATGTCAGACTTTAGCATCCCCCCTTTCACCACTGTCCTATGTTCCCCATTTGTTTTCTTTAATGCATTTTTGCACAATGGTGCACATCACGCAACAACACACACCAACCATAATACAAAAGCACATCACGCACCAACACACACTAACCATAATACGAAAGAAGTTAAAAGTATTACATTTAGCTGTATTCAAACTCAGTACCATCTGTCCCCAAAAAGGATTGCATCACTGCATTAACTGCAATAACATGTGCCACCACAGAGACAGTTAAGTAGCAGGTGTATTCCAGAAACTCAGTCCTGTCAGACTTTAACAATGTGGCTCACGTTTGAGCACTGCTTAGCAGTATGTAAACATGTATATCTGGCATGCATATACACTTTGCTAACTGTTGCGCAAACCTGATGCTCCTCGCCCTATGAAAATGTATATATTATGTTGTATTACTGCTGTGTACTGTCCATTTCCATTGTATGACATGAAATTACATGTAGAAACATTACAAACTGAGGACCCTATTCAACTGTATGTCATATATTTAAAAGACATCCATGTGTTGCCACCCTCCCAAGCACTACAACCCTGGGGTCTCAGTACTTTTTCCACACATATATCAACCACACTGCAAAATGTAATACCAAGTGTTGTGTGCTATGCAATGCACATCAATCTGGTAACATGCAGACTACAACTATTCACCCATATGCTAAAAAGCCTTATCTGCAAGGCTACTGCAGGAATCAGCATGGACTATATCCCCAGGTACATAGGTGACCTTTAACACACTTGACCCTACCCATGTTGGTTTTGTCAAGGGTAGATCTTGCTTATTACCCTTGTGGATTTTTTTGGATACTGACCCCAAAGACCTGGATAAGGGATAAAAGGACATACTGCCTATGTTGAGTTATCCAAGGCCTTTGACACTATCCCCCATTCATGTCTCATAGTGAAGATCTCCCAATTGGGATTAGGCCATGCAGTACTAGATGGATAGCCAACTGGCTAAACAACAGAACACACACTCTCAAACTTACGGACTGCACCTCCACCACTAGCTACTCACCAGTGGAATACAACAAGGATCTGTGGTGGGCCTTTATCTGTTTGGGAAATACTTCCTTGTAGCACAGGCAAAGATATATGGCCTGTGCTTTACCAAGTTTGCAGATGACTGTTAACTGGAGACACTGATATAGAGTCCCCATTGATGGTAACATATTACAGTAGTGGCTGATACACACTGATGGTTAGTGACAGACTCACAGTCTGAACTTTAAGCATACAATGACTCTTTGTCACCTATGTCAATAACATATCCCTGCAAATCATGATATACATAGCACCCCCCACCAAGCTTAAACACAGCATTGTGAACTTGGGAAGACATGTTGATAGCACTCCACACTTTTAACATTATGTGCCCATAAAGGTGACATACACACAATCTGCATTGCGCACATCATACATATGGACATCACATCCAAGACCAGGGTAGTCATACTTCTGCTGTACTCTACTCTTACCACACCAATAATGGAGTACAATGCTCACATGTCTCTGTACCTTAACAGCAGCAATAGAAGAGAACACAGGGTTGTGCCTGAGAGACTCCAAGGCCTTCAAACATGACATACATGGAAAGACTGACATACCTATCACTGTACTCTGTATCATGCAGGCTGCTGACAGGTGACCTATGGCTGACTTGCAGAGCAGTCTCAGACCCTGCCCTTCCGAAAATGATGGACATCTGCAATTCAAATGGGACAATTATAATTTTCCCCAGAGTTATCAACCTAGCCTGTGACATAAACAGAACATGCTGGGGAGACAGATATATCCCACAACAATTCACACTCATCTTTATTAGGCTTCCACTGTGTGTGAAGCATTGCTTATCAATGATTCTGTTGAAGTGCAACCTTTACTACTGGTTGGGTGATTGTAAAGTCACCACTGGGCTGGCGCCTATGCCCCTCATGGACAGGGCAAGTTGGTGCTGCTCACAAACATGGTTTACAAAAAATGACCATCCAACTATGCTCAATAAGGGTGCTTATGTTTTTATACTGCTTGGCTTCTAAACATCCTAGTGCTATTAGGCTAGTAGCTTGACATGAACCTATGAAGCTATGTGCCTATGAAGGCCTCACAACCTGTTGTCCCCATATGGCGTGTTGATGTCATCTACTATAAGTTCGCCTGGACTCTTGCATAATCCAGAATTGTGCCATGGCTCTTGTGTAATGTACTGTATTCTGTAGTCTGTGTACATATAGGTAGGGGTTCTGTTCTCACTGCAGTCAACTAGATGTGTGTGTGTGTGTGTGTGTGTGTGTGTGTGTGTGTGTGTGTGTGTGTGTGTGTGTGTGTGTGTGTGTCTAGACAGCAGCACAGACAAGTGTATCCTACAGTTAAAAACAAGTAATCTCCGTGGTATCTCCAATGTCTCAAAACAACCCACTAAAGTGTAGTGGGTCCAAAAACAAAACAGTGTAAGAAACTTCTCTGTGTTCTAGTTAATCATTGTATATTAATCAGATCAGACAGATCAGGTTATATATATTTATATATATTGTTTTGATTGCCAAATGAACTAAGGTTGATATATTTCCAGCCATGTAGTATATTGTCTTGGATAACATCACAGACTTAATAATCTACTTAATAATCTGGTTAAATAAGAGGTACCACATCATTATGAATTTTATTTAAAGTACATAAGGGTTATATATTATTATGACAGCTACTAAGTAGGGCAGGACTAGCTTGAATGTCACACTGATTGGGGAAGGTACATAGGTTCATAGGTTGGTACTAGGCTATCGGCCCTAGAGCCTATGCAAGCCTAGTCATAATAATTCCCAATTCCCTGGGTATTTCCTCCCACAATATTTACTTCTCTGGGCCCCTGACTAGCAGGGCGACTGACATGATCCCCGGGGTGAATTTCCTATCTTCCATCCAATCATCAAGGTTCCTTTTGAAGAGGGCCAATAAGGCGCTCTGCTTGACATGTATGGGCAGTCTATTCCAGAGTATGGGGAGTCTCTGGGTCAGGAACCTATCCCTCCAGCATGTTTTGTTCATTGTGATGACAAGGTTTAGATCCCTGGAGCGTGTGGCTCTGAGAGATTGGGATTTCTTTTAGTGGAGTATGTCCAACAGCTCAGGGTTTGACATGGCCTTGTATGTTAAGCAGAAATTGCTTTTAAATAGACGATATGCCACAGAGTATAGCTGGAGTTATTTTAGACGGTCAGCATATGGCATCTGCTTTAGGCCTGTGATTCTTTTAGTGAGATATTTCTGTGGCCTTTCCAGCTGTTGCAGGTGTCTTATGAGGTACATTCCAAAATGTGGCATTGTACTCTATAATGGGTTTAATGAGGGATGAGAACAGTGGGACAATAACATCCTTTTTTCTGGTTGAAAAGCCCTTAGTGATGAGGTGTGCCACATAGAAGGATTTCCTGACTGTTGTGGCGATGTGGTTATCGAAAGTGAGACCACTGTCCACCTGTGTCCCTAAGTCTCTCATCATGCTTTCGATATTTAGCATCCTGCCACCTATGTGGTAATTCATGGGTACATGTTTTTTTCCAAAGGGGATAACTATACATTTCTTGGCATTAAGCTTGAGCCCATGGCTCTGGCACCAGGCATCTGTTTCTATAAGGCCTTTTTGTAGAATATCCACATAATTTGGTGATTCAATAATAGCTCCCAGTTTGTAGTCATCTGTGAACTTTGTTAGCCAGAGACCCTTAGTGTTGGCCTGTACTACAGAGAAGCAGATGCCAAACAAGAGTGGTCCCAGGACTGAGCCTTGAGGTACTCCACTTGTCACTTGTCTGGAGCTGGATTTGGAGTCGGCTACTTTTACAGTCTGGGTTCTGTCAGTAAGCCAGTTGACAACCCACTGAGTGACATAGGGATTTATGCCCAGCTTAGTAGGATATCTATGATTCAAAAGTGGGGGATGGTGTTGAATGCCTTGGCAAGGTCCAGATAGGCTGTGTGGACCACCTTACCCTCATCCACAGCTCTGGAGACTGATTCGAAGAAGTCAATCAGATTCAGGAGACAACATCGGCCCTTCACAAAACCAAACTGGGTGGGGTCCAGTGTTTGAAGGTTGCCAATGTCTTTGTTTATAAGTTCCATGATAATGCGTTCCATGCCCTTGCAGGTCAGGCTTGTCAGACTGATGGGACGGTAGTTCCCGGGATCCAAGGCGGATCGTCCCTTGTGGAGCGGGATAACTGTAGCTGTGCGCCACTCAGTGGGTATGAAGCCTGATGTGAGGCTATGATTAAACATGACACTTAGGTAAGGTGCCAGTTCATTTTGTAGTTCATGTAGTACACAGCCTGTGATGTCATCTGGTCCCATGGATGCTGTATTCTTAGATTTGGAGAGTGCGGTTTCTACCTGTGTGGCCATGATTATCGGAATTTGACAATCTTTTGGTATTGAGATGGGCCCTTTAGGGGGTGAGAGGCAAGTGAAGTTGGCACTAAATCGATCTGCCAGGATATTAGCAATATCCTTGGGATTAGTATATTTAATGCCATTCTGTTGTAGCTCAGAGGAGATCTGAGCATTGCCATTTAGATTCTTGACATAACTATAGAATGCCTTGTGGTTGTCTTTGGAATCTTTGGCAATTTTATTTTTGTAACTAGCTTTTGAGGATTTTATGAGGGATCTCAGCTTCTTATTGAGGCTGGTGAGGGAGTTTTTTGCATCCTGGGATTTTCCTCTTTTCTGCAACAGTTTCTTCCTTCTGTTGTATAGTTTGTTTATAGCAGGGGACCACCAGATTCACTTCCATTTTTTGGAAAAGAGCATTTTGGTTCTATTTGGGATGGCACGATTCATGCATGAGTGGATGTGCTCGTACAGTGCCTTAGTGTAGAATTCTGCAGTCGAATTTCCAGATCCTGTCTGCGTGGGTGTTGTGAAGTTTGTCACTTCTGACTTCAGTAGCATGAAGTTGCCTTTGTAGAAGTTTTTTAAGGGGCTTTCCTTACTGGGGGGTGTGGGTGGGATGTGGATGTCAAAGGTGATTTGCTTATGGTCAGACCTGACCAATGAGGGAGTGGCCACTGGTGTGGAGCATCTATCTCCCATGTTGGTAATGACCAGGTCTAGGATATTGGCTCCCCTGGTGGGACAATGGATTAGTTGATCCAGGGCATTGGAATTTATGAATTGCACACATCCGGAATATTACTAGTGTACATGTAGAAGAGGTCCATGACAACATGTTAGTCTACCTCACAGTCAAGGAAACTCAAGCTGTCCCTATACATGCATGCATCAGGTGCTGTCCCCAACTTATGTGAATGCATGTTAACTTACTCCCTTGTATGGGAACACAGGCTGTATGGAGGGTGTGTTAAACTGTGTGTTTAACTGTATCAGGAACGTGTATTTGCTGGGTCACACTATAGGTGATCTGTGATGTTGTCACAGCACATGGATGACGGCAAGACAATGCATACTGCCAATTGTGACCTGGCCTAGGGTTTTGACACAATCACATATGCAGGTATCATAAGCTCCTAAGCTAGGAATTAAATCTTACGTTTGTTGATGGGACAAAGCATGTGAAAGTTGGTGAATCAACCTGTACCAGTAGAGCTGTCACCATTGGCAAACCCCAGCCCTTCACTGTTTGAACTGTATTTCTTGACAGTTCAGGATAACGTATATGGTCTTTGGATTACCAGGTTTTCTGATTACTGCATATTGTGTGCAATCATGGAGTCCACTAATGGTGATAACATAGTACAGGAGGAGCTAAAACATATAGCTGAATAGTGACAATGCAGAAATGTGCATTTGTAATGTTGTCTGTCCAAAAAGTGGAGTTGCATATTAGTTATAGTATTGAAAACAGTCCTGCAATGCAGAAACCCAGTGATGCAAGCACTGGGAACACATTTATATAGCCAGTCTGAAGTTTGACCACCAAGTGTCCGCACTGCTATTGAAAGCCTATGTTGTGCACATCATAAGTCATGCGCTCATATTGATATCTTAGGATTGTATGACAGCACTGTAGTCAAACCTCATTACAACACTAATAGAGTATAATGCACAGTTTTACATGTACCTCACCAGACACATGTAGAAGCTGGAGACACCACAGGGCTTTATCAGCAAGATAGCACAGGGCCTACATGTCATGCCATGAAGTATGTGGATAGATTAAAAGCCATGTCACTATAAAGTTTATTGTATAGGATGAGGTGACTTCTGTCTGGCCCCAAACCAGTCTCTCACCCTGCCCTGGTGGGAGTACGGAATATCCAAAAATGTGATATAGCTGATGACATCAGCAGTGACTGTTGTGGAGAAGATAACAGTGTATCACATGCTGCTGTAAAATGCTCTATTTAATGTCAAGTAACACACACACACCACACCGTTGACTGCATCAGAATAGAACCCCTATATATCTATGTACACAGACTACAGAACACAGTACTTAACCTAAGCACCACTGCTCAAGTCTTATTTATACATGAGTGCAGAGAATTTTCATTAGATTACATCAGCAGGCCGTGTGGGAGACAAGAGGTTGGGAGGCCTGTATGAAATGGATGTGTAGGCATGAGCAAGTATCAAAATACTGGCAATCTACGTAACTGGAAAAGTAAATGTAGGATACACATGTCTGCTTTGCTGTCTAGTCACACACAGCTAGTTGACTGCAGTGAGAACACAATCCCAACTTAAGTACACAGGCAACAAAACACAGTACTTAACATAATCTGGTGGTCCCCTGCTATAAACAAACTATACAACAGAAGGAAGAATCTGTTGCAGAAAAGAGGAAAATCCCAGGGTGCAAAAAACACCCTCACCAGCCGCAGTAAGAAGCTGAGATCCCTCATAAAATCCTCAAAAGCTAGTTACGAAAATAAAATTGCCAAAGATTCCAAAGACAACCACAAGGCATTCTATAGTTATGTCAATAATCTAAATGGCAATGCTCAGATCTGTTCTGAGCTTCAACAGAATGGCATTAAATATACTAATCCCAAGGATATTGTCAATTTCCTGACAGATCTATTTAGTGACAACTTCATCCCCTCAAGGGCCCATCTCAATACCAAAAGATTGCCAAATTCCGGTAATCATGGCCACACATGTAGAAATCACAATCTCCAAATCTAAGAATACGGCATCCATGGGACCAGATGACATCCCAGGCTGTGTACTACATGAACTACAAAATGAACTGGCACCTCACCTAAGTGTCATGTTTAATTATAGCCACACTTCAGGCTTCGTGCCCACTGAGTGGTGCACAGCTACAGTTATCCCACTCCACTAGGGGGGATCCACCTTGGGTCCCAGGAACTACTGTCCCATCAGTCTGATGAGTCTGATCTGCAAGGGTATGGAATGCATTATCATGGAACTTATAAACAAAGACATTGGCGACCTTCAAACACGGGACCCCACCCAGTTTGGGTTTGTGAAGGGCCGATCTTGTCTCCTGAACCTGACTGAATTCTTTGAATCAGTCTCCAGAGCTGTAGACGAGGGTAAGGCGGTCCACACAGCCTATCTGGACCTCGCCAAGGCTTTTGACACCATCCCCCACTCTGGAATCATAGATAAACTTACTAAGCTGGGCATAAATCCCTACATCACTTGATGGGTTGCCAACTGGCTTACTGACAGAACCCAGATTGTAAAAGTAGTCGACTCCAAATTCAGCACCAGACAAGTGACAAGTGGAGTACCTCAGGGTTCAGTCCTGGGACCACTCTTGTTTGGCATTTACTTTTCTGAAGTACAGGCCAACACTAAGGGACATTGGCTAACAAAGTTCACAGATGACTGCAAACTGGGATCCATTATTGAATCCCCAAATGATGTGGATATTCTACAAAAGGGCTTTACAGAAACAGATACCTGGTGCCAGAGCCATGGGCTCAAGCTTAATGCCAAGAAATGTATAGTTATCCCATTTGGAAAAAAAAAACATGTACCCATGAATTACCACATAGGTGGCAGTACACTAAACATCAAAAGTGTGATGAGAGACATAGGGACACAGGTGGACAGTGGTCTCACTTTCGATAACCACATTGCCACAACATCAGGAAATCCTTCTGTGTGGCACACCTCATCACTAAGGGCTTTTCATCCAGAAAAAAGGAGAAGGTCATTATCCCACTGTACTCATCCCTCATTAGACCCATTATAGAGTATAATGCCCCATTTTGTATGTACCTCACAAGACATCTGCAACAGCTGGAAAGGCCACAGAAATACCTCACTAAAAGAATCACAGGCCTAAAGCAGATGCCATATGCTGACTGTCTAAAAAACTCCAGCTATACTCTGTGGCATATCATCTACTCAGAGGTCATCTCTGCTTAACATACAAGGCCATGTCAAACCCTGAGCTGTTGGACATGCTCCACTTAAAGAAATCCCAATCCCTCAGAGCCACACACTCCAGGGATCTAAACCTTGTCATCACAATGAACAAAACATGCTGGAGGGATAGGTTTCTGACCCAGAGACTCCCCATACTCTGGAATAGACTGCCCATACATGTCAAGCAGAGTGCCTCCTTGGCCCTCTTCAAAAGGAACCTTGATGATTGGATGGGAGATAGGAAATTCATCCCGGGGATCATGTCAGTCACCCTGCTAGACAGGGTTCCAGAGAAGTAAATATTGTGGGAAGAAATATCCAGGGAATTGTTATGGCAAGGCTTGTATAGGCCCTAGGGCTGATATCCTAGTACCAACCTATGAACAGACATGTGTGAGTTGTTAATGCTTCATCAGGTCTGTTACATCTAATAGATGTCCTAAAGGAGGTCATCAAGGGCATGCATGATGACAATGGTATCATCTTGTGGAACTTGAACAGGTCAAGGCATTTGACACAAATTCACACTGTGGTCTTCAATCAACACTGTCATATGAGGCCATGAACAGCTATATCACCAAATGGGTAGACCAATGTATGACATATGTGGCATCTCATTATGTTGAAATCTGTGATGAGACATATCTCAGGTCCAGTGATCAGGTCAGTACATCAGCGGTGTCTGCTTGGCCATTTCCTGCCCATTAGTTAAGTGATGGACATCACAGATGACATACACATGCTGTGTCCGATCAGCTGCCTGAAAGACTACAGCTTGTGGGCAGTCATTGACTCCAGTTGTGATACTAGTATAATACAGACAGTATCAACACATACCAGATACTGCTGCCACAGCCATGACAACACTTGCATTGACAAGACACATGGAGGGATTTGTTGAATCTGGAAACAGACACACCACCCAAGTATAATGTGGACATCACACCCTGTAATCAGTCCTATAGGCATGTGACCTGTGTCCTGGGGTAGATGGTAAGTGGTACATTGACCAACATGTGGTCACAGTGCTGACTACTCCCTTGAATGTTATACAACTGCTGGGTACTTGAAGTGCATGCATATTAGAGACCATAATAATTTTATGATTCCCAGCCTTCATAGCACCCATAACTGTGTACAATGCACCTTTCTTCATGTACCTCCCTACACATCCTCCAGTGATGTGTTACTGAAGTGTACCACCTTTACAGCTTATTGAATGCTGGGCACATGTAAAACAGAATTGAAAACAGTTGCACACCAAGGCATTCTTTTTGGGGAATATACAGAGGTGCCTGGTGACTTCAAATCAAAGGTGGACTGCAGGAGACAGTGGAATGGGTGGGGCCAACATGAATCGGTGTGGCCAACTAGAACGGGGTGGGGCTATGCTAAAAAACACAAAAACTGGGACTTTAATTAAATATGCTGCCCTGGGTGCCACTGCCAAATCATCATTATGAGAGTCCAATCAAGACAAAATGAATTGTAGAAGAAAAAATTACTTCAGTGCATTGGCTACATGACAGCTTATTTAATATCTAGATGTAAACAAAAAGGTTGCGAGGCATGAAAAAAATAAATTACTTTTTAAATACATTACTGGAATGCCAGTCAAAATCTGGTATATAAAATTAAGGAGCACTCAACTTAAACCACTTCTCCTTGCATTAGTCAAAAAGGAGGCTGCATTGTGAATGCAAGGTGTCCTGGCTTTATGAGATATGGAATGATTATTTAAAAAGACCAATGTTAGGGGTGGGCACACTAAACAATCTTGGAATGATTTTGAAAAAACAAGCAGTCTTAAGATGTTGCACACCAATTACACGTCCTTCAAAGAAATATTAAATGAAAAAAAGAGAAACCAGGTAAACAAGTCATGCTAGCAGTGAAAATGAAGACCAATAAAGTGACAAATATACTGAAGGTGTCCTCAGGTCCCAAACTTTCAGTTAGCACTGTTTATATACAAAGACCCTGCATGCAGGAAATATGGAAGACCCAGTACATCAATAGGGTTGTAAACTTGACAGAAAGCTTGCCTTGACCAGGCTGCTAATTTAGAAAATGCCATGATAGCACTGCAGAAATATGGCATTCAGAAAAGATGAAGAACCTTATCAGAATTATATACACATTTCTTACAGGACTTCTTCTGATTATGTAACCTATGTATGTATCTGTACTAGACAATGGATCACACAGACAGGCCAGTTCCAAGTCTAGCCCGAGGGACAAACAGTATGATGTTGGATTGTCCCCTAACTTTGATATAAAGATTGCTACTGCTGTAACAAATCAGTAACAATCTATATTATTGACCAAGTCCTCCGCAACATGATGGTACCAAAAGCAGGCAAACCTTCATGTGTAAACACAATTTATTGCAGCAATAAAGGCTCTCCAAAACATAAACGAAAAAATTCCACAATGAGTTTTCATCTATCACTTCATCAGATGTACAAACACTAACACATCAAAGCCCTTTATAAACATGGCCAAATTCAAATCACCCAATGAAAATCCACCCTTAATTAGATACATATAAATATTTTTGCAACTAAAACCTATTATTTCACATATGATAAATAATTAATACAATATATTATTTCATAACCTATATGATACATCTACTGTAAATAAAATATATAATTACTTAAAACACACTTAAACATTAAAACAATCCTAATATATGTCCCTCTCATATAAGGTAATAAAATCTCAGAATGGTAAATACTCCCTCTTGTGGAAAATTTTATAAAAATATTTTGTGTAAAAATAAATAATAGTTCTTATATGTTCTTTTACTAACATTTATATATACTAACTTAAAAAATGTTTAAACATGTTAAAAAACTTGTTAAAATAAAAGTGACTGTGTCCGTCTCCTTCACGAACTGAGTGAAGTTAGGTTAAGGTTAGGAAGGATTCAAGGAACTTTCTTTTCTTCTATGTCTGACTCCTCCTCTGTTGTTCGTACAAACAACTGCAACTCAAGCAAGGCAAGCGCAAGCTGAAAAAATAAAGTTTTTTCACCAACCAGTAGCACCTTAGCAAGTAATCATCACAGTACTGTCTTACAGCTAGTACTACTGATTGGTTCTCACTCTCTTCTCAAAAAAGAGCAAGAAACAATCATTAGCCATCCAGCCGTCCACGTCACGTACGTGACTGCAGACATGGCAGTCCAACCCCCACTTCTACTTACTGTGTGGTTAAACCCGCATAGACTTCTGGGTATCAAACTGATGCCTTCTCATTAATCTGAACTGCTTTCACAGCAGTCTAGGATTGACAGAAATGCTAAAAAACAAAAAAAACAAAAAACCCCGGAACTCGACGAGCATGCGCAGTTTGAGTTCCGAGACTTTGCGAGTCAGTCGGATTCACATAGATCATGGTCTGCAGTCAGCCACTAATTATTTAATAATTATTTATATATATTTTTTTATTTTTAAAAATGAATTTGCAAACGTTGAATCTTTTCAGTTGGGGGAGGGTGCAGTCCTGCAGTTCGATGGCATGAGCCGCTACTGGGTGGCACCTGATGGCGCGGAACACCAATAGGTTAATCTGTTCATAAGTGCTTGCTAGGCTAGCAACCACAAGGACCTTTTTAAGCCTAGCCATGCATACCAAATCTCTGACAAGTTCTGATACCCTTGATAAGTCTAAGCAGGGGCCTGGG
Source organism: Protopterus annectens (assembly GCF_019279795.1). Lineage (NCBI taxonomy): Eukaryota > Metazoa > Chordata > Ceratodontiformes > Protopteridae > Protopterus > Protopterus annectens. Next base: position 453,703,863 of record NC_056742.1, read on the forward strand.
AGATGAACCATTTGCAGGTTGCTTGTGTCCATCAGAGACATAGCTGCCAAACCAGGGATGAATTTCCTGTTCCCCATCCAATTGTCCAAGTTGCACTTGAATTGGGTTAGCCAGGAACTCTGCTTCATATGGATGGGGACCCTGTTCCAGAGATGGAGTAGTCTCTGGTTCACATAAATGTCTCTCCAACAGGTACTATTTATATTAGAGGCAATGTTTAAGTCTTTAGAACAGATAATCCTGGTGCTGTTTGTTTTGTGGATATACAGGAGGTCCATCAAAATGGGGTCTGACAATGCCCTGTGTGCTAAACATAGATGTCCCCTCAAAAGCCTGTAGGTGACAGAATACAGAGATAGGGCCTTGAGGCAGTCTGAATAGGACATTTTACATACACCCTGTATTCTTTTAGTGAGGAACCTCTTTTTTTAATTTCTCCAAGTCTTTTGGGTTTTTAATACCATGACAAGAATGGACTCCATTCCTAAGTCAAAGTATGATTAAAGTACATGAAATTAGTATTGTTTCAATCTTTGATATCACCCATAAGTGCTCTTCGCAGCACCCACAATGTGCCCAGTAAAGACTCCTTCTGCAATTTGTATGGAGTTACATGTATCGGTAACATATCTAAATACGATTGTAAATTCTTTTTTATAAGACCCATTGCTCCTACTACTATTGGAACTGTCTGGGTATCTTTCCTCCACATTGCTCTCATTTCTGCCTACAATCCTGATAGTTTATGAATTTGTGTCTCTCTGTATGCAAGACACTGTAGTCACTGGATGTAGTGATTTCAATGATCAATGCTACTTCTGTCTTCTTTTCATGGATCACTATATCTGGTTTTCTCATATCTATCTTTTGAACTGTTGGTAATGGGTGATCCCATGTGATGTCGACTTCATAATTTTCTATGATGCTTTGTGACTCATGTTTCCAGTGTTTTTCAGCTACTGCAATATTAGAATATTTGCATAATCCCCAGTGCAGCAGTCTTGCCACATTATTATGCCTTTCAGTATACAGTCCTTCTGCCATTAGTATGTCACAACCAGCAACAAGGTGTGCAACTGTTTCCAATTCTGTTTTACAAAGCCTGCATTTGTCTGTTTCCCCCATCTGTTCAATGGACTTTGTAAACCAAATGTACATAGTCCACTATCTTGGGCAACCAATTTTAACCTTTCATCTTTTGTTTTGAACTCACTTCTCCTTATCAATTCCTGAGTTTAATCCTGATCAACATGAGGTTGTTCCAGGAGTTTTCTATGCATTTTCCAAATTTCTTGCCTTCTCATCTGATCCTTTACCTTATATTCTTTCTTTTATTTTTTTTTTGGCACACTCAGCTGCTGCCTGATTTTTCTCTACTTCTGGTTTGTTCTCCATTTCTGCTTGATGCTGATATACTTCTGTTAGACTAAGCACGGAAGCCACCTTAGATTTATTCTCCTCATGTTTCCAAACTTTCACAATGTTTGGGTCTTGTGAGGTCATCAGATATGTATGCAGTCCCACAATTGCAGATCTGTACATGTAATCAATTTCAAGAAGCCCCATACCTCCTTTGGAATGGGGAATATATATAATATTGGTATGCACTGATTTTTAAAAATCATTTGATGAGCATGAAACATCCATCTTGTTTTCCTGTCTAATCTATTCAACACCTTTTGGGGCCAGTCAGTAACTCCATAACTGTAAGTTTGGACAGGAAGAGCAAATTGGTTAATAGTTTGAACTTTGTTCCTAGATGTCAACATTGTTTTCAGGATTAAATTAAGTCTTCTAAAATATTCCTTACTAAGTTTTATTAGCATCTGTTCATGTTTTATTGCTGACCCTTCATCAGTTCCCAGATATTTATACACTCCCTCTTGCTCAAGTTCTTTTATATCACATTCCTGTCCCAAACTAATGTTTTCTTGGTGCTGCAGCTTTCATACTTTAAAGGTTGTTCTTGCACATTTGCCAAGACCAAATGACATTCTTATATTTTCTGAAAAAGCTTTGACTACTCGCAGTTGTGCCTTCAGTTCCTCATCTGATGAGCTATACAGTTATAAATCATCTACAAAGAGATGAGTGGTCTTTACACTTTGTTATCTGGGAGCCCAGTTATAGCCATGACCTAATCTGTTAAGCAGACAGCTTAATGGGTTAAGGGCAAGGCAAAAGAGCAGCGGTGACAGAGAGTCACCCGGTAATATCTCCTTTTGGATTTTGATCCCAGGAATAATAATTTGTCCTTTATTATGGCTTAACTGCAAAGTGGTTTGCCACTGTTTCATGGTCTCTTTGATGTATTTTATCATTGTAGGGTGTATCTTGCACATTTTTAAGCACTCATTTATCCATGAATGTGGGATACTGTCAGATGCTTTTTTGTAGTCTATCCATGCCATACTTCGATTCTTCCCCTTTCTACAGTATGCCGCTATGGCTTTATTTAACAACAAATGATCCTTTGTTCCATATGACTTTACTTTATTACCCTTTTGTTCTATTGCCAAAATTGAGTTTTCTTCTAAATTACTATAAAATCTGTCAGCATCAATTCTAGTGTATAGTTTACACGTCATTGGAAGGCAAGTTATTGGTCTATAGTTTTTAGGGTAGCTTGCAGGTTCACTGTTAAGTAGGAGCATTGTTTTTCCTGTTGTTAGCCAGGCTAGTGTCTGTTCAGGGTGTGCATATAAATAGTTTTTACACATGGCTAAATCTTCATGCAAAGATCTTGATACTTTTTGCCAGAAGTTAGGTACTACATCTGGGCCTGGGTTTTCCAATTAGAGTATTTTCTTAACTTTGTTTCAATCTCTCTGGCTGTAACTTCATCCCATTTCATATCCTGTACATTTCAGCTTCTTATACTTTCTTTTACATCTTCTATCCATTTGGCATCTTTGTTATGTTCCACAGGAGCTTCATAAATGTTTCAACAAAATGTATCTATTTTTTTCTTTTTTAGGTGGTCTTTCAATTCCTTTTACCTTGTCTCCCAGTTATCTATAAAACTTTTTTGGGTCATCAATAAACTGATTATTTTGTACTTTTCCTTTATATGTGCTGATATTTTTAGTTTATTATTTGTGATAGTGCATGATAAATGCTGATCCGTTATAATACTGTACACTGCTTTTATCATGTCTATCTTTCTGAGTAATTTTGTTGATCTGTTCCGTCTTCTATACTCTTCTAACAGTGACACTCCTTGTCTTAATTACTTTATACTTTTCTCTATTCAATACTTCCATGATGGCTTTCGATTTCTTCCCATCCTTTCCCTTACTACCCTGTGTTCTGGTGGTAGGACTTTTATCTGTTATTAATTGGGCTGCACAGTAATGTATCCTATTTACTTCTGTTATGTTGCATGCCTATCTATGGACAGTCCTAATTCCTGTGTTTATTTGTTGTATCAAACTTCTAACTTTTGGATTTTACTGACCTTCTGTAGTCTATTTCTTTCATTGATCTTAATATGTCTATCCATTTCTATTAAATTAAGCAACTGTTCTCTTAGATTATTTTCTTCTAAACAGAAGGCACATTCTTTGTTTGCCATTTCCTGTGGGCGTTCTATAGAAAGTTCCAGAGCATCTTCCTGTGCCACTTCTCTTCAGTTTCACCCTGTGTCAGCCGTTGCTCTTTCATATGGGAACTCACTGATCTATCACTCCACGACATTGACTGTGTCAGAGTTGCCATAGTTTCCTGTTCTTTCTCTTGCTGTATAGCTCCAACTGAATGTTTGTACTGGTTTCTTTCGGGAGGCTCCAAAGTATCTTCATATGTAAACTGATTAGATGCTTCCCACTCCACTTTTTTCCTTAATCTGGGTGTCCATTGCTCTATCCTGTTGCGTTGTTGTTATCTGAGATACATTTTCTACACTTAACCCTTCACTTTGCAGGTACTCCATAACCTCCGTTTCTATTTCTTTAACTTCTCCATTACTGTTCCTCTTTTCTACTTTTCCTCTTTGTTTTCTTGTTTTTTGTATTGCAAAATGTTCCATGCCTGGAAGACTTTGCCTGTATTTCTCTTTGAATATCTTTGGAGCTGCTCTTTTTTGCATTGATTAGTTTTGCTTTCTACTTTGCATAAATGTTGTATCATATTAAATCTTTTTTTTTCCCATGTCCATATGTCTTCTTCAGATGTCTGCTGTTCCTCTTGTTTATCCTTACTTGGGGACTACTTGTTCCATCATGCTGTGATATAACCTGTGTAGACTTTCTACACTGAATCCTTCACTTTGCAGACATTCCTTAACTTCCGCTTCTATTTTTTAACTTCTACTTGATTAATCTTCTGTTCTACATTCCCTCTTTGTGATCTTATTTTTAATTGTAAAATTTTCCATATCTGGATGCCTTTGCCTGTATTTCTCTTTGAATATCTTTGGGGCTGTCTTTTAATGTTGGCTATTTTATAGGTTCATAGGTTCATATGTTGGTACTGGGCTATCTGCCTGAAGGCATATATTAGCCCAGCCACGTTGTGCAGTATTCACTTCCCCTTTAGTAGTTCCCTAGAACCTTGTACTAGCAGCTAGTACCCTTGGCCCCTATCTAGTAGTGCTGTTGGTGTGATCCCCAGTGTGAACTTTCTGTTACCCATCCACTCATCAAGGTTCCTCTTAAAGAGTGATAGTGAGGGGCTCTGTCTTATGTAGATCGGGACTCTATTCCATAGTAAGGGAAGTCTCTGCTAAGGGAATCTATCCCTCCAGCATGTTCTATTCATTATTGTGTTGAGGTTTATATCCATAGAGCATGTAGCTTGAGTAGATTTGGTTTTGCTAAGATGGAGCATGTTCAACAATTCTGGGTTGGACATGGCTCTGTACGGAGGACAGAGATCGCCTCTGAGAAGGCAGTATGCAACAGAGAACAGTTTTAGCTTTTTCAATCATGCTGCATAGGGCAACTGTTTGATGCCAGCAATCCTCTTGGTTAGGTACCTCTGTGGTCTCTCCAGCTGCTGGAGATGTCTAGCCAGGTACATTCCAATTGGTGCATTGTACTCAATAATGGGTCTCATGAGGGAAGAGTGGAGGGGCACCGTTACATCCTTAGATCTTGATGCAAACCCTTTTGTGATCAGATAGGTCACATAGAAGGATTTTCTAACTACTTTGGCACCATGGTTATCAAAGGAAAGCTGACTATCTACTTGGGTCCCTAGATCCCTTATTTCTTCTTCAGATTTCAGGGGATTACCTCCTATGTTGTAGTTTGCGGGTACTCTGTTTTTTCCAAAGGGGATTACTACGCATTTTTTTGCATTTAGCTTGAGACCATGGCTTTGACACCATGCATCAGTCTCATTTAGGCCCTTCTGGAGGATCTCCATGTCAGCTGGAGAATCTATTATAGCACCCAGTTTGTCTTTCTCCTTTACATAAATATTGTACCATATCAGAACTTTCTTTCCCATGTCCATATTTCTTTTTTATACTCTTCAAATGTCTCTAAATTTTGTTCTTTAAATTTTTGCACTTCCTCAGTTGCTTCTTTTTCCAAACGGTGCAAGGTTTCTTGGTCTATATAGTGTTTTTTCATGGATCTATGGTATTAATGAACACACATTTTATTTGAAGCTTCTGACCATTTTTCTTTTTGAAGTATTTTTCTTTTCTCTAATTTATTATTTATCCTCAATAGTCCTCTGTGGACATTCCAGTTTTTGGATATGCCTGGTTAGGTACATGCCAAAGGGGGCATTGCACTCAATGACAGGTCTGATGAATGCTGAATACAGTGGAACAAGAACTTCCATAGACTTAGATGCCATACCTTTGCTTATAAGTTGCGCAACATAGAATGATTTCCTCACCACTGTAGATACATGATGGTCAAAGGCTAAATTATTGTCTATGTGTGTTCCTATGCCTCTGATTACTGGATCATCCCTAAGTTCCCTATTGTCAATATGATAGTTACTAGGGATGGATGACTTCCTGAAGGATACTATTATGCATTTCTTGGCATATAGTTTTAGTACAGGGCTCTGACGCTAGTTGTTTGTCTGTGTCAGGCCCTCTTGGAGAACATTCGTGTCAGTGTGGGATTCAATGACAGCTCGTAATTTGCAATTATCTGCAAATTTAGGCAGCTAGAGACCATTGACTTTGGCCTTGACTTCAGAGAAGTAAATGCCAAAAAGGAGTGGTCTAAGGACCAATCCCTGAGGGATTTCACTTGTGACTGACCTCTTTATAGAGGTGGACTCCCCAATTCTAACTTCCTGGGTCCTGTCTGTGAGCCAGTTGGCTATCCACCAGATGACATATGGGTTTGTACCTAAACTCTTGAGTTTGTTAACCATGTCCAAGCGGGGTATTGTGCCAAATGCCTTGGCCATGTTAACATAGGCAGTGTGAACCATTTTGCCCTCATCCATTGCTTTGGTGACCTTCTCAAAGAAGTCCACCAGGCTGAGTAGGCATGACCTGCCCTTGATGAAACCAAACTGGGTTCTGGTCCAGTGTCTGAAGATTTGCTATATCACTATTGATCATTTCCATGAGAATTCTTTCCATGGCTTTACATATACGACTAGTGAGACTTATGGTTCTGTAGTTTTCAGGGTCTGTAGATGGCCCATCATTGTGCAGAGAGATGACTGTTGCTGTTCTCCATTTGTCAGATACAAAGCATGTTTGGAAGCTGCAGTTAAATAATAATTCCAGAGGACCTAATAGGTCATGTTTTTATGCTGTTTAGAAGTCATCCTGGGATATTGTCTGGGCCCACTGATGCAGCATTCTTGGCCTTAGAGAGTTTTACACCAGATGGATGTGTGCTAACTGTTCAGCTTATGTACACACTGCAAACATAGGTGTTTGACAACATTAATGTAATGTATATCATTTTTGACAGTGTGGATTGTGCCATAGATATCTGCTATGCACACAAGGCAACTAGCCTGTATTGCCCATACTGTCAGATACAGATATAACAGTGTCCCTCCTAACACCTCCTGCAGATATCACATTACCAGGACAGCATGTGTGCTTATCCTCATAGAGTGTGGATGTGCCATAATAGTTGCCAAGTGTGTGTGTGTGTGCAGGCTCATCTGTTATCACTCCACATGACGTACATTACATCAGAGGCATGGGATTAGCGGTGGTATTATTCTGATATTGTCCATGATTGTGGTTGAGTCTTGTAATGTTTGCCATGGACCTTTAACTGTGGCCACCTTGCTGAAGACCTCTGCTGAGAGCACATTCATATTCAGGTATAATAGTTTGCACAGCTTTCTAATATGCACCCTACCACAATCACATGTCAGTTCCCCGTTAGATGTCCTCTGCATTAATCATGTAAGGATTCTTATCTCACACAGACATCCTCCCCATTGTTATGTCACCTTGTGTGACAGTCACAGACAATGCATTTTCATTGTACAGTCTGTATTGTACCATATAGATATGTGCTTGGTGTTGCTGCTACAACCATCTTCCATTGACATGCCCTTGTCTGCTGTATATGCAGGAGTTTCACCTGTCCCCTTTCCTTGTGTTCATTCCTACAATCCATCTGTGTGTCCCTATTCAAAACACACACTTCCCCTGAGTGATAATTTCACATGGCAGTCCCACACCCTCTTATAGATCATTAACACAGCTTTAGTACAGAATGCCAGGAATGGGATATCACAATACTCTGCACTATAGGTGCACTGTCCTGTACTGTATTTGGACCATATACTTCACATTCATACCCCTCAAGTATTCAGATATTCCCAGGATGTCCAAATGTGTTCCTTATTAAATTTGTAGCTTTCTGCCATATCACTGGGATGATTTCTGGACTGATATGACTCAATAATACAAACATTTGAGTGTATACCCCTCAACTGTCCTGATTTATGCAGAATGTGCAGATTTTGTCTCATATTTGTGATCTTTTCATCATAACATTTTTTTTCCTGGTCAATTATTGGCATGTCATTGCAAAGTGCAGTCAGAAACTGATTAGGTTCATAGGTTCAAATGATGACTGACATTTGAGTTTCAAACTTCATGCACTTCAGAAAGTTCATGCTAATGTGCAACCTATATATTCTATCAACTTTCAAATTTGAAAGTGCAATATTAAAAATCTGCCCCTATTTCTGGCACTTTGTCCCCCCATTTTTATGCTTTTGTCCAAATTTCTCTCTCTAAGAGGTTGTGAGTGTTACTGTCTAACAGATTCCTATGTAGCATCTATGTCAGTTTTGTCCCTACTACTGGTTATTTGTTCTCTCATTAAGTTGGCCTCTGTGCAGATGTATTGCACTAGCAGAATGACAACTATTTGTAAAGGCCTGGTGATCATTGTGGCATTCCGTGCAAATCCATGCACCATAGGTGTTCTCCTTTACATGGTATTGCTATCCGCTTTTGCTTACAAGGTGTTGCTACCAGCAATGCTGTTGTGAGCCACAAAACCTAGCTTAGGCATGCTGCACCCTATTAAAATGCATCATGTGCTACTGTGCATTTCACACCATCACATTAACTTGTAAACTCTGTGTAGGCTCTGACCAAACCCTACATTAAGTTTATTGAATTCCAGGGTTGCAGAAATTGAAATGAAAGACCCCATATGGGTTTTGTACCAGTTGAATGGAGAACAGCTGCAATTATTCCCCTGCATGAGGGAGGACCTGCCACAGACTCAGGCAGTAACAGACTGATAAGCCTGACTAGCATCATATGCAAAGCCATGGAAAGACTAATCAACCAGGACATAAGGAACCACTAAAAACTAGACCCATCTCAGTTTGGATTCATCATGGGCAAGTCATGCTTACTCAACCTGGTGTACTGAAAAGGTCACTAAAGCAATGGATGAAGGCAAAATGGTGCTCAGTGCATATCTCAACCTAGCTAAAGCGTTTGACGCAATCCCTCACTCAGGCATAGTAGAAAAGATAAATAAACTGGGAATAAACCCCTATTTCACCTACTGGATTGCGCTAAATAAACTGGGAATAAACCCCTATTTCACCTACTGGATTGTCAACTCACTTGCAGATAGGATGCAGGAAATTAATATAGTTCCACAAAGAGACCACCAGTGGAGTCCCCCAGGGGTCTGTGATGGATCTCTTCTGTTTGGTATCTAGTTTTCTGAAGTAAAAGTCAGTACCAAAGGCCATTGGCTGACTAAGTTTGCAGATGTCTGCAAGCTAGGAGCAGTCATAGAATCTACAAATGACTTAGCCATCCTGTATGTAGGTTTGTCCCAAATAAATAACTGGTGCCAAAATCATGGACTGGAATTAAATGCAAAAAAAAAATATTGTATCCTTTGGGAAGTCGTCTACCCTGGGAAACTACCACACTGACAGTAAGCCCCTAAGAGATGATCCAGTTGTTTGGGATTTGGGAACTTATGTTGAGAGTAACATAACTTCGGACTAAAATTTGTCACTTGTTGTAAGAAAGTCCTTCTGTATTGCACTGCTTATAAAGAAAGAGGTTGTATCTAGATCTAGGAATGTCATTGTCCCCCTTAACTCATCCTTAATTAGGCCAGTCATTGACAATAATGCCTTCTTGTGCACGTATCTGTCCAGACACATGCCATAACTGGAACGCCAACAGAGATACCTTAATAAAGGGATGCAAGGCATAAACAGCATGTCTTACATGGACAGACTCAAAGCCCTGTTACTGTACTCTGTATCCTACAGACTTCCAAGAAGTTACCTGTGTCTGGCATACAAGCACCCTCCATCCCAGTACTGGTGGATTTACTGTACATCAACAAGCCAAATAGCATCAGAAATACTTGGTCCTGGGATCTAAGCCTCTTCTGTAACATCAACAGAACGGTTTGGAGGGAAAGGTATATTTTTCATATGATACTACTGCTTTGGAACAGACTTCCCATCCACATAAAACAAATTTCATCTGTGTCCATTTTCAAACTCAACTTGAATCTATAGCTGGGAAACAGAAAATGTACCCCAGGCTGTCCCCTGCACTATTAATGAACAGAGGCAGCTCCTAAATTCTTTACCCATGCATTTGTCCCCTCGAATTATTGATGGTATGATCCCAGTTATTCTCATTAGGGGTAATACATAATTATTGACCATGGGATTGATATGGGTCCCCTCAGATTAGCTGTGGTATGATCCCAGTTATTCTCATTAGGGGTAATACATAATTATTGACCATGGGATGGGTAAGGCTATTCTCTAAACAAATGGGACAGGTTAATTTAAACACAAAAAGGGAAAATAGCTGAATTTAAAATGACCAGTACCTATCTATGAATCTATGAACCTATGAAAGAAAGGCTGGGGAAGCTTTGCTGCCTGATGACCTAACTATACACAAGAACCATTGCCGAAAAAAGAAGAGCCTTCTGTGTTTGCTCATACAGAATCTAGACCATACTTTATTTATTTTGAAAATGTGGTAATTAAAATCCTAATAAACATCTTAAAAAAAAGGATACGTCTATACAATATGCTCATTGTGGTGAATTCCAAAATAATGTGCATTTGTGAAAAACTTGCAAGATACCCTCAGAAATATGCAGCTCCAAAAGTTATAAAAGAGGTCTTTCATGAGCCTTCAATACATAATATGCAAATGAAGACTCACAAATGTTCTCATGGGCAGGGCCAACACTATGCCCAATTCCAAAAGAAAGCAAACCACCATAATCTTGAACTTTGGGGCAGGTATAAACTGGCATAGCTTACTAACACACGCAGCATCCACTCATGTAACCCATTATAATCAATAGGAATTTGCCTTGCACAATTTTATAGGGGTCATTGATCAATGTTAGGACATCTGAAGTGCAAATGGGAGTGGCACTTTGCACTGTGTATGCGCGTGTGCCTGCTGGTAGACAGCCTTTTTTGAGGAATAGCCTACCTTCATTTAAGAGGAGCCATAAAGAAGTTCATATATGTGAGATTCTGCTGCGTTTGGTACTGAAGCTCTGTCACATGCATTTATCTGTCACTACCATCTAATTAACCTGTTTGGTCCAGTGGTCCAGAGTACAGTGACTGGGGGAGGGGGGCATTTTATAATTTCCACTGCATATCTGCTGTCCACACATATCTTTTAAGCTCTGCAACCTTGAAGCATGCTGTTGCTAAAGGAGACACTTGGTTTTTAGTCAATGTTCTTCCCTTTATATATCCGCTGCACATAAGCACCCCACAGGTGTACAGAGATCTTATGAATTGTGCTGCTCTGCAATACAGTAACATCAATAATTTAGCCCCACCTACTATGCAGTGGATACATCCCACCCCAGACAGAACATGTGTCTTTTCAGGCTACCGTTTTCTTACTGAATAAATACTATGAAGTAACAGATTGCTGTTAATAACCCAGTACTCCAAGCCAACATTCTATTAAAGATATTGATTTTGTGTATATGTCATCATAAAAAAGTATCCACTTGAAGGCTTTTGCACAGTTACATGGTTGAACATCACACTGGACTACATACACAGATAATTTAAATAATATCACAATGTACTTGTGACATGCCTGCCTACACCACTGGTGTGTGTACTTGTTGCTTGTCATTATTATATTACAATCAGTGAACATATCAAGTACAGTGTGCATGTGACTGGTCTATTATACAGGCATATGTGTGACTTGTGGACTTTCCAGACCCTCCTTGCATATATAGTCCTCTTTCTTAGCACTGAATGTTATCAAATTAGGTTGTCTTTGCTCAGCATTTCCTGCTAATTGTAGCCTGGTGACAGTTGACTACAGTTGACATAGAGACAGGCTGCCCCCAAGGTCTGACGTTATTATCCCTTGGGAAGCATTCTCTTACTTGACACCTAAGGGCAGTTAAGAATTCACGGTGGAGACCCTACTGATCGCTGCTTAGTTTTTTGGAATCCAGTCCATTCACTGGGAGTAATAGCAAGAAAGGCTCAACACTTTAAAATGTGTGTCACAATAAATATCAAAGGGTTGTAGGTTTGTCTTTTAATTCATATTGGCATTTATCACAGAAAACAAGTAATACTTACAAAAACTTAAATAATACCAGACAAATCATTTTGATTTATAATGGGATCCAACTCTGTGCTCTATAAACTGTAGACATTAGGGCCTGTATCCCAAAACCCAGGGTAGTGAGACTGAGATGGCAGATGCTATTCTGGTCTTATAAGACCAAACTGTATGATCCATCTCATCTCCCAGGGTCAGCATCACCCTGGTGGAAGGGTGCACCCAATTCAATATTGCAGAATACCAAGGTATTAACCTGAATAATGTCTTACTACCTGTTTTGGTCATAGCCCCAAATATGCATCCTTTCTTTAGTTCATGTAATGTCTGCTAAAGGGCATGGTATATCTGTAAGTTCTGTTTCTTACTCATTGAGTTGTCCTGTAACCATCTATCATTTATCCTCACATAGTACTACCATTTCTACTTTTCTCTAAAAAGTTGTGCATTTGACTGTATTCCTGTCATAGTCTTCCACTGACTTACAAATATTCATTAATTCACAACTATCTGACACCAACTATCCTCCGTGTCTAGACCAGCTTCAGTCTTAAGACGTTTCACAGAGTTCATCTGTTCCAGAAGTACCCCACTTTATGTCTCTCCTGCCAGTCCTTAAGAAACTTGCTATAATAACTGAAGGAACACATTCTGAGAATACAGAATGTACACCAAAGCAGAATATGGTAAACTATAAAGCTCACTTCTAGATTATGCAAGCATTTTTGTCTGGGGCAAATACCCTCCACAGAGTTTTGCCTGACATGCAGGCAGTGTCCCCACACCCCTGTTACCAGCATACCAATTATGAGGTTGCTGTACCTTGGAGTAGACAACATGTGACAAGAAACTACAAACTTGAGCTTAGGATATCAACCTAAAATTTATTAAACTCTTGACCATTCTGTGCCTCACAATTATGGTCTTTGTAATTGCTGTGGAAACCCCTTAACCATATTTTATCCCCCCCCAGTGATATAAATGACATCTTATGAGCCAAGTGTCTTGCCAATGTTCATCCTTCTTTCTAAACAAGGCAAACATTTAAGTTTGATTTTAGTTAACTTTTCCCTTACCTACTGATTAATGATTAATACTTAAAAAGTGCAAATAACATGGGAAATATTGAAGCCCCTAGCCTGCTCCCCCCATAGTTAGTTCATAATATTCCCTTCACAATCCTAACTCCTTGGGGGTCTGCAGCCAATCTTTCTACTTCTTCACACTTTCCTCTCAATTATATTTTTTGAACATGTTGCCAAGTTCCTAACCGAATACAATTCTAAAAGAGTGATCATACATTTTGACGGCACTGACCATATTCATCAAGGAATTTACTTTATTATCTTCCTACTGTGTAACCTCACATTTTTCTGATATGTTCTTCATATTTCTCTGCATAATGTTTTCTACAACATTCCCTAAATGAAGTCCCAAGTAGTTGATGCTCCACTTTCCCTCCAGTGCCTAATAAGCTCTTTATACTATTACTGTTCCCAGAAACAGTTTCTTGTTTTTACTCTGGAATCCTAATGCCTATTCAGATTCCTGCAATGTGAAAAAGCATGGCGACTAGAGCACGCCACGTGAACTTACTTATTGGTGAAAAGCCTGATCCACACTTCTCAGTCTTCCTTTTTTGCCCTCAGTAACACTTGCCTCGTTCTCCTACCTAACTGTTGTATAGCTGAAATAATCAAGCCAGAAGAGAGTGGACCTGCCTCATGTCTGTCTCTTTGCACCTAGCTCCCATTGGTAGTACCTCTAATTTAGAATTAGCCTACTTAGGCTTAATTCTGTCAATGAACCTGTATCCAAATCCTTTGCATCTCAAGACATCTCATAAGATGGTCAGTTTAATGAACTGAAGTACATCTCTAGTAGCAATAAGAACTATTGCAGTATCATACCTTTTCCGTCGTTCACAGCCTTCATAAATCTAATTAGAACCTACATGTTAATGATTAGTTTACTAATTCAGCAAAGCCCCTTGCCCATTTTCTATACATGGTATGCAAATGGGGGGGTAAACACTTTTTATAATATTTTTGCATCTCTATTGTTCAGATACCTGGCCTGATAATGTCTGGGGTCTGAGAAGGTTATTACCTTCTTTTAGAAGCACCACAACTCAAGCCCATACATCAATTTAGACACATGTCTGTTCATTCATATATGACTGACCACATTTTTAGGCACTACAGCTCAATGTATGGTCCAGAAAGAAAAGACTGATAAAACAAGACCACCCCCTCCACCCGCACATGCACAGTCTGCACAAAATGCAGTCTATTGTGCCTTACACAACCCAAACAATCGTCAGGTTACTAATGCTACTGTCTGCCATGTCTATATGGATTATTTTGTGAAATAGAATGTCCAGAATATAAAGTAACATGTGCTGTGCCCTATAGATTATGCACAGTTTTCACTGACTGGTACTGCTCTTGTAGCTACAGCACCTGCTCTGTGAAAAACATAAAAATCATTCTGATTTGACTAGATTATTACCATTTCCTGGATACTGTGTTGCTGGCATTGCTTCGTGAATTAGACTTTACAGCATATGTCCACTCTTCTTCCTTCACTTCCTCGTTTGACCATTAACGTTGCGTAATTGCACTGTGCAGTAAGTGAAGGTTAATTAGTATGTGATGGAGAAATAGATGCATTGAACGGTGCAATGGTGCAGCGGTTTGCATTGTTGCCTCACAGCACGAGGTTCTCTGGTTCAATCCTCAGCTGGAGTGTCTTCTGTGTGGACTCTGCATGTCCTCCCTGCATTCATGTGGGTTTCCTCTGGGTGTTCCAGTTTTCTCCCACATTACAAAGACATGTGCCTGGTGTGTTTCTCCATGGGCCTCTGGTGAAAATTGATTTAGTCCAAGTTGGACTTTCCCAGTAAAAAAAAGTTAAATACATAAATAAATAAATAAATGAATAGATTATAGAGTGATACATATTGCATCTTGCCAGTGCCCTCCCATAGGCAGCACCTCCCTTCTCCACGAAGGTCATACTAGACAATCATGGAGTCAATTTGCAGATGCCCTTCCAGTCACAAAGTTTATGTTTAAAGGAAGATATTGAGTTGTACTACTTAACATGCAGGAGAGTTTTATTCAAAAGGTTTGGGAAATGTTGGGTTATAGACCTGTCTGTCCAAGGTATTTTATTTATCTGTTGTTGACAATTTAGGTTCTTGGTTCTAGCACTGGAGGCGATTTTAGACTTGTGGAGAAAGAGGAAGTCCAGGACAATTGAGTATCTAATGGCATTAAGTGAGACAGAGAAGGTCTGTAAGACACTGAATAAAGACATAGAGATTTCATCTTCTCTTGACAGCTCAGGGACTGTAGGCCTGTCATCTTCTTGGGGTTTTTCTAATTGTTTGATATTTTTAGTGAATTATATTCCAAAGGGAACATTGTATTCAATAACTGGCCCAATCAATGCTTAGTATAAGGGATTGATTACCTCTTTAGACCATGATGATATTCCTTTGGCAATTAGCTGAGCTAAATAAAACAATTTCTTGACAATCATTGTCACATGGTGGTCTAAAGAGAAGGAGCTAGCAACCAATGTACCTAGGTCCCTAAATGCATGTTAGTTTTGTAGAGGTATGTTATATAGATAGTATAATAAGAGGAGGAGTTGGCTACCAGAAGTGATATACTAAACTTTTTAACATTTAGTTTAAGATAATTTTTAGTACACCAAGAGATTTCTAGGGGCAGTTCATTGTTGAGGGTTTGGATGCCATAGAGGGAATTAACAATCACACCAGCATGCAATCTTCTGCAGACTTTGTAAGCCAGAGGTCTTGGGTCTCTGCTTGAAGATCTCAGAAGTAAATACCAAAAAGGAAATGTCCCAGCCCCAAGCCTAACAAACATTTCTGGTCACATTCATACTTTCAGATGAGGCACCTGCAACTTGTACTATGGAGCTTTTGTCTTTCAGACAGTTTGCTGTCCACCTTAGCACATATGACTCGAATTTTAAAGTGTTCAGTTTGTGTATGATGGCAGCATAATGACTGGTGCCAAAGGCGTTGAACTGGGCAAAGATACACTGCATGCACTGCATGGCCACCATCTATAACCTCCAGAAACCTTTCTAAGAAATTTACCAGTTTAAATAAGTGGGATCTATGCTTCACAAAGACAAATTGTTGGGGACCAAGCCTAATAAGAATCTTGATATCACAGTTTATGGGGCCAGTTATAATATGTTTCATGCCTTTGCAGATGAAGCTTGTAAGGCTACTTAGATCAACTGGAAAGCCATCCTTTTAATTGGACATTACCACTGATGTGCACCACTCATTAGGGACAAAACCAGTAGCTAAACTTAAGTTAAACAGTTTAAGCAGTGTGTCTTTAAGGGCATGCTTTACACTACTAAAAAGACACCCATGTATATTGTCAGGTCCTATTCAGGAAATATTTTTGGCATTGATTAGAATTTTCTGTAAATAATGTTTAGAGATAATTGGGGAGTAGGGGATTTTGACATTTCAGGGCTTTGAATAGAAGTGTCAGGGTGAAGCTGATGATATGATATTGGCAATGATATTGGAAAAGTAATTTAGAAAAGAATACAAAGCCCCATAATGAATAAGTTCTGAGCAATGTAGGGTATATTTTTAGTTTCCTAACATAGCTAAAAACTATTTATAGTGATTTTTGTTTTAGTCAGCCGAAGTTCATAGACTCATTCACTCGACTTAATAGTTTTCTTCAGTTTGTTTGTAATGCTTTTGATAGTGTCCTGGACAAAATGTGTTTTGGATTTCCAAAACAATTTAAAAAATGTTATTTCTTTTTCTGTATAGTTTATTTATGTTGTTGGACCACCAATGTGCTTTGTTATTGAATTTTTCATGATACTTGGCTCTGGTAGGTTCTGTAAACTCTATGCATTTGTATAAATGGATGTAGGAATCCTTATTGAAGTTTGCTGCTGTATTAAGGTTAGGGGGCATGCAGTCACATATGAACTTTGATATTTAAATCTTTAAATTTAAATGCTTGGCAATTCATAGGTGACTGGCCAACATATCTGGCTACTGCATGCATAACTGTGATGATGAGAGGTACTGCCAGCTATGCCAGGCGAAGTAGGGCAGTGGATGTGTAACATATGCCAGCACAGCTTGCTGGAATTTTGTAAAAGATTTATATGTCGTGTGTATATCAAACTGATTTGTACAGATGCTTGTGTAGAAAAATGTATTTGTAAAGCTGCTTGTGTTAAAAATGTACCAACCATGTGCTCTGCTGGACAAAAAAAGAAATATACATGCATAATTGTAACTGTTTAAATGTATGTGTTTAAGAATATTGGAAGAGAAGAGGTTAATCTCAAACTTTGAAAATAGTTTCAAATTAAATTACATGGCTTAGGCCATAAAGATTGTATCTTACAGTTCTCAATGCAGCCAGAGTCAAAAAGTCTGTACTAGGAAGCTCCCTGCATTGTCAGTGGGATGAACTAATTTCTACTCTGGAAGGGTGGTGGTTTTAAATTGTTTTATGACTTCTAGGAGATGCAGCAAATCTTAGCAAGGCTGTGTGTGTGTGTGTGTGTGTGTGTGTGTGTGTGTGTGTGTGTGTGTGTGTGTGTGTGTGTGTGTGTGCATTATTGACACATATGTGCTAAATCCTGACAGCTTCTAGCTGGGGGGGGCATGGGAACAAGATGTCAGATGACCAAATGTATGTGATGTCATTCTGTACTCCAACACTAAAAATAATGTTTAATACTAGATGAGACTGAAGTCTCAGGGCACTCTGTTTTTGTAAACTGACAAAGAAGTATCTCTCACCTACTTCATCGTGCCTTTCTCTAGTAAGTACCCGGAGAATAATAATTCTTTAGATCAGTCAGGAAAATATAGTGAGATTAGTTAAGTATTGTTTTTTCTTGTAACTGTGTAAACCTGTCCACCTGTGTTATTTTTAATATTTTCTGTTCTGAAACTCTGATGTTTATTGTAAGTAGATATTTAGTATTTTCATGTTCTTTTCTTATTTATT
The DNA here is from genome assembly GCF_019279795.1 of Protopterus annectens. Taxonomy (NCBI): domain Eukaryota; kingdom Metazoa; phylum Chordata; order Ceratodontiformes; family Protopteridae; genus Protopterus; species Protopterus annectens. The sequence goes on from NC_056742.1 coordinate 453,721,932, forward strand.
GTTAAAAATATTTAATCTTTTCATTGTGGCTGGTCTTTTAGAGAATATTTCAATCTTCGAAACCTTATTGCATTGGCCACACACTATCATTTGTATTAATATTACTTTCACTCATTATAATTGGGTACCCTTGCAAGATCCTTAGAGTAGCTGGCTTTGGAGTGTCTGGTGGTGGTGTAACTACCTTATAATCTGGGCCGAAGGGGGCATAGCTAGTAAATCTTTGCCAGCCTTTCCTAGGGGTGTGTGTGTGTGTGTGTGTGTGTGTGTGTGTGTGTGTGTGTGTGTGTGTGTGTGTGTGTGTGTGTGTGTGTGTGTGTGTAAATCAAATGTTAAAGAGTGTGTGTGTTAGCTGCTTAGAGCAGAGGCACAAAGCACTGGTTTCACAGAGAGAGAGTGGTAGAGAACTTGGCTTGGACAGCCAGCTGAGGACTCAACTCTATAGATGTGCAAGTGGGAAGTCTTACTGGGAAGGGAGACAGATTACGGAAATCATGCTCAATGTAAAGGTCTGCATCTGAAAATACTGAGCGTATCCATTTTTGTTCCAAGCAAATGTCCTTCTCCAGTGCCTCTGGTGAGGTTTCAGACTCCTTGATTACTGGCCAAGAGTGGGAGTGTCACAACAACAATGACTTTTTTCTTTTAGAAAGATTGATAGCTGCTACCTGCAAGGCACATGTGAGGGATCATTGTTCAACTCTCATTATATGTGGTTTGCATATGACAAATATCTGTCTAAGCTTGTGCATATTAATAAAATTCATACTATTTCTTTCAGCACCCATTCTATGCTTTCCACTTTAGTTCTGCTTTGCCACTTCCAGTGGCATTTATCTTCTTTTCTATAGCCCCGTTGGATGTGATCTTTACTACCCATGCAGTGCTGTTACTGTATAACACTATATTTGGGGTCATTATGTCTAACTCAGGCACACTGCCTCAACAAAGGTTCCACAAAGGTTGCTGTTAATCTTTTTTTTTCTAAAGTGAGTCAGAATGTTAAGGTAATCTACTTATTTGCAACTGTTATCAACTGGGTGCAACTGACTTCATTAAAATTAAGGCTCCATTTTAGGCTTCCTGCCACCTGCAGGTTTAAATGAATAATTAAAACAGAGTAGCCTTCACTGTTTTTATTCTTGTATTGTATGGACTCTGTGTGCTTTACATTTCTGTTGACCTGCCTATTGACTTGAATGATGAATTGAACCAGTCTGTTGCTATATTATTTAATATAAACTTCATAGTCAGTTGGTAAACAGTAAAACCTGTATATGTAGTCACATTTACCAGGTGTGCTGAAATGTAAAATAAATGTATTAATTTAAAGGTTTTCTGTCTATTGTTCATACCTACTAATAAGTACGTCATAGAGTTTTAGTCACATAGGAAGCTGTTTTTTTACTTTTTTCTTTTCTTTTTTTTTTTTTTTTTTGTTAAGGCTGACCTAACTACTAGTTGTTGCTAACTGCAAAAGTCATCAAGACATGGAAACTAAGTTTACAGACTTCTTCCAATCTGTTGTCAAACAACACTTTATCAATCATTGATTATTGTAATTCTATTTTATTTGGAGTGAGTCAAGGTGCTTTAGCCCGTTTGCAGCTTGTTCAAAATGCAGCTGGGAAATTCTTGGAGGGCAAACGAAAGTTTGACCATGTAATGCCTGTATTGGCGGCATTGCATTGGTTACCTGTTGTTTTCAGGGTTCGTTTTAAAATTTTGTTATTGGCATTTAAAGCTTTAAATGGTTTAGCGCCGGTATATTTGGCAGATATGCTCCATGCTTATGTTCCCAATCGGACACTTCGGTCAGAAGATTTGTCCCTACTTGTGGTTCCCCAGGCACGATTAAAGATGAGGGGTGATAGAGCTTTTTCTGTCGCAGCTCCAAAACTTTGGAATGAGCTTCCATTATATATTCGGCAGTCTTCTTCTGTGACAATTTTTAAGCAAAACCTTAAAACTTATTTTTATGAATTGGTCTTTAATGAGGTAAAATTATTTTTAATGTTGTTTGTTTTATGTTATTGTTATTTTTAGTTATATTTTATTTTATATGTTATTTATTGCTTTCATTACTGTTTTGTAAAGCACTTTGGTGGCATTTATTGTCTGTAAGGTGCTATATAAATAAATTTTGACTTGACTTGACTTGACAATCAATCCATCACTACAGCACCTGTGCTTTAGACTAAAGTCTCTGAATATGATAGACTTATAGATTCATATATTCATAGGTAAATACTAGATATTTATTCCATAGACAATTACAAACTTAATCAATACATTTTATTAAAAAATTCAATCCTGTCTCATGCAGTGCAACACAAGGTAGACCGGGGGGAGGGGAGGGGAGATTTGAAACTGCCCATGCAGTTAACTAGTTTCATCTTGAAGGTGGCAATGGCGCTACTCTGCTTGGAATGCAGTTGAAGTTTGTTCTAGAGGTGGAGGATACAAATATTCCTTACCAGCATGTCTTAGATAACTGTTGGTGAAGGCTTTGTTCCTTTAACCTGGTATTTGTGGACCCATTAGTTCTGCAATTGAATAGGAGGCAAAGGAACATCAGATTTTTCATGTGTTGAGACACTATGCATGGATCCCAATAAAGCAGTCTTTATGAGAATTAGTATGTACAGAGGACTGCCAGTCTATTCAGATACTTAAGGGTCCTGAAGGAGTTGATCATTTTAGGGAAGTATCTCTAAGGTCTTTCAAGCTGAATGACATGTTTAGACAAATGCTTGCCAAAAGGAGTAGTATATTCACTAAGGGATTTGATGAGATGTTAATAATAGGGAGGTAAGACTATTTTCAATTTCAGATGATGCCTTTAGAAATGAAATGTGTCAGATAAATAACTCCTGTAAAAGATATGATAGTTAAAAGATAAAGGAATTATCAGTTAGAATGTCAAGATGCCTTATGACAGTGCCTCGGTAGAGGGGTGTGTCTCCTATATGGTATGATGTGGAAATGTTTTGTTTACCCAAGTGAACTATGTTACATTTTCACATTCACCTTGAGACCATTGTCCTTGGACCAGTTGTTAACATAGTTTAATCCATGTTGGAACAAATGTGAATCAGTGAATGGTTATCCAATGTACAGTCAAAAGCAAACTTAAATAACTGTGGGCCAGGATTGTTTGTCTAAATGTCTGAGAAACAGATGTTGAACAGAACAGAATCCAACGCAGATGCTTATATTACACCACTGTATCCAAAGTACAGGAAACTCACAACAATTAATTAAGTGTTTTTGTTGTTATTCAGCTGAAGAATTGTATGGGCATTTATTATTAGAAGCAACCTTATTTCCTGATTTGAATGAGGCAGTATCTATAGTTAGTACATTGAAGTTAAGGGTTACAGAATTATCAAGATGTAAAAATATTTTAATACCTTGGAAGTGGCTAAATATTTATCATCTGTGTTTTATCTATTCATATTTCTGTTGGATGATTAATCTAATTAGTTAATTAGTTCATGAATTAATTTGGCTGATTACTGCTGGGGAATATCTTGATCATGTGGCTGTTTTAATCTTATTTCATTTCCTTACTTGAAATGGTGGATTATTCTGAAGACGTCTTCAACTGAATAAGAAAAAAAACACTTAAATTGTTGTGATTCTCCTGTGTTTCAGTTTGGGTATTGGTTTATATTCTTTTTCTGGCTTTTGATTTTAAACTGCTCTGTGGTTTCTACAGTTTTTGATGGTATTACTTAACCACTATACGCTACTTTAACAGTGTTTTCTAAGAAAGTAACAAGATGAAAAAACAGGAAGTGCCCTTCACAAAGGCAAATTGATAACATTTCAGAGTTAAGAGATTTTTAGTGATCAGATTAATGACTTCTCAGGTGATACATTCCATAGCTCTACATATGTGGCTAGTGAGACTAATAGGCCTACAGTTACCAAGGTCTATCATCGGTCACCTATGAGTAGCAGCACTGGAATGGTTGCATCCAGGCTTTAAGAATGTAGCCAGTGGAGATGCTTACATTAAAGAGGTTAAATAAGGGTTCAGATAGGCCATACATGTTACCAATACTCATGCAACCTGGTATAGTATTAGACCCATGAATAAGGTATTCTTACCTATCGAAAGGGTTGAAAGGACTATAGGTGTAGCTGGGACAGGGTAATAAGTGGAGTAGCTATAATTTTTGGAGGGGTAAGTTGGAACTAACTTTTCATTTAGGGTATTAACTATTTCCACTGGGTTAGAGTAGGTAGTAACATTGTGGTCTAGCTTTGAACATTGTTATATGTTAATTGTTAACTTCATGATATAGCTAAAGAAAGATTTATAGTTAGCTTGGGTTTTAGTAGCTATTTTAAATTCACATTCAGCTTTGAGCTTTCTAATGGATTACTGAATTCTTAACCAATTTGCTTATGTAGTTTCATAAAGTCAGTATATTGAAACATCTTATAAGCATGAATTAATTTAATTATTTTGTAATATAATTTATTTATACAGGTAATGCACCATAGTGGTTTGTTTTAAAATTTCTCATTATATTTGGTGCAGATACAGTCTGTATTTTCAATGCATAATAAAAAAGTCCAAAGTGGTAGGTCGTTAAGGTTTGTGATCCAAATGCAACAAATAGCGATAAAGAAAGTAGCCCACAGACCAACAGGCTAAAAACCAAATATAATTTAATAGACAAGGATGTTAACGCCTTCAGGTATAAAACCCTTCTTCAGACATACAATACAAAGTAACTCTCTAAATATTTAAATATGAAATGCACCAATCAAATTCTTAGATCAATAAAATAATTAAAAGCTAATCGTTCTGAATATAAGGTCTACGCCTCTTCAAGATCAGCTTTAAAGGCACCTCACCATTGAGTCCTGGGTACCTGCTAGCCCTTAATTCAATAATCCATTTAGTTTCACAATAGTCTGTGTAGCTGGAAATATGCCCCTCCCTACTATCATCATTTATTTGTTGTAATGTCTGAAAAGAAAAATAATGCCCTGGATGCTTCTCTATATGTATAGATAATGCATTCCATTTGTCCTTAAGTCTAATTGCTGACAAATGTCTCAAGATCCTATCCTTAAGCCTGCAACTGGTCTTCCCCACATAAAATGAGGGACAGCAGGCACAGGTTGCTAAGTAAATAATATTCTTAGATAAACAAGTTGCCATAACTCTAGGAGTATATTCCTTTCCGTAATAGGGTGAATAAAGATAGATTCCCTGTTGATATGTGTAAAAGCCTTACAATGTTGGCAGGAAAGATTCCAGCTCTATTGAAAGTCCTGTCTACCCTTGGCTGCCTATCACAAAGAATCTGCTTCAGATTCTTATTTCTCTTAAAAAGAAATCCAGACAGTCTCCCACCAATTCTTTCAAGGAGTCATCAGTTTGCAAGATTTCCCAATTGCTCCGAATCACATTTTGTACCCACTGAATATCACTACTATAAGTAATATGTAAAGGGACCTCACTCTTGTTTCCATTAACTGGATTATTCCTGAATTGTCTAGTAATTCTAGACCTGTTCAATACTCCCTTGGAAGAAAACCATGGGGCTGCTTCTGTCTCTGGAACCTACAACATCCTGTATGATATGATCAACCTCTGTGTGTTTATAACCCCTAGACATCAACCTGGTAGTAAACATATTTCATTTGTCAGATAGAGTGTCACTATCTGTACATAGCCTTGATAAACGCAAAGTTTGTCCTTTGACAATATTGCGGAACACACAACCAGGATGCATGCTGTCCTTTGCCAAAAGCCCATTCTTCCAGTATGGTTTCCTGTATACCTTAGAGTGAAAAGCCCTATCTTTACTCTGTTCTAACTGCACATCCAAAAACTCTATCTCTCTATGAGAGTGATTCACTGAGAATTTAAAAAAATTGGTAGACTGTTCAAGATAGCCAACAAATTGCATCAAGGAATCAATGGTGACCATCCATAACATAAAAACATCATCAACAAAACGTGTATAAAAAGCCACATACTGTTTCCATTGATGACTAACCTCAAAAATAGTGTCTTCTTCCCATTGGGCAAGAACCAAATTAGCTTAGAATTGGCACAGGGGGGTCCCATAGCAACCCCCCATTTCTGCCAGAAACATTGCCCACTAAACAGAAAGACATTGTGTTCTTATACTAATTCTAAAAGACGTAATCTGTTGGACATCTTGTTTGCTAATAAAATCTTGATTGCACAAAAGCTTGTGATTTGATTTAATGAGGGAAGATGATACATATTTGATTTAATGGTATTTAACTTTGTACCAGCTACAATGAAGAGGTAAAAAATATACTATTAAAGCTAATGGATTGTGGCATAGTGTCTGTGGATAATCTACCACCATCTTACCTAACCAAAACTTGCTCCTCTTTTATGTTATCTGTAAAAATATTAATAAACAGGAACCAACTGAAATGATGCTACCCTGCAATATCCCATTTGAGCCTATATTACTTTTTTTGTAAACTTCCAGTTCTCACACAAAGCTCTTTGTGGTATCCAGACACTGTTGGGGGTCTGGCTTCTTTAACTATGTGACTTACTAGATAATAACAGACAGTTTTAGAAAGTGCAAGGAGTTGTGAACAAAATGACACTAAGAATGTTAATCTGGAGTCTCCTGCAATAGAGAAATCAATCACTGTTTGTCACTTAATATTCATAGTGTTCATATTTATGCGTGTATTTTCATAATTGAGAGACTTACATGTTACTGATGGGTATGGTGTGATACGCCATGGTGGGAGAAAGAAAAATGCATTAGCAATGTCCATTTATATTGCACTATGTTTGAGATTTTGCTAGTTGTTTATTAGTAATTATGAAAATAAAAACAATTTCCATAGGTAATTAATACTTCAAAAAAAAAAAAACAAGTTACTTACAAACTGTTATATGACATTAGATGAAACCTTAGATGTTGTTGCAGAAAGCTGTCTGATATTCGTACTGTAAGTTACACATTTTGAGAGATACCCAGTGTTATTAATATTGCAAATTATACAGTTAAGTATACGTTACCATATTTCTGCAAATGTCTCAATAAACATGCACTCAGAGGAGAATTTCTCACTGTCATGTGAAAACTTATGTCTGGTTAACAAAAATGTTCTAATAATATATGTCTAGGTTGTTCAGTTTCCAAAACATGAAAATGTACTAATGAAAGTTTAGCAAAAAATGTTATTCTAGGTTTGTGTGCATTATAATATTTAATAGCAAGTATGGAAAGACTATGAATGCAATGACTATTATCACTGTAAAGCATGCTTCTTACTGATTACATTATTGTTGGTAGAGTTTTAATAGCTTTGGCTGTTCACAAAATATTTACCTTTGTTTCTGTTATACTTTTTAAGTTAATTTTTCAGAAAATGCACTGGAATGCAACATGTGTCAAGGCTGCTAGAGATGTGCCATCGCACACCACAGAGGTCTTAATGTGATATTGATGCTAGAGCTGTGACATTCCACACCACAGAGGTCTTAATGACTATCTCTCCTCTGCTACTTTCCTAGACCTATCTAAAGCATTTGACATGGTCCCACACAAACAACTTATCTCTGTCCTCAATAACCTATCCTTCTCACAATCAGTCACCAAATGGTTTCAGATTTACCTGTCTGACTGCCAACAATCCGTTGTATGGCAGAATGACATATCTCCCCAACTACCTGTCTCCATAGGGGTTCCCCAAGGATCCATCCTTGGACCCCTACTTTTCTCTGTTTACACCAATAATCTAGACTATGCCACCAAACATGGCACACTCATCCAATACGCAGATGACTCAACCATCATCTGCTCAGCCCAGTCCCTACCCAAACTGCAAAAAGTCACACAGAAAGCCTTTTCCTCTGTTGAAACATGGTTATCCGATGCCCAATTAATACTCAACCCAAACAAAACTAAACTACTCATCTTCCAACCCACCAAACATACTCAAAACAACTCTCACTTTAACATCACAGCAAAAGACAACACCACTATATACCCAACTGAACACACCAAATTGCTAGGAGTGGAAATAGACAATAAACTAAAATTTGACATTCACATATCCATGACCATTAAAAAAGTCCACAAAAACTAGGAGCATTATACAGAAATAAACAATTTCTCACCAAAGCAGCAAAGATTTCAATAGCAAATTCCCACCTTATCTCCACCCTACTTTATGCCTCTCCAGTATATACCAACCTAAGGCAATGTGATCTAAACAAGCTAGAGACCTACTACAACAAAATCGCCAAATTCGCCACAGGGGCATCCTACCGTTGTCACCACTGTCTCTCACTTGCTGAACTGGGCTGGCTTGAACTCCCTCACCTCCTTCAGTGGTATCAACTCTCACTCGTCCACAAACTAGTAAACCATCCACTAAATGTCCCATCCCTCCAGAATCTACTCCAACCCTATCGCACCACCAGACCACTAAGATCCAGCAACAAAAATCACTTGCAGATCACTAAAGCCAATAACTCTGCTGGTGAAGCACTATTCTCTTGCGCCATAGCCATATTATGGAACTCACTCCCACCCACAATTACCTCCGTACCATCATGCACCAACTTCAAAACGTTATTAAAAGCACACCTAAAAACATGCTGGCTATGCCCTTGCAACTCCCACTCTAATATCATCCACCCCATCCAACTACTACCTTTCTTTCACCTCCACTAACTACCTTGATGATAGCAAGCTCAGATGCTCATAAGCCTAGTACTTATTATACAGCAGGAACTTCTCATTGTTACATTTGTTAATGCCTGTTATGTACTTCACAGATAAAGATTCTAGTTGTCTACTGATGTACTATGTTCTTCATCTGTAAATATGTTATAAGTAATTTCTATGTTAAATTGTTAATCACTATGTAATCCAATGTAACTACTGTCTGTTTATTTTACTGTGGAGCTTTTCTCCCCGGGCCTCCACTGAAAATGGACCCACGTCCAGTCGGACACTCCCGGTCAGCAAATTTAAATAAATTAAATAAATAAATAAATAAATAAATGTGATATTGATGCTAGAGCTGTGACATTCCACACCACAGAGGTTTTAATGAGATATTGAAACAAGGTTTAGTCGCTGCACTGCTTAAAGATGGAGAACCATAAAGAGTTGAAAACAACAGGCCAATGAACATCCTAAGCCCTTTATCAGAAATACATGAATTTATAGTTCATGATCAGCTAACTAACTGCTGGTTGGAACATAATCTCCTAACATCAACGCATAATGGATTCTGACCAGGACACAGAACACACCTCACAATCCACACTCATAGTACTGAATATGTGGTTGACTACTGGGATAAAGGACTAGCTGCTGTAGAAATATTCATAGATTTTTAAAAAACATTTAATGTGGTTAACCATCAAATTTTTTTTACAGGTTAGAAGATCTCAGCTTTTCTACAGATGTTATAGCCTTGTTTAAACCATACCTCAGTGACAGATCTCAAACAGTCATCTGGTAAAACTCAGTATCAGCAGGTTTTTCTACAAATATAATACCACACGGCTTGGTTATGGTCTATTTAATTGTGGATCAAATCTCTGCAGCCTTTTGTTGAGTTTTTGTCTTCATGTGCCTCTGTCATCATCTCAACAAACCTTTTCTTTTTGTGAGCTATTGTTTGTTACCCTTTTGTACAGATGACTTCAGGTGAGGTCAGGCCCTCTGTATTCCTGCCTTCAAAGTTTTTCACTTTGCAGAGGTTGACTGCTTTGACCCATAATGTGTATGGTTCTCCATTCTAGAAGAGGCCTTCCCATAGTGCCGACGTGAACCCCCTTGAGTAATTTTTTAGGATCCTTTACACAATGCAGCCAAGTGGGACAGGTCCAGCTAAGAAGTCATTGTTCTGTAGCTGACATTTTATTTCTGGTAAGTCCTACATCCCCTTAACATGCCAGATCCAGAGGCCATACAATGGTGCCATGCAGTAAAGACTCCACCTATGTGGTGACATATCCCTGTTTTGCCCACTTCCATCCAGAAACAGGAAAGGTTGACATGGCTGGGTTTCACCATTATGTCTCATGAAACATCTGTAGCCCTACTCTTCCCCCTGTGGTCTCTTCAAGGAAATGACAAGCAGGTAATGCCACGTCATACTGCTTCGATTTTCACCAGCTCCAGCATAAGATCAAACTCAGGTCATCTGTGCCATAGTCAGGGATTTATCTCTTTACACCAGTTGACCTGACTAGTCAGTTCAAAAACTGGTGTTGTCATGGATAATGGGTAGTAGATTCCTATAGCGATCACAGTTCTCTGTGCTAGGACTGAGTTGTCCCCGTTTCTTCAACGACAGCATAGTCTTTGAAATGATCTATGTAAGTGGTGGGGGTTGTGAAAGACACAGTCCCTTACACAGTTTTTGTAGGGGGCCTACTGTACTGCATAGACACTTATTTTGTGAGATTCTCCCTACCCATAGACTATTTGCAATAAGTTGCACCACTAGTTTTTTTCATTCTTTCCCATCATTTACATCAATATACTAAAAATAAACAATCAAAGAATATAAAGAACAGGATCAGAAGAGAAGGAAAGAAAACTGGAAAGCCCACAGTTACTCTGGCAAGTACAGAGAAGTCTTGGAACAACCACATGTTGATGAAGACGTGACACATGAATGGTTACGAAGAGGTGAGTTAAAACCCAAAGATGAAAGGCTAATAATGATGGCTCAAGACAGCAGCCTATGTGCAAATTGGTTTACAAAGTCTATAGAAAGATTGGGACACAGATAAATGCAGTTTGGTAATACTGAATTGGTAACAGTTCCACACCTTGTTGCTAGTTGCGATATCCCCTGTGGCTGAAGGTTGGTATACTGAATGGCACAACAATGTGAAAATACTGTTGCACTCGGGATTGTACATACCCTGTAACATAAAAGTTGTTGAGAAGCACTGAAAACATGAATCACAGAGTACTACAGAAAATGATGAAGTTCTGGTCATATTGGATCATTTAATACCAACAATTAGGAAAACAAAAGTAGGAAAACCAGATATAATAGTCCTCAAAGAAAGGACAAAAGTAGTATTACTCACTGGAGTAGCTACACCCAGTAATTATAGTCTCCAACATACTGAAAGATAGAATTAAAAACAATGTGCCATGGTAGGTACTGCCCGTTATTAAAAATAATGTGTCACGGTAGGTACTGCCCATTATTAAAAACAATGTGTCATGGTAGGTACTGCCCTTTATTAAAAACAATGTGTCATGGTAGGCACTGCCCATTATTAAAAACAATGTGTCACGGTAGGTACTGCCCATTATTAAAAACAATGTGTCACGGTAGGTACTGCCCTTTATTAAAAACAATGTGTCATGGTAGGTACTGCCTGTTATTAAAAACAATGTGTCATGGTAGGAACTATCCGTTATTAAAAACAATGTGTCATGGTAGGTACTGCCAGTTATTAAAAACAATGTGTCATGGTAGGTACTGCCCGTTATTAAAAACAATGTGTCATGGTAGGCACTGCCCTTTATTAAAAACAATGTGTCATGGTAGGAACTATCCATTATTAAAAAAAATGTGTCATGGTAGGTACTGCCCTTTATTAAAAACAATGTGTCATGGTAGGCACTGCCCATTATTAAAAACAATGTGTCACGGTAGGTACTGCCCATTATTAAAAACAATGTGTCACGGTAGGTACTGCCCTTTATTAAAAACAATGTGTCACGGTAGGTACTGCCCTTTATTAAAAACAATGTGTCATGGTAGGAACTATCCGTTATTAAAAACAATGTGTCATGGTAGGAAGTGCCAGTTATTAAAAACAATGTGTCACGGTAGGTACTGCCCGTTATTAAAAACAATGTGTCACGGTAGGTACTGCCCATTATTAAAAACAATGTGTCATGGTAGGTACTGCCCATTATTAAAAACAGTGTGTCACGGTAGGTACCTGCCCTTTATTAAAAACAATGTGTCATGGTAGGCACTGCCCTTTATTAAAAACAATGTGTCATGGTAGGCACTGCCCTTTATTAAAAACAATGTGTCATGGTAGGTACTGCCCTTTATTAAAAACAATGTGTCATGGTAGGCACTGCCCTTTATTAAAAACAATGTGTCATGGTAGGTACTGCACATTATTAAAAACAATGTGTCACGGTAGGTACTGCACATTATTAAAAACAATGTGTCACGGTAGGTACTGCCCATTATTAAGAACAATGTGTCATGGTAGGTACTGCCCATTATTAAAAACAATGTGTCATGGTAGGCACTGCCCTTTATTAAAAACAATGTGTCATGGTAGGTACTGCAAGTTATTAAAAACAATGTGTCATGGTAGGAAATATCCGTTATTAAAAACAATGTGTCATGGTAGGCACTGCCCATTATTAAAAACAATGTGTCATGGTAGGTACTGCCAGTTATTAAAAACAATGTGTCACGGTAGGTACCTGCCCTTTATTAAAAACAATGTGTCATGGTAGGTACTGCCCGTTATTAAAAACAATGTGTCACGGTAGGTACTGCCCGTTATTAAAAACAATGTGTCATGGTAGGTACTGCCCGTTATTAAAAACAATGTGCCATGGTAGGCACTGCCCTTTATTAAAAACAATGTGTCATGGTAGGTACCTGCCCGTTATTAAAAACAATGTGTCACGGTAGGTACTGCCCGTTATTAAAAACAATGTGTCATGGTAGGCACTGCATTTTATTAAAAACAATGTGTCACTGTAGGTACCTGCCCTTTATTAAAAACAATGTGTCATGGTAGGCACTGCCCTTTATTAAAAACAATGTGTCATGGTAGGTACTGCCCATTATTAAAAACAATGTGTCATGGTAGGTACTGCCCATTATTAAAAACAATGTGTCATGGTAGGTACTGCCCATTATTAAAAACAGTGTGTCATGGTAGGTACCTGCCCTTTATTAAAAACAATGTGTCATGGTAGGAACTATCCGTTATTAAAAACAATGTGTCATGGTAGGTACTGCCCGTTATTAAAAACAATGTGTCATGGTAGGTACTGCCCATTATTAAAAACAGTGTGTCATGGTAGGTACCTGCCCTTTATTAAAAACAATGTGTCATGGTAGGTACTGCCCATTATTAAAAACAATGTGTCATGGTAGGTACTGCCCATTATTAAAAACAATGTGTCACGGTAGGTACCTGCCCTTTATTAAAAACAATGTGTCATGGTAGGTACTGCCCATTATTAAAAACAATGTGTCATGGTAGGTACTGCCCATTATTAAAAACAATGTGTCATGGTAGGAACTATCCGTTATTAAAAACAGTGTGTCATGGTAGGTACCTGCCCTTTATTAAAAACAATGTGTCATGGTAGGAACTATCCGTTATTAAAAACAATGTGTCATGGTAGGTACTGCCCGTTATTAAAAACAATGTGTCATGGTAGGTACTGCCCATTATTAAAAACAGTGTGTCATGGTAGGTACCTGCCCTTTATTAAAAACAATGTGTCATGGTAAGTACTGCCCATTATTAAAAACAATGTGTCATGGTAGGAACTATCCGTTATTAAAAACAATGTGTCATGGTAGGTACTGCCCTTTATTAAAAACAATGTGTCATGGTAAGTACTGCCCATTATTAAAAACAATGTGCCACGGTAGGTACTGCCCATTATTAAAAACAATGTGTCAAGGTAGGTACTGCCCATTATTAAAAACAATGTGTCATGGTAGGTACTGCCCATTATTAAAAACAATGTGTCATGGTAGGTACTGCTCTTTATTAAAAACAATGTGTCACGGCAGGTACTGCCTGTTATTAAAAACAATGTGTCATGGTAGGTACTGCCCTTTATTAAAAACAATGTGTCATGGTAGGCACTGCCCTTTATTAAAAACAATGTGTCACGGTAGGTACTGCCCATTATTAAAAACAATGTGTCATGGTAGGAACTATCCGTTATTAAAAACAATGTGTCATGGTAGGTACTGCCCGTTATTAAAAACAATGTGTCATGGTAGGCACTGCCCTTTATTAAAAACAATGTGTCATGGAAGGTACTGCCCATTATTAAAAACAATGTGTCATGGTAGGAACTATCCGTTATTGAAAACAATGTGTCACGGTAGGTACTGCCCTTTATTAAAAACAATGTGTCACGGTAGGTACTGCCCATTATTAAAAAGAATGTGTCACGGTAGGTACTGCCGTTATTAAAAACAGTGTCACGGTAGGTACTGCCCGTTATTAAAAACAATGTGTCATGGTAGGAACTATCCGTTATTAAAAGCAATGTGTCATGGTAGGTACTGCCTGTTATTAAAAACAATGTGTCACGGTAGGCACTGCCCATTATTAAAAACAATGTGTCATGGTAGGCACTATCCGTTATTAAAAGCAATGTGTCATGGTAGGTACTGCCCGTTATTAAAAACAATGTGTCATGGTAGGCACTGCCCTTTATAAAAACAATGTGTCATGGAAGGTACTGCCCATTATTAAAAACAATGTGTCATGGTAGGAACTATCCGTTATTAAAAACAATGTGTCACGGTAGGTACTGCCCTTTATTAAAAACAATGTGTCACGGTAGGTACTGCCCATTATTAAAAAGAATGTGTCACGGTAGGTACTGCCGTTATTAAAAACAATGTGTCATGGTAGGAACTATCCGTTATTAAAAACAATGTGTCATGGTAGGTACTGCTCTTTATTAAAAACAACGTGTCATTGTAGGTACTGCCCTTTATTAAAAACAATGTGTCATTGTAGGTACTGTAGCACACAAAAAAGACCCCCTGCACGAAGGCAAATGCACGGCTCAAAAAACCAATGTATAAAATCAAAAAAAGGGTAGAGCCAGCATACAGTGACCTGAAAAAAGATTTATTACAGTATATATAACAGCAAAACAGACCGGTTTCGGCCGGACAATATCACAGCCTTCTTCAGTGTAAAGCAAACAAAAAAACACAATGCTGTTTAAATAAGTACTTCTCAAAGCTCATTGGTGGATATCTAAAATTGTTCATTAAGCCCTGTTGGAAACAATCCACCTAATCTGATAATCCATTTCTTTTCTTTGGCATTTAAGATAGAATGCCAACCTGATTTATTCGAACGATTCCCTTGTATACTGTCAATGACCATAAAAGAAAATTTAGCAGTAGTGTGTAGCATGTGATGTTTATATAGTGCATTATGAGCTCTTTTGTTCTTAATATTACTAATATGTTCAGATATGCGTAATCTTAATGGTAGGAAGTTTGTCCCACATAAAAAGAGCCACAATTGCATGTTGCCAAATATATCAGCCAATCACTACTGCAGTTAGCAAAGAAATGAAGATCATAAACTGAAGAACAAATCCTGCTAGAAAATTGCTTAGATTTACATACATATTGACAGTTGGTACAATGACCACAAGGAAAACAGCCATACAATGGTTCTCCTATCAACGTTGTTTGTAAAGGTTGTGAGTTGTTCAAGGTATTTCCACATTTATAATGATTAAAAAAAGAACTGAGATTTTTCCCCTTCCTGAATGAAAATAAACATCTATCCGGAATAATATTTGCAAGCTCATAATCGCATTGCAAAATATTCCAGTGTCTATGCACACTTAGAATTAGACTGTCAGAATTTCTAGCATAGGTCGTTAAGAACCTAATGGGTTGTGATGATGTTACTGAATGGTCTCTGTAAGTAAGAAGTTCTGATCTATCCATAGAGTTGACCTGGTGACTGGCCTTTAGCACATCTCCTATCCTATAGCCCTGTGATTTAAATCTGCTGGTTAAATCACCCTTATGTTGTTGAAAGGAAGAATCCTCAGAACAAATACGTTTTACACGTATAAATTGTGATTTTGGAATATTTCGTGCAATATGATGTGGGTGATAACTGGAGGCATGTAAGATGGTATTGTATTGGGGGTACTTCCTGTACACCTCAGTACCTAGTGTGTGATCAGGTAATCTTTTGATTAATACATCTACAAAAGTGATTGTGTTTAGATCATAGTGTACAGTAAACTGTAACCCCCATAGATTGTGATTCAAATATGAAACAAAATCCATGAGTTGACATTCATCACCCTTCCATACTAGCCAAACATCATCCAAATAACGTCTCCAGATGTCAATATATTCAATGAATATATTATTATGGCAGTCATAAATGATATGTTTTCCAACATAAGCCATAAATAGATCAGCATATATGGGGGCAAAAGATGCCCCCATTGCTGTTCCTTTAGTTTGCCAATAACAATTATCCTTGTAATAAAAGACATTATTTGTGAGCACATGTTTGGCTAGACCCACCAAAAAAGAATTGAAGTTCGCTTCATATAAGCCTGATACTTCTAACCAATAGGCCATTGCATCTAAACCAGCTTGATGGGGGATGTTGGTATATAGGGCACTTACATCCAATGTGCATAGAAACCATTCAGGTTCCAACTGTGTGTCTGAAATAATCTGCAGAAAATTGGTCGTGTCTTGCAATCGTGATCGCACCACATGCAATAGGGGTTTGAGATGTTTGGTGAGATACAAAGATAAAGGCTCAGTAATGTACCCTTTGCCAGATACAATAGGTCTGCCGGGTGGATGTAATGGGTCTTTATGAATCTTGGGTAAGAAATAAATGTATTGAGTTGTAGAATCCTTGACCATAAGTTGGTGCATAACCTCATTATTAATAATAGCTTCATCCCTGGCCAAAAGCAAAAATTGATCAATCTGTTTTTTGAACCTGAAAGTAGGATCAATAATCATGATGGAATAATATCTCTGATCAGAAAGCTGTTTGTTTGCTTCATTGTCATAATCACACCAGTTAAGTACAACTACAGCTCCACCTTTATCTGCAGAAATAATAACTATGTCTTTGTTATTTTGGAGTTCCAGAATAGCTTGTTTTTCAACCAAAGTGAGATTATTAGATTTAAAACGTATATCCAAGCTAGGAAAATGAAGATCTTTGAGCACGCTATTCTGGAACTGATGTACCATAGGATGCATAGGGGGAGAAAAACTGGATTTGTGATAGACAAATTTCTCATTGTTAAAATTACTATCAGTATCACCAAAAAACAGTTTCAAATTTAAATTTCTGCAAAAGGACATGACATCCTGGGCCAATGTATCTTCAGGAACCATGAAGCCAGGTATGAAAGTAAGACCTTTATTCAAAATAGACATGTGAATGGATGACAAATCAAAATTAGACAGATTTAAAACATTGTTGTTTGAAATAACATTCAATTGTTTATTGCCATTTTCAATAGACCCTGAATATTGTGTACGCCTTCTATGTTTCCTCCCACCCCGCTGATATTTGGACCTAAAGGGATCGATCCAGGTATCCTTTTGGGGGTCGGTGAGCCTGATACTGCTGGGGACTCATTGTCAGTGCAAGATGAAATGTCATCTGTGGATGACCCTGTGTCTGCACTCCGTCTTCTTAAAATGGACCTTGGTCTCTTCCTTTTGTTAGCATGTTTGGGAAAAGATGTAAAACGTACATGTTTGGCATTAAGAGAAAAAGGGTTAGCACTTTTATAATCTTCTTGGTCTCTTGAAAACTTTTTGGTTTTTATAGACCTTAACTGTTCATCAAAACTGCGTAAATCAGTGGCTACATTATTAAGTAATTTTTTAAAAAAAGGTTCCTGCTCAAAAGATTTCAATTCACTGACTGATTTGTTGACCGCATCCATATTTCTATCAATTGCTCGCTCATGAAAGTTACCCAAAGCTACAACAAAGGCCATAGTGGCTTCTTGTTGTATTTTGGACCATTGACTATTTAATTCATCGTCAGCATCCATCACATGAGGTTGTATACGCAATCCTCTCGGAGTTATTCCTTCTGCAATATATGCCTTGAATAATCTCGAATGCCAAATATTAGATCGTAAAGATCTTAGATGTTTTTTGAGATTATCAAAAAGAGTTGCACAAATAGATTCAGGACTGATAGAACCATTTCTATTTGCATTATCATGGGTAGATGAACTGAGCCCAAAGGCTCCAAGGTCCTCCCTGTCTGCAGCCAAACCAGTAATAAAACTGGACAGATCCATGTTAGAATAAGATTTATAGTTTTCAATAGACTAGATAAAGAATATCCAAAATGGCTGACAATAATAGCCAAATACAAACCGCTACGTCAGCTTAATGTGTATTGATAAACAGAATCCGAAAGTTGGAAGAACAATAGCAGCCTAACCAATAATAACCAATAATAACCAATAATAACCAATAATAACCAATAATAACCAATAATAACCTATAATAACCAATAATAACCAATAATAACCAATAATAACCAATAATAACCAATAATAACCTATAATAACCAATAATAACCAATAATTTGTTCATAGGTTAGTACTAGGCTAACTGCCCTTGCAAGCCATTTTAAACCTAGCCAATTATACCTTGTGAGACTCAAACCCTGCACCTTGTGTTTGTAAGGCAAACACCTTAACCATTAGGCCATCCTCCCAACCAATAATAACCTATAATAACCAATAATAACCAAAGATAATGATTATTATGGAGCTGCGTCCCACCACTTATTGACTGTTTCTATACTGTGCAATATAAATATAGGCAAGAATTAAGAGGAAGCCACTGAACACATTCATGTGAGAGATGCTGAGGATATGAATCATAAAAAATAGATATATTAATAGAAAATATGCCAATTAGAAAACGGATGCAATCAACGCCAGTGCAATCAAAACTTCGAATGTAACCACTTAAATAGTTTTTGATCCAAAGATCAAATATATGTGAAACAGGACATCTATTAGTGGCTTGGGTGATACTATCCAAATACTCACAAGCTATACAATACTGAACATTCAAACTAGATAGGTACTGCCCATTATTAAAAACAATGTGTCATGGTAGGTACTGCCCGTTATTAAAAACAATGTGTCACGGTAGGTACTGCCCTTTATTAAAAACAATGTGTCACGGTAGGTACTGCCCGTTATTAAAAAGAATGTGTCACGGTAAGTACTGCCCATTATTAAAAACAATGTGTCACGGTAGGTACTGCCCGTTATTAAAAACAATGTGTCACGGTAGGTACTGCCCATTATTAAAAACAATGTGTCACGGTAGGTACTGCCCATTATTAAAACCAATGTGTCATGGTAGGTACTGCCCGTTATTAAAAACAATGTGTCATGGTAGGCACTGCCCGTTATTAAAACCAATGTGTCATGGTAGGTACTGCCCATTATTAAAAACAATGTGTCATGGTAGGTACTGCCCGTTATTAAAAACAATGTGTCACGGTAGGTACTGCCCATTATTAAAAACAATGTGTCACGGTAGGTACTGCCCATTATTAAAAACAATGTGTCACGGTAGGTACTGCCCATTATTAAAAACAATGTGTCATGGTAGGTACTGCCCGTTATTAAAAACAATGTGTCACGGTAGGTACTGCCCATTATTAAAAACAATGTGTCACGGTAGGTACTGCCCATTATTAAAAACAATGTGTCACGGTAGGTACTGCCCATTATTAAAAACAATGTGTCACGGTAGGTACTGCTCGTTATTAAAAACAATGTGTCACGGTAGGTACTGCCCGTTATTAAAAACAATGTGTCACGGTAGGTACTGCCCATTATTAAAAACAATGTGTCATGGTAGGCACTGCACATTATTAAAAACAATGTGTCATGGTAGGTACTGCCCATTATTAAAAACAGTGTGTCACGGTAGGTACCTGCCCTTTATTAAAAACAATGTGTCACGGTAGGTACTGCACATTATTAAAAACAATGTGTCATGGTAGGTACTGCCCATTATTAAAAACAGTGTGTCACGGTAGGTACCTGCCCTTTATTAAAAACAATGTGTCACGGTAGGTACTGCCCATTATTAAAAACAATGTGTCACGGTAGGTACTGCCCGTTATTAAAAACAATGTGTCATGGTAGGTACTGCCCATTATTAAAAACAATGTGTCACGGTAGGTACTGCCCTTTATTAAAAACAATGTGTCACGGTAGGTACTGCCCATTATTAAAAACAATGTGTCACAGTAGGTACTGCCCATTATTAAAAACAGTGTGTCACGGTAGGTACTGCCCATTATTAAAAACAATGTGTCATGGTAGGCACTATCCATTATTAAAAGCAATGTGTCATGGTAGGTACCTGCCCGTTATTAAAAACAATGTGTAACGGTAGGTACCTGCCCGTTATTAAAAACAATGAGTCACGGTAGGTACTGCCCATTATTAAAAACAATGTGTCATGGTAGGTACTGCCCGTTATTAAAAACAATGTGTCATGGTAGGAACTATCCGTTATTAAAAACAATGTGTCATGGTAGGTACTGCCGTTATTAAAAACAACGTGTCATTGTAGGTACTGCCCTTTATTAAAAACAGCATGTCATGGCAAGTACTGCCCTTTATTAAAAAGAATGTGTCATGGTATGTACTGCCCGTTATTAAAAAGAATGTGTCATGGTAGGTACTGCACATTATTAAAAACAATGTGTCATGGTAGGCACTGCCCTTTATTAAAAACAATGTGTCATGGTAGGTACTGCCCATTATTAAAAACAATGCGTCATGGTAGGAACTATCCGTTATAAAAAACAATGTGTCATGGTAGGTACTGCTCTTTATTAAAAACCACGTGTCATTGTAGGTACTGCC
Source organism: Protopterus annectens (assembly GCF_019279795.1). Classification (NCBI taxonomy): domain Eukaryota; kingdom Metazoa; phylum Chordata; order Ceratodontiformes; family Protopteridae; genus Protopterus; species Protopterus annectens. The sequence goes on from NC_056742.1 coordinate 453,742,634, forward strand.
CTTTATTAAAAACAGCATGTCATGGCAAGTACTGCCCTTTATTAAAAAGAATGTGTCATGGTAGGTACTGCCCGTTATTAAAAAGAATGTGTCATGGTAGGTACTGCACATTATTAAAAACAATGTGTCATGGTAGGCACTGCCCTTTATTAAAAACAATGTGTCATGGTAGGTACTGCCTGTTATTAAAAACAATGTGTCATGGTAGGTACTGCCTGTTATTAAAACCAATGTGTCATGGTAGGTACTGCCCATTATTAAAAACAATGTGTCATGGTAGGTACTGCCCGTTATTAAAAACAATGTGTCACGGTAGGTACCTGCCCTTTATTAAAAACAATGTGTCATGGTAGGTACTGCCCATTATTAAAAACAATGTGTCACGGTAGGTACTGCCCATTATTAAAAACAATGTGTCACGGTAGGTACTGCCCATTATTAAAAACAATGTGTCATGGTAGGTACTGCCCATTATTAAAAACAATGTGTCATGGTAGGTACTGTCCATTATTAAAAACAATGTGTCACGGTAGGTACTGCCCATTATTAAAAACAATGTGTCACGGTAGGTACTGCCCATTATTAAAAACAATGTGTCATGGTAGGTACTGCCCATTATTAAAAACAATGTGTCATGGTATGCACTGCACATTATTAAAAACAATGTGTCACGGTAGGTACCTGCCCTTTATTAAAAACAATGTGTCACGGTAGGTACTGCCCGTTATTAAAAACAATGTGTCACGGTAGGTACTGCCCATTATTAAAAACAATGTGTCATGGTAGGTACTGCCTGTTATTAAAAACAATGTGTCATGGTAGGAACTATCCGTTATTAAAAACAATGTGCCATGGTAGGCACTGCCCTTTATTAAAAACAATGTGTCATGGTAGGAACTATCCGTTATTAAAAACAATGTGTCATGGTAGGTACTGCTCTTTATTAAAAACAACGTGTCATTGTAGGTACTGCCCTTTATTAAAAACAGCATGTCATGGCAAGTACTGCCCTTTATTAAAAAGAATGTGTCATGGTAGGTACTGCCCGTTATTAAAAAGAATGTGTCATGGTAGGTACTGCCCGTTATTAAAAAGAATGTGTCATTGTAGGTCCTGCCCTTTATTAAAAACAATGTGTCATAGTAGGTACTGCTCTTTATTAACACCTTTCTTTTACCTTTGTATCATACATTGGGATTTGTTGAGTGCACTGCATTGCTTCTTGTCTGTGTCTTTGTTGTTATTCTGCATTAATACATTCATATGTCTTCAGTTATTATTATTTATCTTAGGGCTTTTCCTCCTTGGGTCTCATATAAAAGAGGGTCTAGTCAAGTTACATGAACAGAGTTAGAAAATAGGTAATAATAAAATAAAATATATTCCTTAGGTTGAAGATGGACTCACTCATTTTGAGCTAAATTTTTACTGGATATCCTTTCAGGTGTCCTACCACTCCCCTCCAACTTTTTGCTTTTTTAATAGTTACATTTACCACACCCACTGTAACTACAGTATCAAAGATTGTGCTGTCTTTTGGAACTGGCCTAATTTGAAAGTCAAAGGAGTCTCTTTCTCTCTCCACAGGCATTTGTTCTTGTACCTGTCTTAGTATATACTTATGTGTAAAATGCCCTGAATCTCTGCCTTAACTCTTAAACCTTTCTGATTGGACCTTGCACTCCATCAAACCCCCTTTCTGATTGGAACTTGCACTCCTTCAACCTCCTTTTCTGATTGGACCTTGCAGTATTTCAACCCCCCTGTCTGATTGTACTTTACACTCCTTCAACCTCCTATTTCTGATTGCACCTTGCATTCCTTCAACCCCCCCATCCATCTAAATGTCATAAGTTTCTTTGCCGATTACTTATCCATGACACTCCATCTTGTACCTACTCCACTTCTTTCCAATATGCACTTTCTACCTTTAACTTACCCATGTTTTCTCCTTTCAGCTTTGCTGGAAGTTTCATGTTATTGTCATCTCCCAACTCCCCGGCCACCCCATATCTAGATGTACACATGTACAAGCTCTTATTCAATTTCATTCATCCAGGTGTCTCTGAAACATCTGTTTCTACATTCACATCCATAATATTGCAGCTTGCCTAACAACTGTCTGTATTTTTATTACAACATCCATAGCTAGGTTACTGCTTCCTTCTACACTACCTGTTGCTCCACCCTGTGATACATATAGCTTGTTTCCATCCCAAGGTCTTTTATATCTTTTGATCAGCTGTCAGCTGCTGCAGTACTGGTGTTTGGTCTGAGATTGTCTTGTGATAGGTTTGCACTATTTCTACCATGTCTTGGTCTTCTCTCCTCACTAGAAAGTGGCCCAGACAGCTAGCCTGTACTAAACCATTACTGGGGTGATGCAATTCTCTCCCACTACTTGTGTTCACAAGTCTTCACCTTCTACATTCTATATTATTGTCTGAGCTTACACTTTACCTCAGTATGATATTTATGAGACTACACCTAACCTCAGTATGATATTTATGAGCCTACACCTTACCTCGGTATGGTATACATCAGCCTACAACTTACCTCAATATGATATTCATGAGCCTACATCTTACCTTGATATGGTATACATCAGACTACACCTTACCTCAGTATCATATTTATGAGACTACACCTAACCTCAGTATGATATTTATTATCTCCAGGTAAGTGGTCTTGCTTTCAGTCAACTGTAATTTTGAAATCCCCATCATCTTCCAGGTCTTCTTCCATATTTTCCATGTTTAGAAATGGAATCAAATTCTAATTGCCTGAGTCTTCAACATATGTATTGCCTACTTTCATTTAAATTGCTAGAACTTTGTCTACTCCTATAACATGTCTTCCTCCCACTTTTTTAGTTTCTTATGAATTGACTTGCAACATTTTTCTGGCAAAAAAAAATCCCACCTCTATTCTCCTGCAATCTTATTTATGTTCCACATCTATGTTAGATAAGACCCTAAAGTGGGTTTTCCAAGTTATCTCACCTTCATTTTAGTTTCCTCCTTGTTCTCACTTTGTTTTCTTTTCACTTTGCTAACACTCATTTTCCTTGGTATTGTGTGAGCCCCCACTTTATACATATTTCATATAATCAATCTAATCAAGCCCCTTCCCTTCCTTGAAGTCTAGTCTCAATCCACTTTTCTGTTGCCTGTGCGCTGACATCTCTTCTAATCCCACTACCCCCACGGTTAGGGAGCTCCCCACACCAGTAGGGATTACCGGTCCTTCTTGAGAAGTTATTTCTTGGATCCTCACTTATAGCATTCTTTGTGAACTAAGAGGCTTCTAACAACAATAATCCTACACTTGTTTCAGTCCCAGGGGTCTTCATGTACTGCACTTGCCTTTTTCATCCCCTCCTTGTCCTAGTCTGCATATGTGTCAGAGGTCATGCTAATGATAGTCTTTATACTCATGCACTGTTGATTCGTTTACAGAATACAGAGCTGCTTCTTTACGATTCAAAATAAGTTAATTGTAGTCACATCAGGTCCATTCCGATAATATTAATAAGTTAATTGTAGTCACATCAGGTCCATTCCCATAATATTAATAAGTTAATTGTAGTCACATCAGGTCCATTCTGATATAATTAATTAAGTTAATAGTGGTCACTGGTCCATTCCCATAATATTAATAAGTTAATTGTATTCACATCAGGTCCATTCCCATAATATTAATAAGTTAATTGTAGTCACATCAGATCCATTCCTATAATATTAATAAGTTAATTGTAGTCACATCAGATCCATTCCTATAATATTTGCTTTTACTACATTGCCAGCAGTAATGTGACTAAAATTAATACCATTAACTATATAATAATTAATGCTGCTTAGCTGGAGACATGGTTTGTCATAATGGTTATAGTTTTGCCTCCCAAACACAAGGTACATGGTACAAACCTGACCTCCAACTAATGCATATGTGCAGTTTGCATGTTTTCCCTTGTGCCTCTGTGGGGTTCCTCCTACCTCCCAATAAATTTGCTGGTTGTTTCTCCCACAGAAATGAGAAGTGCACCAAACAGAGTATGCCCAGAACTGAATGGAGTGCTGGACAGCAGCCTGTTGGTGGAAGAGTTGTTTAGACAAGCAATGTTAGACATTAGCTGCAGTGCTACGTATCCTCTAAATAAGAGGATCACAGGGCATGCCATGTCAGGGCTAGCCATTCAACAGCAAAAAAATTGTCTGTAGGTGCATTGCTGGCATTGAATAATGCCCTCCTAAATGGACATGGGCCTGGCATTTGCCAATAACAAGTGAGTTGAGAAACCAACCTACACTAGGGACCATGCTAACAAAGGGATATGCATGTCTCTATTGGCTAGTGTGTTCCTGCCTTAAAGTCCCAAAGCCTACCATCCCTGGGTCAACAAAGCTGCTGGCTGGTGTCCAGTTGCCATTGGCAGGCTGGGTTACCTATATCTTTGGTGAGCACCAAAAAAAAAAATCAACCTACGAAAAATGAACTAAGGATTGCTACAGTGAATATAGGTTTACTGTCAGGTTACATGGTATAAGTGGACAACTCCATGATAAGGAGGAGACTGGCCATCCACTGTATCCAGGAGACAAGGTGAAAGGACAGTGCAGCAAAGTCAGCTCACTTGCAATCCAGATTATACTACTCAGGGGAAGGAATGTCTGAAATGGTGTGGGGAGTATGGTCAGAAACAGACAGAGAGGGTCTTCTGAAAACAATGACAAAGCTCAAGACTTCAAGGACATATTTAGGGCTCTTGAACTTCAGGAAGAAGAAAGAATATGTGGAGCTGAAGACAAATGACAATGTCATGAGGTGGCATGTATAGAGGCTGCAGAGCTGATACATGGCTGCGCTAGCTAGGTTTGGAAATAAGGTACATAAGAAAAAATGGTGTAGAAATGCAAAAGTCCAGGAAGGCATCAAAAGAAAATCAGAGTGCAGGAAAAAGTCTGAGATGGAACAGATAGACTAAGCTAAGAAGGAATACTGCTTGTCTAACACAGAAGCAATGAGAGCAGTCACACTAGTAAAAATCAAGGCATTAGAGGCACTGTTTCAGCTCCTGGACAGTGACTCAGCAGATGACACAAAAAAGTCTATCAGAGTGCAAGAAAAAGACAGAAACATAAAGAAGAAAGCCATCAGGCACATTCTTAAGGGATACCAGCAATAATCTTCTCTTTAGCCCACAATATAGCAAAGGCAGATAGAAGGAGAACTTCCAACATCTTCTGAATGTATAGAAAAAAAGAAGACGAACAAAGAATCTATACTGACCCATACATAGCCTATGATGAAAGAGGAAGAAGAACCCATGACCCATACATAGCCTATGATGAAAGAGGAAGAGGAACCCATGACCCATACATAGCCTATGATGAAAGAGGAAGAAGAACCCATGACCCATACATAGCCTATGATGAAAGAGGAAAAGGAACCCATGACCCATACATAGCCTATGATGAAAGAGGAAGAGGAACCCATGACCCATACATAGCCTATGATGAAAGAGGAAGAAGAACCCATGACCCATACATAGCCTATGATGAAAGAGGAAGAAGAACCCATGACCCATACATAGCCTATGATGAAAGAGGAAGAGGAACCCATGACCCATACATAGCCTATGATGAAAGAAGAAGAACCCATGACCCATACATAGCTTATGATGAAAGAGGAAGAGGAACCCATTCTAGAAGAAATAAGAGCAGCACTAAAGAAAATGAAATGAGGAAAAAAGTAGGCTCAGGGGATGGTAACTGCATATATATCAAGTTGTTGGATGAGGATTTGGGGAGAAATGTCTGCTGAAGATACTGATAGAAGTATGGAGAGATCAGTACATTCCAGATGACTGGAGAACAAACGTTCTAGTGCCAGTGTACAAGGACAGTACAGAGGTATAAAGCTCCTGTTGCACTGCTGAAAGTGCTAGTGTGGGTGATTGATAAATAAATGCACAGAATAATACAAAATAAAATGGGAAATGAGCAGCTCAGATTCCCAAATGGATGCAGTACAACCATCCTGATGTTTGCCGTGTGGCAGATAGTGGAACGAAAGATGGAAATGAGAAAAGAGGCCAACTATAAACTTGGAGGAAGCATGTGACAAGGTTACAGAAAAACATATTTGGCCTGATAAGTTTCATTGATATTATTAGTGCAGGCTATGTACAAGGACCCAGAAACACAAGTGTGAAAGGGTGTGTTCCCAATGAAAGTAGATCTGCATCAGGGTACATCCCACCATTAAACTACATTAAGAAATAGGCTGGAGGGGACAGATCAACAGAGCTGCTGTATAAAGACAATGTACCATTATAATGAGACTCTGAACAGGAACTTCAGCAAATGCTTGAGGAATGGAATACAAAACTGAAGGCACATGGGAAGAAAGTGAGTATATTCTACACAGCTGGCATAGCAGCAAATGGGGGAAATTGGAAGAAACTGAAAACTGATATAGAAAAGAACAGAGGAACAGGTTAACATCTTCAATTATCTGGAAGGTGGGGGGGTTGATGAGAAGGGAAGTTGTAATGAAGAGGTCAAAGCTAGAAACAGAGAGGCTGCAACCAACTTTTGCAGAGTGTCAACAGTATTGTGTGACAGGAGAATGCCAACAAACCTGAAAAGTAAGGTGTACAAAACAGTGACTCAAGCAATATTCTGTATTCTACAGAAACATAGGCAGTGAAGGCAGAGTAGGTGAGGAAGCTAGAGAGATCAATTGCCAGCGATGGGTGGTAGGATGCACATTGTGGGATGACAAATAATTGATGACATCGGAATAGAAGCCAAAGTAGATCTTATTGCAGATAAGGTCAATGAGATCACATTACAGAGGCTTCAGCACATAAGCAGAAAAGCAGAAGCTGATTTGAGACAGACAGAAAGAAGGCAAGAGGAAATGATGAGGAACAGCAAAGAGATGGACGGGTTGCATGAGAAAAGACCTGTGACATTCTGGCATGACTTTCAAAGAAGTTAGGAAAATGGCACTGGATCAAAACATGTGGCAAAAATTGATGTGATGCCCTGATCTCATCAAGAATAAATGAGAAAAGGGTTTGATGATGATAACTGAATAATAGTCCAGAACATATGTGCTCAAACTAGAATGTCTGTGCCCATTCTTTTGCAGATAGAAGACTTGGGTGCCGCCTTCTCAGCTATTCTTTCTGTCTAGGCTCTCTTCTACCTGTTTCATTTTTCATGTGGTAGAAATGCATATAGATCATTTTTTATTACACTTGTCTGTTTTGCTGTGAGAGGGTTATTGTACACAAATACTCCTGCACCCCTTCCAGCACAATCCAAACCACCCACCTTACAACTGTTGGTTACAATATGGAGTGCAGTGTAGTGGGGGTCATTCTGAACACTGCATAATTTGTGTCCAGTGGCACAGGCATTCCATGTATGACATATGGCTTGATACCATGTGAGGAGAGTGTGTCTACTAACTTCTATATGGTGCCACTGTCCACAGGGTAGGAGTTTACAATGTTCTGTTCATGCTGGTGACAATATATCAACCACTGGGAGACCGTTCTGTGATACAGAGGGAGACAGCATGCGAAATTGTGGATATTGGCAATGAAAGTGTCTAGAAATGCATGTTGCTCTGCTAATGTTAACATTACTGTTAACATTATAGTGCAAGCAAAGTCCCAGGAGACTGGCAAATCCTGCAATTCAGAACAGATGACCACCACAACTGTCCACTGATTGCATACATTTTATAGTACTTCTCTATGCTTCCTGTCCTGATTGCATAGCTGGTGACTGATTTGTGTGTTGGCACTCATTTACATGCTATTATTCAGACCTCAGTATTATGTGCATACAATGCTATTTCTGCATGTGTCTCTGTATTACTGACTCATGGCTCATTATCTGTCACCATGCTGTTTTCATGTTCCATCGTAATGATTTCTGAATAGTCCTCAATGTTTGTGATAGTGCTATAATTAAGCAACTTATATCTTTAGCCAAACAAATAAATAAATAGACTAGAAAAAGAGGTGTATGACATTAGGAGACATATTGGGGTGGGGTGTAGAAAGATAGATAAGATGGCCTTTAAGGCAACAGCGAATGACATACCACTGATTGTAGGTGATTAAGCAGTAACTTCATCAGGAAATTATATGTGCTGAGTTGTGTATACATGGTTATTGTGTATCAGGACAGCGAATGACATACCACTGGTTGTAGGTGATTAAGCAGTAACTTCATCAGGAAATTATCGAATGACATACCACTGGTTGTAGGTGATTAAGCAGTAACTTCATCAGGAAATTATATGTGCTGAGTTGTGTATACATGGTTATTGTGTATCAGGACAGCGAATGACATACCACTGGTTGTAGGTGATTAAGCAGTAACTTCATCAGGAAATTATATGTGCTGAGTTGTGCTGAGTTGTGTATACATGGTTATTGTGTATCAGGACAGTGAATGACATACCACTGGTTGTAGGTGATTAAGCAGTAACTTCATCAGGAAATTATTTGTGCTGAGGGGTGTATACATGGTTATTGTGTATCAGGATTACCTCAGTAACTGATAAAATAAGTATCAAAAGCCAGAGGACCCTAATGATTACCCTGCCCTCTCTCATTTTATCTGAATATTGCAACTGGACAATCCTTTCCCAGATCTTTAGCTGACCAAATAATTAAATATTGCCTCTCCTTACAGGCCTGGGCAGTATTTATTGTCTCCCACTGCATATGGCCACATTTTGAAAGGTCAGTATAAGACTAGTAAGGCAGGAGTCATAGCTGTCTATATCAGTATGTTTAACAATGCACAGACCCTCCTGTATGTGATTGTTCCTCACACACACTCCATAATGATTTTTGTAGATGTTACCTGCCTTGAAGCTCTAGTGTTAAGTAACTATTTCTGGGCACTTAATATATATCTGTTAGGTTTGAACCTGTGGCCAACTGAGCTTTACTCAATAGCTGATTGTGTGCTTGTTCTCCAGAATGATGAGCAGATTCAGATAACCCCCATCCCCTATCCCTATCCACATCTCATTACCTTTATCCAGCAGTATATGATTCAAAACATAAGACCTGCAGGTGAATGTGTGTTGAATACAGCATCATTTTTGCCTTTACAAATTGGTGCAGTACAAAACGTTTAGCTTTAATATCTGTACTGTGGTAAAGTTACAATAACAACATTCCCAACGTTTCTCCACATTAATGTTTATTTACCTGTTTCCTTGTAAAATTAGCAAGCAGACTTCTTTGACAGAGTCAGACATGTAACTAGCATGGATACATAAAACCTTACTGAATAAGGGGAGGTTTGGGGGGGGGGGTGCAAAAAAAAATCGTTAAGGTGCCAGATGCTAGGCATTAACTGCATGAACTAGAGTCCAGGAGTAATAAAACGCCTAGGCATATGGCTGCTACATAACTGAATGAAATCAGGTCAAGACACATCATAACTCTCAACTGTCCCTGATTTTGCAAAATATTAGATTCTCTCTAATATTTTTGCTTTTACTTGTAAAATGTTAGATTTATTTTCATTTTTCCAATTACTCCAAAAATGCATGATGATATAAAATCTGTTGTCTTAGTGACCTTTTAAGTGAATTATGGTGATATTTAAAAATGTCTCTGATTTTGGGACTTTGCCCTCCACCATTATTTTTGAATTAATCCAAAACTCCTCAACTGCAAAGTTGAGAGGTATGCATTGAAACCACTAGAAGTCTCATGTATTACATAGAATTATGACTGGGTCACAAGCAAAACTTTTTGTCAACGTGTTCTCAAAATGAATTAAAGCAATTCACTTCTAAAGCTTCACTCTCAAGTTGAATTTCTTAAAAACATTTCTCAGAAATATTAATAATTTGGTTATGATTGCTAGTGTGATCATAATTCTCTGTTTTAAGTAATGACCTCAAAGCACTCATGCTCTTATTTTATTTGCCTTTCCATTTTATTTTCTCTTTGCCTGATGAGCATTTGCTTTCTTTACCGTTGACTTTGAACTAAAGTAAACGATTAATGTAGAAGGAAGGTCAAATTCTTCACTGGCAAATCATCTCTGCTTTACAATCAAAGGCAAACAGAATCTCAAAAGTCTTCATCAAATGACCCATCTTTATAGAATAGTAAAGTGAAACATTTCACTTACCTATTTTTAATTAGGTGAAATATTTCACTTGCCTATTTCTCACTTATTCAGTCTTTGTTTCTGAGAGATGGCACAACTTTAATATTATCCTACACTATTTTTCTCACATTTTTACCTTTATAGAACAGTAAAATTAAAAACGTCAGTTACATATTGCTCACTTATTGTTGTCCAGTTTCTCAGAGGTAAAAAGGAGTTATGTACCTACTATAACATTCCATGTTTGTTGTCCTTCATCTCGCCTTCCTTCTTGCTGGTTGGGTTCGGAGCCGATCCTCTGCTCTGACTCGGCCATTTTACTATAGCTCGAGAGCATATACTGGCTCAAGGCTAACCCCTATCCCAACATGCCTAGCGGTAGCTACCCAGATCTCATTTGTGATAGCCCACACTAGACCATAAAAGCAAAATGCAAATTTTACTAAGCTCTTACACAAAAGGAAAACTTGTGTATAAAGGAGCAATCCACATGCAAAGGTTTAGGAGGAAAAAGGAACAACAAAGCATGGTCAACTAACCTGGCATGTCAACAGGAAGTTCTGCCAGTGTAACCAATGAAGGAATTTGTCTCGATCCTCCAGGAAGGAGGAAGGAGGGGGGATGCAAGAAGGAAGATGAGATGAAGGACAACAAAAATGGAACATTATGGTAGTTACATAACTCCTTTATGTTATGTTGCCCCTATCTCACCTTCGTTCTTGCTGGTTGGGACCATGTCCCCAGCACCTGGTTCTTGGGTGGCTCACTGGAACAAACTCTTCAGGACCATGGAACCAAAGGATGCCTTGTTCCAGGAGACCACATCCACTTTGTAATGAGTGATAAAGGTATGAGGATTCGCCCATGTTGCTGCTCCATAGACTGAATCTAAAGGTAATTTGGCTTGGAAGGCGACAGAGGTAGCCAAGGCCCTGGTTGAGTGTCCTTTGGCTTTCACTGGAAGCTTCTTGTTACGCAAATCCTATGTATAGATAATTGTATCTGACAGTTACATTGATAAGGCCACTTTTGAAACTGGAGAACTTTATTTATTGTCAGCAAAGGATACAAACAATTGATCTGATTTTCTAAAGTCCTTGGTCCTGTGTAAATAAAAGCATAATTGTCTATGAACATCCAGTTGGTGGAGTCTATACTCTGCCTTGTTGCCATAATTGGGGAAGAATATAGGAAGCTCGATGGACTGATTTAAATTATACTCTGAACACACCTTTGGCAAGAAGGAGGGATTGGTTCTGAGAGAAACTCTATCTTTGTGGAAGATGAGATCCGGCAGGCGAATAGATAAAGCGTGTAATTCAGAAACCCGTCTAGCTGAGGTGATGGCAATCAAGAAGAAGGCTTTCCAAGACAGAAATTTCAAGGGACAAGATGATGCTGGTTCAAAGGTCAGAAAAAACAGAGAGGCTAAAACAAAGTTTAGGTCCGGGGGGGGGGTTCCCTTACCCGGGGCCGTAAAAGGGTTGTACCTCGTAAGAATGCTTTGCACAGTTTATGGGACATGATGTTAGAGTGCAACTCTCCTACATGAAAATTGGAGGTGGCAGCCAGTTGGACCCTAATAGTAGCTGCAGCTTCCCCTCGTTTGAATGTTTCGGCCAGGAAATCAAGAATCTTGGGAACAGGAGCAATGAAGGGATCAATATCATTATTCTTTGCCCAATAAGAGAACCTCTTCCATTTGCTAGTTGTGAGAAGACATCAGGATGTGCTGTACTGCCAGGGGAAATGCTGGGGAGCCTGACTAAGACTGGAAGTGGAGAAACCAAGCTGTCAGCTTGAGAGTTTGGAGAGAGAGAGAGGTGGAGCATGCCCGACAGAGGCATCAGGAGGTCCAGAACTGGGTCCAGTATCCAAGACTCCACTTGTAGATGATGGCAGAGAAACAGGAACAATATCTGATGAGGTCAGTAAGGAGCAATGAGGATGAGCTTGCAGCCCATTGACTTTGCTTTCTGAAGTATTTTGGGGATCAGAGGAAAAGGTGTAAAGGCATAAAGTAGTCCCTGAGGCCAGTCGTGAACAAGTGCATTCTTTGGTGACTGTCCCGGTGGGGGACTAAGGCAAAGTAGCTGCTGCATTTGTTGTTGAGGGGAGTGGCAAAAAGATCACAGCATAGCTAGCCCCATTTGCAAAAAATCAAGTCCGCAACTTCTTGCTTCAGGGACCACTCATGAGGCATGAGGATAGTCTTGCTGAGCCTGTCCCCTATCACGCTGGATTTTCCAGGAATGTGCATCGCAATCAGAAAATGTTGGGAAGACATCGCCCATTGCCATACTCGAAGGACCTCCAGACACAAGGGGTAGGATCTGGTCCTGCCCTGTTTGTTGATGTACCATACCACTGACATATTGTCTGTCTGAATTGCAATAGTTCTGGTAGATAGAGAGTCTTGAAGTGCTTGCAACGCCAGAAGCACCACTCTCATCTCTAGAACATTGATGTGCAAGTGGTACTCATGTGGCTGCCACATTCCTTGGACAGTCTGTCCCAGATAATGCCCCCCCCACCCTATCTGGGAGGCATCTGTGGTCACTGTGGCTACTGGATTGGGGTCTAGAAAGGGTCTGCCCAGAGTCACCTTGGGGGAGACAAGCCACCATACTAAGTCCTTTTTGCAGGATTCTGTAATCGAGATCATATGTGACATTGGTAAATCCTGGAATGACCGTTGAGCGAAAAGAAGCCACTGCAGATTTCTCATGTGGAAAATGAGCCATAGGGACTAGAGTAATTGCTGCAGCTTCTTTATCAAGATGAATGCTGATGAATGGTTGACACCCTGTCTTGAGGCAGCTTTGCTATCATGGCTCTTGTATCTAAGTCTGCCCCTATGAAGGTAATAGACTGACAAGGCAACAAGGCAGACTTTTCATAGTTTATGGTGATGCCTAGCTGGGAACAGGTTTGAATTGTGAAGTCCCATGCTTTGATCAGTTGATGCTCGGTGGTAGCAGTGAGGAGCCAGTCATCTAGATATGGAAACACCTGGAATCCTAGACATCTCAGGTGATCCGTGACCACTTCCATAACTTGGTGAACACCCTGGGGGCTATGGTGAGACCAGAGGCAGAGCTCTAAACTGATAATGACTGGCTCTCAGCCGGAAGTGTAAGAAACTACTGGATCACCTGTCCATTTTTATGTGGTAGTATGCATCCTGGAGATCGATGGAGCACATCCAGTTGTCCTGACCCAAAAAGGGAAGCATGGACTGCAGTGTTACCATCCAGAACTTCACTTTTTTACTGATTTGTTTAACTTGCTGACATCCAAGATGGGTCTCCAGTCCCCTGTCTTTTTTGGTACTAAAAAGAACCTTGAGTAAGTTCTGAATTTGATTTGGTCTGCGGGGACTTCTTGGATGACTCTTTTTTCTAGCAATCTTTGTACTTCTAGGATTGCTTAATCCCAAAGACTGGGTGAAACTTTTGGGATTGAACATTTTGTTCTCTGGGGGGTAACTGGAAAAAGGGAATTTTGAAACCCCTGGATATTATTGACAGTACCCATGCATCTTTCATAAGTTTGCCAGGCTGTTGAGTACAATGATACTCTGCCCCCTACTACCTCCAGAGGCAGACAGTCAAGTCCCCCTTCAGGAGTGCTGGAAGCACCTAGCAGAGAACGTATCTCTGTCGCCCTGCTGTTGTGGACTTCCCCCTGCTGCGAGGCCAGCTTCTTCCATTATTGTTTCCCTCTCTGCCCCTGAGGAAAAATTCTCCACGTGTGTCAGGCGAAGCTCCCTGGGATTTTCAAAACCACATTTTCCCACTCTTCTGACCTTTAGGGTAGGGTCTAGATGTTGTGGAAAAACAGACTCTTATGGCAGAGAGAGTCTTGATATCTTTTTCACACCCGATGAGAGTCTCTATTACCTGAGGCCCAAACAAGGATAAGCCATCAAAAGGGGGTATTGGTAAAGCAGGACTTGAAGGATTCTGCAAATTGACAAAGGTGCATTCAGGAGTGTCTCCACAAAGCAACTCTGGTACCTGCTGCCCTGCTCGCTCCATCTGCCACATAAGAAATGAGCCTCATGAAGGAGTTAACTGCTGAAGTCAAGGTCGCAAACTGGGAAGCCATCCTGTTCGCAACTCCCTCAGCTGTAGGATCCTGCAGGGTATCTCCCAACTCCTTAAGGAGATCCCACTGAAGTCCTGTGAAGTGTGACAAATAATTCTGTGACCTGAGAGTAAAGGTCACTGAAGAGAACATACGCTTCCCATACCTGTCCATTGTATGGGAGTCCTTGTTCGGCGGATGGACAGATAAAGAAGTTTCCGCAAGTTTCTTCTTAATGGCTGCTAGCATCAATAGGAACCCCTTTGAAAAGGAAGGACTTCTCTTTGGGGGCAGTTATAAATTTATTTGGTCTCCGCGGAACTGGTTCCATGGTCTCTGGAGTGCTCCATGCCTTCTGACTCACTACAGACAAAAGTGGGTCAAAAGGCAGAGAAACCCAAGAGGAGGAGGGTCAGGAACCAAATGCGTCCAGGTAGACAGACACATCCTCAGAAGGGGCTAGGGACTTCCAGCCACTCCTCTGTCTAAGGATTTCCAAGATCTCCAAAATGGAGACATCCTCAGAGGGGGACCGTGGGGACCCTTCTGATTCATCCAAGTCGTGTCTGAAGTGATGGACTCAGGGGAGTCCAAATGCTTCCTCATACATTTTTTCTTCTGAGGGACCTCCTCCAAATGTTCTGGGGAGGTTTTGGAAGAAGTGGGGTCACCCAATGAGGCATTCTGGGGCAAAGGTTCCCTACGCTTGGTGGGAGGAGGAGGGTCAAAGGCAGGCACAGGCACTGAGAGAGAAGGATCTGATGGAGCTGATGGTGGAGTGGTCTCAGGAGACAGCATGCTCCTCATCATTTCAAAGGTGCCACGGTCCCGAGCCAAAGGAGCCTATGGCTCTGAAGAGCCCAGAGATCTCCTGCAAACTGAGAGCGAGGTCTCCAAGGATGATGTGGGAGCTCACCTGCGCCGAAGCTCTGAGAGGGAGAGCAGGGTCAGACAAGGGTCCGATGCCACATCCCCCCTCAAAGCTGATGAGAGAGCTTTGGTGCCCAGATCCCTTGATGGACTGAGACATCAAGCAGATCAGAGCGGGAGTCGGAATTGATAAAGGAGAAGTAACCGGAGTTGATGGTTCTACCACCACGACATCCATGCACTCCTGCTCCGAGCCCAAGAGAGTTGGAAACGGAACCTATAGAGAAGCTGGAAGGGCCAAAGGAGAAAATTCCTTATGGGCTTGGCTCGATAGTAATTTGGCAAGTGCCTGTGACTTGAGGAGTCTATTAACCACTCTCTCCCCATCATGATCCAAAAGTCTGGCAGACCGAGAGGAGTGAGAGGAGGACCGGTGACTGCCTGTTACAGATTGCAACAAAGAAGACTGTGGATCAGAGTGCACTGGCTCCAAAGTGGGAGACCTGGTTCTTTTATGGGCCTGGACTGGCTCCAAAGACTCTAATGGAGCCGCTGGAGACATAGCTTTGTTGGAGTCAACACTGGGAACTGACAGAGCCAACAATTTCACAGCAGATTTTGGTTGTTGTGAAATCATAACCATTGAAGATGGTTTAAGAGATTTGTCAGACTGTTTAGCTGGCTGAGGAACCGGAGACAAAGGATCCTGAGGGTTCTTCAGAAGGCCATGCAAAATCAGTTTGTTTTTATCTCCTGCAGGACTCTGGAACATGACAGAGCATGAGTCCTGCAGGTGAACAGCCCCTAAACAGTTAACACAACTCATGTGCCCATCTGTAAGGGACATTTTATGACAGCGTGAGTCACACTTCTTAAAGCCAGAGGGTTTTGACTCTTGGGACATGCTGGATACCAGAAGATACAAACAGCAAAAAACAAGGCTTTAACGGCTAGCAAAAACAGAACTACAAACACTACCACAAACAAGAATACTTTTTTTTTTTTGGAAAAGGAAGAAGGGGGAGAGCCTCTAAGTAAAACAGCAACTCCTCCAATAGGAGAGCTTCTAACCTAAATGGTTATTCCAGCAGAAAATGGGAAAGAAGAGAAGAACCCTCTAAGTTGAACGGGCTCAAGGGGAAAGCAAGGCCTAAGAAAAGGAAGGCCAAAAAAACCCAAGAAACAACAGCTGAGGAAGGTCAGATGGTTGTTTTGTTTAAACAAGGACTAAAACAGACACCACAAAGGTAATTAAGCTGCTAATAACCCTAAAAAAGGAAGATAGCAAAATACAAAAAAACTGAGTACTTAGCCTGGGCCAGTAGTCACAAACTTGAAGCTACAAGTGGCAAATGAGATCTGGGTAGCTACCACTAGGCATGTTAGGATAGGGGTTAGTCTCAAGCCAGTATAAGCTCTTGAGCTATAGTAAAATGACCGAGTTGAAGCTGCGGATTGACTCCGAACCCAACCAGCAAGAAAGAAGGCAAGATGGGGACAACATAACATCATCAGCTGATGTGTCATTATATGCAATTCATGTCATGCCTGTTGGCAGTTATTTTATTTCCACTTTAAGTTCCATTTCTTTTTGACACCTTGCCTCCTGGCCATCATAGCATTTCAAAGGGTCTTAACTTGAGTCCACTAAATCCACAGGGAATGTTGGCTTCTCAATTCATCTGGGGCCACAGCTAAGCAGAGGAACATATCACCCAGGCATTCACTGACATTGCTTGCGTCTGTCCTGACTTGCTGCTTCATTTTGGATACAGGGACTGTAAATGCCTCTGTTCTGGTGGTCTGAGGGTTTGGCTTCACCCCATCTAAGTCTAGTGTGCTCAAAATTAAAGGCAGACCTTTACTGACCCCAAACCAGAGGCCTACCTGACACGTCTGCACTCATAACCTGCATCATTTCTTGAACAGGGCTAAAGAACATTTCTGAATGGACTAGCCTTTCTTTTGTGGCTGGGCTGCATGTCTGTTTCATTGTGTGGGCTCACAGGATCTCCTGTTTAAGAATATACTTTTTCATGCATACATAAAATGAAGGCAGCAGTTTCTAGGTTGGCAGTGTCAGGTGCATAGACAAAGTATTGTGCTGCAATAATTGGACCACCCTCTCTCTGGAAGGGTGAGCCTGTGCTAACCAGTCACTGCCACCCTCTACTGCCCCCAAGTTGCTTCTCAAACTCAAGATGTCTGGGTCATGTGTCATATCAGAGCTTTATTCCTATATAATATGGAGATGGAGGCAATCAGAAATTTCCAGGGGAAACAGATGTTTACTTTGTGCGGACTTTGTGGGAACATGTGCAAAATTCTTGGCTAGGGTTATAATGGCCTTCACGCCAATAGCCTAGTATCATTGTATAAACCTATGAACCTATTAAAATTATTATTATTATTATTATGCATCCGAATATTGTTCATGTCTATTTTAACTTCTGTGTACATTTTCTGACTTGACATACATTTCCTTTATTATTTATTGTATTCTTAGTATATGGTATATTTTATACTACTATAACTTGTATTCTCACATTTACATCACTTGGACATGGCTGAATAAGGACCAGGTTGGCAAAGCTTCTTAGCAGCTTAGTAAAATAAATAAGTAAAACATCAAGTATACTGCCAAGTGTTTATTTTTGAAGACATAATGCTAATAGCTAAGACCTAGGTCTTGAAACACTGTATTTCCCTTACTGTCATGCAACTTAAACTTATCTCTCATTTGTATGCTCTTGTAAAATGTCAAACAACATCTGCAGATTTAGTTCTATTACAACACAGTGTTGACAGAAGATATAAAGTAATTCAGTGTCTGGAAGGTTGCCTGTTCTTTGTTCTGTTAATCTACAATGTGCGTAAGGTGAAAACTACACTCGTAATTTGTATTTGTGTGAAAAACATGGGAATGGCTGACTCTTACCATGACTTTCTGACTCCTAACCTTAGGTTAGAGAAAGATGTGATAAGTAATCCCTGCTCCTTGTCAGAGTTTAATTTCCACAGGAACCATTGCAAATGTTTTTGTGGGAATCAAGTGATAACACTGATTCCAAGTTCTCACCCAGAGGGAAAGAAAAACAGCGGAGAGGAAAGAAAGTTTCCTAATTCTCTTTATTTGGTCACTAGCCTTACTTGGCCTGGCCTGTCTACACTGTATTGATTCAGCTTACTAACAAAACAACCACTGACACTTTATGTAACAATGGCTTATTGAAATCTTGCCTCAAATGTTGATAGCCAGTGTTTTTTTATGCTCATTTTTTTACTGCCATAATTAAAGCACATAATACAAGTTGTTCTACAATTTTAAGCTATTCTTTTTATAAATGTACAACTTTCTCTATTAGAAATGGATAATCTTAGCCAAGGTATTACTACTGCAGATCTTGAATTTTGTTTGTATTTCAAGCTTGTGACCTTGTTAAAATAAATTTATTTGGACTGGATAATATATTGTGCACATAAAATGTATCCAGGAAACCGCACATGCAATACATAGTAAAACACATTTATAGACTTTCTAAATTTATTAGTAATTAACAATTAATTTGTCATAAAAATTAATGTGGAATGTAAAAACATTAACAAGAAAATCACTAAATGTAATATAAGCAATGTCTGACTTTAGGAAACCTTAAGTTTCTTTTATCTTCCATAATGGCAAAAAAGTTTTGACATTTAGTTTTTCATCTCTCTGTTGTATTTTGGTTGATGTTTGATAAATGTATTTTCGTTGACTTTTTGCTGCCTTCTTTGCATCATTTTCATAAACCATGTAATGTTTTAGTAAAATAAAGTTTCACAATACTTTAGAAGTTTAAGCAATGGGGTAGGATGTTTTTATTAAAAGCTGTGATGTCTCACAAGAAATATAGAGTGAAAGCAGACATGCATGGGAAGTTAGCTTTCAGTAGTATATGTCTAAATGGGAGATAACCCTCTGGTGTTAAAATGAGAAAGGCAAAATTTGCCAAGCATCATTAAAAATATTATTTCTTATTTTATTATTTATTACGTATAATGTGAATACGATCTCAAACAGTATAAGACATCCTTATTTATCACAGCCATAGGGAATGATTAATGTGCTATCTGCTCTAAAATCAGTGAGTTGCTGTCATTGTTGGTTTTTTGCAGGTACAGGTCAATAGTTGGTAGCAGGCCGTAAACGCTGCTATTGACCCATATCAAATGGCAGTGAACAGTGACATTTAATTAGTGTGGATCCATGTCTTCCTTTTTGAATAGAGTTTAAGTCCAAAAAAAAGAACAAACCTGGACTTCATTGCCCTGGTCACTAAGCTACTCTCTGAAAATGGAAGATGGATCTGTGCTACCTGCTCAAATCATTGGAGAAACTAAATAATTTATCTTAATATTATTTATCTAACCTTTAAAGAAAGATGTGTGTGTTTTCTGGATTTTTAGAAGGTTTTAGTCTTTGCTCTTGCTATTTCTGGTAACCTTCATTTTTAAAATACCTTTTCTGAGACTCTGAAGTAATGTCAAACATACAATCCACAGTTGTGGAATATAGCAGTTTATCTTTGCAAATAAAACATTATTTTATAAATAAAACTTTTGCTTCTGCCTTAAGCTGCAGACATTAGCAGTATAACCTAGATATTCACCTTGTTTATAATTGTACATTATACCGAAATATAGAACATATGACAGAGTATCGTTGTTAACATTTTTCATGATATTCTTTTTTACAGCCTCCATACAAACCCATACATATATATATATATATATATATATATATATATATATATATATATATATATATATATATACTATTTTTTTATTTGGTTTTAAAACAATAGCTAAACAAATCAGTTTAAAACAAACAACTATTTACATAGGTTCATAGCTGATCAACACATCAAAGTTATACATATCAACAAGTAATATTTTAAAGCAAGTCTAAATTTTTGCAGTATTTTGACAACAGGCATAATCAGACGGCAGTTCTATATGTAGTCAGAAAATTAATCAGTTTTGAGTTAATATTAGTTCATAGGTTCATAGGTTCATAGGTTTATACTAGGCTATCTGCCCTAAGGCATTTATAAGCCTAGCCCAAATTTTTGTGGCTTACGCCACCCCTTATATGAAAAAATACTGTGCCCATTAGTTTGTTGTGCCTCTGTCCAGCAGTGACACAGAGATGATTCCCGGGGTAAACCTACGATCTCCCATCCACAGGTCTAGATTTCTCTTGAACAGAGTCAGCGAGGTGCTCTGCCTCACATGGACCGGGATTTTATTCCACAGCATAGGGATCTCTGAGTGATAAATCTATCCCTCCAGCACATCCTATTTATATCCGTGCTAAGGTTTAAGTTGCTTACTCTAGTGGTTTTGGTGGATTTGGATTTTTTGAGGTGGAGCATGTCCATTAATTCCGGGTTGGACATGGCCTTGTATGTCAGGCACATGTCACCTCTGAGCAGACGGTATGCGACTGAATAGAGCTGGAGTTTCTTCAATCTGGCAGCATATGACAGATTTTGGAGTCCCTTTATCCTTTTGATGAGGAACTTTTGGGGTCTCTCCAATTGCTGCAGATGTCGGGTGAGATACATCCCGAATGGGGCATTGTACTCGATCATTGGTCTGATAAGTGAAGAGTACAGGGGAACAATGACCTCACTAGATCTGGATGTGAATCCCTTCATGATCAGGTGGGCAATGTAGAAGGTCTTTCTAACCACTTTAGCAATGTGAGTGTCAAAAGAAAGGCCACTGTCAACCTGGGTCCCCAGGTCCCTGATAACCTCTTCTGTGCTTAGTGGATTGCCACCTATATGGTAGCTTGGGGTTACCTTGTTTTTCCCAAAGGGTATGACTATACATTTTTGGCGTTTAACTTCAGGCCATGGCTCTGGCACCAGCTATCTGTTTCCGTGAGTCCCTTCTGAAGGATATCCGTGTCCAATGCACTTTCCACTTTGGTGCCCAGTTTGCAGTCGTCTGCAAACTTTGTCAGCCAAAGTCCTCACATGTTGGCCTGTACTTCTGAGAAGTAGATGCCAAACAATAGGGGGCCAAGGACCGAGCCCTGTGGGACACCACTTGTGACCAGCTTGGAGTCTGACATAGCGCCAGCAACTCTAACCCTGTGGGTTCTGTCCTTAAGCCAGTTTGCAACCCATCTTGTGACATATGGGTTTACATTTAAGCTGGTAAGTTTTTCTACAATACCCGAGTGGGGTATTGTGTCGAAAGCCTTTGCAAGGTCAAGGTAGGCTGTATGGACTGCCTTTCCCTCATCAATGGCCTTGGTGACTGTTTTGAAGAAGTCGACCAAGTTCAAAAGGCATGATCTTCCCTTGACAAAGCCAAACTGGGTCGAGTCCAATGTCTGCAAGTCCCCTATATCTTTGTTTATGAGCTCCATTATGATCCTCTCCATAGCTTTGCAGACTAGACTTGTTAAGCTTATGGGGCGGTAATTACCAGGGTCCGAGAGGCGCCTTTGTGGAGTGGGACCACAGTTGCCGCACGCCACTCCTTGGGCACGATCCTGTGGTAAGGCTGAGATTAAACAGCTGCCTTATGTGCGGGTTTAATTCCTCATTTAGCTCATGTAGCACACAGCCGGGGACACCATCCGTCCCATTGATGCTGTGTTTTAGCTTTAGAGAGAGCAGCTTTCACCTGCGCATTTGAGATGTCCGGGAGGCTACACTCGGCTGGGATAGTTATCTCTCCTTTAGGGGAGAGGGGTGAAGTTTGCACTGAACCTGTCTGCCAGTATGTTGGCAATGTCTGTGGGTTCAGTGATTTTTGTATCATTTTGGACTAATTCTGAGCATATTTGGGAGTTTCCACCCAGGTTCCTAACATAGCTGAAAAAGGCCTTATGATTGTCCTTGAATCCATGGCAATTTTTCTCTCAAAATTGGCCTTAGTTGATTTTATGAGTGCTCGTATTTTTTACTAATAATGATCAGGGTGACTTCCCTTTTATGGATTTTGTTCTATCATGTAATAGCTTTCTCCTCTTATTGTAAAGTTTGTTAATGGCTGGGGTCCACCAGACTGGACGTTTGCCCTTTTTGGAAAGAGTCTTGGTTTTATTTGGGATTGCTTGATCCATGCAGTCCTGGAGGTGTTCATAGAAGGCATTTGTAAGGGCTTCCGCAGCTTGGGTTGTGGTTTCCACTGGCTCAGGGGCCTTGAAGGATACCACACCAGTCTTGAGTAGTGTGAAGTTTGCTTTAGAGAAGTTCTTCACTATGGTCTTTTTTGTTTGGGTTGGGGGCGGGATGTGGATTTCCAGTGAGATTAGTTTATGGTCAGATCTCACCTATGAGGGATATACTTCCGGTGTGGAGCATTTTGTCCCCATGTTTGTGACAATGAGATCTAGTATATTTTCTCCTCTCATGGGAACAGTGACTAGCTGTTCCATGGCATTTGAATTTATGAACTCCAGGAACTGTTGGGCTAGAAAGTTAGGGCTTGAGTAATGTTCCCAGTCTATATTCGGGTAGTTGAAGTCACCCAATATGATGGTGTTTGAAGATACATTTATACCCTCCAGTGTCTTCAGGAAGGCTGTGTGGGGTTCCTGAGTTTGAGAGGGTGGCCTGTAGCATGCTACAATTTGTAGAGCAGTTTTGCCTATGGTTAGTTGCACCTGGATGGTTTCCGAAGCTTCGTGCGTTGCCACCAACCTGGAAGTGTGGGTATCCTTTATGAATATGGATACACCCCCTCATTTTGTGGTGTGGTCTGGGTTTTGGGGCCGGAATGCATGATATGAGGTAAAACCTAATAGTGCTCGGGTGCTCTCAGGAGCCTTGAACCAGGTTTCAGTTACAGCACAGACATCGATGTTCTCCATACTGAGAAGGGCCTCGAGTGCGTGCATTTTGAGATTTAGACTTCTGGCATTGAGCAGCATTACCCTCTGTTTCTTCCCATTTTTGTTTTCTAGGGTGGTAGGTTTAGAATTTGAGCCTTGCCTAAAAAAGGCACTATGGGGGTGGCAAGAGCCTTAGCCAATATCCGAATCCCAGGGTGACAGGTGCAAGCCGTCCCTTCCGAAGCAGCGTGGCTTGTCAAGCATGTCATCCCAGGCAGACAGACACTGGATCCCCTTTGAATGACACCAGACATTAAGCCAATTGTTAAAGCTGAACATCTTGTCTCTATATTGTGGCATCATTCTTGGTGAAGGAAGGATACTGCTCAGGGTTAGGGTCATACCTGCCTGGGCTACATAATCAGAGAGCTCCTCTATGTCTCTTTTCATGTAGTCCAGGGAGGTACGCCTCAGGTCGCTCACACCAGCATGGACAATGACTGTGTCATATTTGTACTTGCCGTGGAGTGACCCGAAAGTGCTTGTGTTATGTGGCAGATTCTAGCCCGATAGGCAGCTTACTCTGACCCTCTCCTTGTTCAGCCTGGCGAGTGGGACGTCAGTGTGTCTGACTATGGAGTCACCTATGACAAGTATGTTTGGTGTTGTATTTGGCCTTAAGGGCTGTGACTGCTTTGCACACTGCTTTTGTGGTTTATGTGTTGCTTGTGGGGTGTCTTGAGGTAGCAGTTGTTTGGGTGTCTGCTTTGGAGGCCTCTGCTGTTTAGGTAAATTTTTACTCAGAGCCTCCGAGTATGTCTTTGTGTGTTTATGTGTTTGATTCAGTGGAGTGGTAGCATTATGTGAGGCTGGTTTTGTGGTGTGTGTAGTTGCCTTCTCCTCCTGTCTGGTCTTGCCAGTCCTGAGTTGAGAGACCTCAGCCTCCAGTTTGGCTAAATAGCTACATCTCTCGCAAGTATTTGTGTTATGTGGGAGGAGGAGAGGGTTGTCTGTGTACATGAGGCAGTTATAACATTGCCTAAAGATTCCCAGATTCACCAGCTGGACCGGAGAGGAGATTGACAACTGACCTTTGGATAGAATAGAATAATATTGTGAAATCCTTAATTGAAAACAAGGGCCAGTGGGGAGTGAGGGTGTAGTGCTTTTAATTTTTAGTGCTGACTTATATAATTGCTTTAGTGAGCAAGTGCCAGGTAACTTGAGTGCAATGTGTTACAAGTAACTAAATGCAAAAACGACAAACAGTAACTTTCTTTCAAGTGAAACAAGGAAATAAGTACAGTAAGCAATGCAGATATCACTAGTGATCCACAGAAGCGCTGAGAAGTTGCATATTAGGTGGAATTAGCTTCCAGGGAAATAACAAGCAAACAAACAACAAGCATATAAACAAAGCTAGATTCAGCAGGCCTGGATCTAGTCTATGCTAGAGCAAACAAGGTGTACCAATTTCAGTAAGATACAGTTCAAATATTCAGGCACTATAAACCTTTAACCAGAAATTCCCAGCTCAGAAGGGAAGAGTCCAGCCTCTTCTCCCACAAGAGTGCAGACCACGAACCTTCTTAATGTAAAATAACTGGCCTGAAGCCCAAGTGCCTAAACCAGAACTAATACACTTGGACACTGGGCTCTCAATCAGCAGTTCCCAACTTAGAAGGATGAAAGCTACCTGTCCTGCCACCACAGTGCTTGCCACAAACCTTCCTAATGTAAAACAACTGGTCTGAAGCCCAAGTGCTTAATCCAAAAGACTTAGAATGATAGCTACACTTTAATCAAGTTACAACCAAGCAGTAATAAATACCATTGAATACTTTAGAGAATGTCTGGATTAGTGCTCAAGTTACACAAGCAAAGCTAGATCCAGCAGGCCCGAATCCAGTCTATGCCACAGCAAACAAGGCGCACCAACTTCAGTAAGAAACAGTTCAGATATGCATGCACTATAAGCCTTTAACCAGAAATTCCCAGCTCAGAAGGGCAGAGTCCAGCCTCTCCTCCCACAAGAGTGCAGACCATGAACCCTCTTAATGTAAAATAACTGGCTTGAAAGCCCAAGTGCTTAAACCAGAATTAATACACTTTTAGAATAACAGACACTGAGCCCTCAATCAGCAGTTCTCAGCCTAGAAGGATGTAAGCTACCTGTTCTGCCACAACAGTGCAGACCACAAACCCTCTCAGTGCAAAACAACTAACTGGTCCGAAGCCCAAGTGTTTAAACCAAAAGGCTTAGAATGAGTTACACCAAGCAGTAATAAATACAATTGAGTATTTTTAAGATGATGCAAAAGTAAAATGAAGTAGGTAGAAACACAAGTACAGTAAAAGCAGATGAATTTTTTTTTTTTTTTTATCTGAACAAGTGCTGAGATCAAAGAAACAGATTTGAGTGCTGAAACTAGAAAACTGGCTAGTTATAAGAAAAAAACAAGCTAGAAGGCTTCCCTCAAACACAGAAGGGCTTGGGGGCTCAGAAGCCTACAAATAGTCTATACCACTTAACAAGAAAGGCAGGAAATAAGCTTAATTTTTTTTTTCTATTTCCCAGATGCTCTCTTTGTACACAGTAGGAGTGCCTGAAATCAGAATATGATCTCACTGCACTCAGTTGAGTGAGCAAATGAGATGGACCCCGAGGCAGGCTGAGGGGCAGGCAGTTTCAATGCCAGTAAGATTAAGAATAACTGAAGAACAGAATAACTTCAGTTAAATATTCCTTCAACACTCCTTCATACACAGTTTAAATCAAATTAAATACTGTATTTTTTTTTAAAAAAAAGTGCAGATAAAGGTACTTAAATTCTCTTATACGTCCAGTTGAATATAACCAAGTTCTTAGCTGGCCAAAGCTGAGGTTTTAAAGCAGGAATTATTTCACATGCACCAGTTAAATATGCAAGGACAGGAAATCAAAGAATGTGGCTACCCACACCTGTAATTACTAGCAAATAACAAAATTCAGCCAACACTAGCTTCAGTTCAAGTTACTGAAGAGCAGAATAACTTCAGTTAAATATTCCTTCAACACTCCTTCATACACAGTTTAAATCAAATTAAATACTGTATTTTTTTTTAAAAAAAGTGCAGATAAAGGTACTTAAATTTTCTTATACGTCCAGTTGAATATAACCAAGTTCTTAGCTGGCCAAAGCTGAGGTTTTAAAGCAGGAATTATTTCACATGCACCAGTTAAATATGCAAGGACAGGAAATCAAAGAATGTGGCTATCCCCACACCTGTAATTACTAGCAAATAACAAAATTCAGCCAACACTAGCTTCAGTTCAAGTTACTAAAGAGCAGAATAACTTCAGTTAAATATTCCTTCAACACTCCTTCATACACAGTTTAAATCAAATTAAATACTGTATTTTTAAAAAAAAGTGCAGATAAAGGTACTTAAATTCTCTTATACGTCCAGTTGAATATAACCAAGTTCTTAGCTGGCCAAAGCTGAGGTTTTAAAGCAGGAATTATTTCACATGCACCAGTTAAATATGCAAGGACAGGAAATCAAAGAATGTGGCTACCCCCACACCTGTAATTACTAGCAAATAACAACATTCAGCCAACACTAGCTTCAGTTCAAGTTACTGAAGAGCAGAATAACTTCAGTTAAATATTCCTTTAACACTCCTTCATACACAGTTTAAATCAAATTAAATACTGTATTTTTTTTTTAAAAGTGCAGATAAAGGTACTTAAATTCTCTTATACGTCCAGTTGAATATAACCAAGTTCTTAGCTGGCCAAAGCTGAGGTTTTAAAGCAGGAATTATTTCACATGCACCAGTTAAATATGCAAGGACAGGAAATCAAAGAATGTGGCTACCCCCACACCTGTAATTACTAGCAAATAACAAAATTCAGCCAACACTAGCTTCAGTTCAAGTTACTGAAGAGCAGAATAACTTCAGTTAAATATTCCTTCAACACTCCTTCATACACAGTTTAAATCAAATTAAATACTGTATTTTATTTTAAAAAAAGTGCAGATAAAGGTACTTAAATTCTCTTATACGTCCAGTTGAATATAACCAAGTTCTTAGCTGGCCAAAGCTGAGGTTTTAAAGCAGGAATTATTTCACATGCACCAGTTAAATGTGCAAGGACAGGAAATCAAAGAATGTGGCTACCCCCACACCTGTAATTACTAGCAAATAACAAAATTCAGCCAACACTAGCTTCAGTTCAAGTTACTGAAGAGCAGAATAACTTCAGTTAAATATTCCTTCAACACTCCTTCATACACAGTTTAAATCAAATTAAATACTGTATTTTTTTTAAAAAAAGTGCAGATAAAGGTACTTAAATTCTCTTATACGTCCAGTTGAATATAACCAAGTTCTTAGCTGGCCAAAGCTGAGGTTTTAAAGCAGGAATTATTTCACATGCACCAGTTAAATATGCAAGGACAGGAAATCAAAGAATGTGGCTACCCCCACACCTGTAATTACTAGCAAATAACAAAATTCAGCCAACACTAGCTTCAGTTCAAGTTACTGAAGAGCAGAATAACTTCAGTTAAATATTCCTTCAACACTCCTTCATACACAGTTTAAATCAAATTAAATACTGTATTTTTTTAAAAAAAAAGTGCAGATAAAGGTACTTAAATTCTCTTATACGTCCAGTTGAATATAACCAAGTTCTTAGCTGGCCAAAGCTGAGGTTTTAAAAAATTAACCAGGTTAATTGGTGCTGTAAAAACATCAGCTGAAAAAGATATGCACAAAACAGAGAATGTATAGATATAGAAAACTCTTAAGCGTATTACAAGTCTATTGGTGATGGATTTGCACTTTTGTGTTTTGTAACAATAAGACCTCTATCAGAATAGTGGTGTTTCATGTTAATGTTATCTTCCCTGACCTCATATAGGGATTCCTCTGAATTAGTAGCCAAAGACTTTCATTAAGTTACCCTTCCTAAGTGACGTGATAATCGGCATCCTGTTGAGCGAGAAAACAGCTTTCACTTAAATGTGTATGTCAAAAAAAAAAAAAGCAGAAATCTACTTGAATACAAAAACAACCTTCTTTTTTGCAGGAGTAAGCCTCACTCCACCCTCATCCCATGTGGGGAGAGACCATTTCAACCTCCAAATTATATATATATCAACTTTGAGGCCAAATAACATAGGTGAAAGGTGCAACCTCAGAGATCATCAAAAGTTGTCTTTGGTAATAACAACTTGACTAAACAACATTCAAACCAAAGCCATTTTATGGACTGATAGTTTCCTTAGTTCTCACAAATAAAGAAATATGCCTTTTTTGAAGGATACGTAATACTTGCATGATCCAATATCTTTTTCTGCAAACGGAGTGCATGTATACACACTTCTTTTTTTTTTATTTATTTATCCTTTTGTTGGTCAGGCTAGTCCCACAAGGGTAGTAGCCTCTTTTCCAGGGAGACCCAAGATGGTATTTATACTAATGGGAGAAATTTAGCCAGGGTATTGGGGAACTTCCCCTAATATTTTCAGTAATTGCTGTGGGATCTTTTACATCCATCTCAGCTACCACCAACTTAAGCAGATGGAGGTTCAGTGTACCATCTCATCCGAAGGATGGCACACTCAGGAGTGCAGCACCCCCCCCTTATTTTGAACTGCAGTGTCAGCATTCATAGAGTCATAGATTCATAGATTGCTACTAGGCTACCAACTTGGGGGGGGGGGGCTTTTTAAGCCTCGCCAAGTTTTACTGAAAGAATAATGATGTCCTGAATCCAAATAGGGCACTGAGATCCATGCATTTATAAGCTACTTCTGTCCACAAGGGACATGGCTGCCAGGCCTGGTGTAAATTTCCTATTGCCCATCTACTGTTTTAGATTGCATTTAAATTGGGTAATAGATGACCTCAGTTTCATATGGATGGGAAGCCTGTTCCACAGGTGATCAGTTTCTGGGACATGTATCTGTCTCTGCAGCATGCTCTATTTAAGTCAAGTCAAAGTCACAGAAACATTCAATCTACTTGGTATGAGAGCCAAACCAACGGTCTTCTGCACAAGGTAAGTGTGTTACTTGTTGTGTCACTGATGCTACTAACATATGTTGTTATTTAGTCACAGATGCTATAATAGTCACAGACTTTCCAATACTATTTTATATGTAGTCGCTCTAATAATATTTTCATGACAATGTCTCATTCATTCCCTGGATTCCATTCCATAGCTAAAAATTTCCTGAGTGATTTCACACATGATGTTCCGATGGGCTATATATATCTACTGTATGCATAAAGTTAAGAAACTAGATTACAGAGTAATTCTGTTTTGAATATTCACAGGTCCAGAGTCTAGACTTCAGGCTCGGCCATCAGTCATTATCTGAGTGGAAATTACATGTTCTTCTCTAGTCTCCATGAGTTTTTTTAGGTATTCCAGTTTGCCCACACATCCCAAAGACATGCCTGTTTATCGTTTACTGCAAGGCCATATAGTGTGCAGTTTCATCTGCATTTGCAGCTTGATTCAATGCTTGAGATTAAGTACAAAGTAACTGTCCTGTTATCCTGCTAACACATGGATAAAATAAATCCAGTTCTTTCTGTATAGTTTGTCATTTGCTGGCTTTTCTAAGTGGCCATCAACCTACAGCTTTTCATTTCATTTGTCTAACTTTTCCTGAACTAAAATAAACTCCCTTTATTTATTTATTATTCAGTGAACTTATCTGGTTAGAATTCTTAAATGTGCATATATTATTCATGGTTGGAAACATAAATAAAATATACCATTTTTGTCTTTGTGGTTATTTATTCATTTATTTACTTTCCATTTATTAACCAGGTAGATGGATTGACCTGATCATAGGTAAGCTAGAGTTAGAAATGAAAAGCAGATATGCAGATCACAGGTAGATACACAGCTTTACAATGTTTTAACTACATAAGTTCACAGATGGCATTTTCTCAGAACACGCTGACAATTCAACTAAATAATTTTGCCATCTTTCTTGCTCAGACACTTTAGTCACCAAACTGCCTTATTTTTGTGGCATCAGCAAATTTTGCTGACCAAATTCTCCTGTCACAGGAAAACATGGTCATAAATATGTTACACTTAAAGGGGCAGGTAGAGATCCTTGTGGCACATCTCTGTTGATGACTATGCTTTTCGAAAAAAATAAATGGTTATCATTACACCACAGCTTCTGCCATGCAGTCTGTTACTGTCTTGCTTGATAATGTAACTGTTCCTATTCACTTTTTCCATTGTTAATAATATGACATTTTGAAAAACAGTAGGAAAAGCTCCTCCTAGTTCCAAGCCTACCGAAAAGCTGTACCTAAGTGATTGATCAAGTTAGTGTAGGACTGCAACACATGGGTTCCACAGGACATTCCAGCAGAGGGCCCATGTTGTTTGATACCTAGTCTGATACTAAAAGCGTGAGGTATTCAGTTCAGAATAACCTTCTCAAAATATTTGCCTGTTGCTATAGAATGAAAAACATTACAAGCATTGCAAGAACAGATAAAATAAAATGTTCTCAATACACAATAAAAGTTAACTGCAGCATACAGCTGACAAACTTTGGGGTAGTGGAAGTACACAAATGCAAAAGCAACAAATCTAGAGCTTAAATATTTAAAATTCTACTACAGGTATGGGTTTGCTCAAGCAAGGGGTATTTATGAATGTATACACCCACACACACATAAATATAGACATACATATGTATATGCAAATGTATATACAAAATAAAATATACTTTGATTATTCGATGTTAGTTGCTATGGAAGAGGCAACCTCTTATTCATTTTAGTTAGAATTTCCTTTTTACCCATCAGCTCTGAAGCTGGTACATTCAGCTGCCTCAACTAAAAGTTCTTTTTAGTTTGGTTTTAAAGCATTTCACACTTTGTTGATAATTAATATCAGGAAGTAACTAGATAGGTAGATATCTGCATGTGGCTGGGTCAGTTTTAGCAAAGGCTTTCTCACCTACCACCTGTCCAAAATAAGGCCACAGTAGTTACATGGATTAACATTCGATGTCTCTTAGGATGTACAGCTGTTGTTAAATAGTTAAGTAAGTTCTTAAGTGGGAGAGGTTGCCACAGTTTAATTATTTTGAATAATAGTAGCGTTTCTAACAAGAGAGTGGCTCTACTTTGAACAGAGTTCCACTGGAATGCTTTCTGTATGACAAAATGATGAATTTGTGGACCTAATAAGACAACAACGTGACATAATTTGTTTTCTGTCACATGCACTAACTGGGGGTTCGGGATGAGCAGAGACTGATTGATGGGAAGCTGTACTCTTGCTTGGGTATCAGTATATTTCTGATACCAGATCAGAAATTAGGTATTTTATAAGCAAATTTTAACTGTGCTTGCAAATTATTCATTCTAAATACAGCTCATATGCTAAAAATGAGTCGAGATTAAAGTTAAATTATCTTAGATTTTTTTGCAAACCTGGTTAGAGTATGGTTTAGTGGGTCTTTAATAATAAAAAGGAGCATGATTTGAGAGTTTATAACATATCAAAATTTCTCTGACACCACAATTGTTTGAATTTTTTTTTTCTTTTATTGATGGACTAGTTAGCTTATTGAATGAGTTTGTTTTACTTATTGTGTGGAAATTTGTCAGTTGTCCTGTCAGAATCCAACAAAAACATGTTTTTAGTATAGAGTTCTACATTTAATGAAGACAGATCATGTGTTTGGTCATTCAGGAAGAGTGAGAAAAACAAAGGTCCTAACACTGGCCATAGTGACACCTCACACTTAAAGGTTCTTATGTCAGAGAGAGAGAGACATTTGCATATAACTGTGTGACGCTTTCACCAACATTTTTCCTATGGAGATTCTTTAAAAGAAGTGAGTGATTTACTATTGCAGATGCTCAAAACATATCAGTGAAGATGCAGCCTGTCAGGAATGTATTTTTCACATTGCACTATATAATATTAATTACCCTATATAAAACAGCATCAGTGGTGATAAAGCCTTTGCAAAAGCCATGCTGTGTGTCACAATCACAATGATTTATATCCTTCAAAGTCAGCTTATATAGGTGCAGAGATTTGCAATGCATCATAGTTTGGAAACCTTACATAAGGACAGTGTAATAATGTGTTTGAATGGGGAAGGTACAATGTCACTGATTACAGATAGGTTGAAAAATAAAAGTCAGAAATTTGACAATATTTGTAGACACATGTACAGGAAAGATAGATGGAGTTTGACAAAAGTGTGTTTAAAGTAGAAAGTAAGGTAGTAGCAGGCTAACAGATAAGTTATATAGTTGTCCATGTCGCTGACATTGGCAATGTCAGTTGAGATAGAATTTGAGGACTCACTATTAATAAGATAAAAGCAATGTGTGATATATATTTTTTATTTTTCTAACATAGCTAAAGAAAGACTTATTATTAGCTCTGTGCATGGGAGGTAAAGTGTAATTTGTAAGTCAGTCTAAGGTGTGGATGAAGTGCTTGCAATCTGTGGCAAGATGAGGTTTTATTGTGTCAACAACAGTAAAGCACTTACAGTTTTGAGACTTGCCTGTTTTCTAAAAGAGGCTTTTGCTGTCAGGTGTTTATTTCTGAAGTATCCAGCTTAAGCTTCATTTACTACTAACCTATATGACTGACTATTTTGTGTGAGACACAGGAAAATTATTCTGTATCTGTGGCAGCTGGTCAAAGAAGTAAGCTAATACAAGATCAGGATCAGAATGGCTGTAAACTTGGATCCTGTCAATGTTTTCAAGTTGAACATGGAGCATTCATTCTTAGGTCTCCAGCTTAGAGACCTGAACATTAGATTTTGTGAGTCTTTTTAACTATTTCATGTGAGCAATTAGAGGTAGGATGGCAGTAGTAATGAAGATTGTTAGGTATTATTTCCAACTTTATGCACATTTGTGCCATACTGGTTTTATTGAAGTCAAGAAGGATATCTTTGTCTGTTGTAGAATTGGGCCTGTCCTGGTATTGTACTATTTGGTGAAGTTCTTTCAGGTTAAGGAATCTGTTAAATTTTGATGGTCCTATGCCAAGCCAAGGGCATTTATAGTAAAGTCTCCCAAAGTCTCTGTTTGCAATAGCTTATTGGGTAATTATCCAGCAATACAGTTTCCAGTTTAATGACTGATAAAGGAGAAGAAAGGTTAATAATGACAATGTACAGTTTTGCCTCGTTGCTTACCTTTGCGTGTGCTTTAAGCCAAATTTGGAAGTTATCATCACTAGTGGTGGCCAGAGAAAACTGCATTATATCAGTCCCTGTATTGTTTTTGATGAGGAGAAGGACCCCCCCCCCCTCCATCCCTGCACCCAGTTTTGATATCAGTGTTTGTATCATAATTAGTTTGGATGCAGCTAGATTGGTAAAAGTGATTGCATTCATGCAGGCCTATCTGGTTACTATGCTTATACATATAGGTTTCTAATACTGGTCACCTACAGATTTATAGATATTGCAAGGTCACTGAGTCTTATGATAGTTCATGCCTTGACAGTACCCTCCCTCAGGCCACACCTGCTTTCTGCAGGAGGGCCGTACCAGTCAAACCGAAGATAAATTTATGGATCCTTATCTGGTCTAGTTTATGTTTAAAAGAAAACAGTGAGTTGCACTGTTTAACTCAGTCCCTCCAATGGAGCGCAGGAAGTTTGCACTGTAACTTCCAATGGGTGGAGCTTAAGCCTTTTGACAGAATCACGTTATGTCCTCAGATTTCAAACAAATGTTCATACATCTGGAACCATAGGGGTTATGAAAGACGTATAAATAGCAAACTCTTCAGCACAAACTATTTTTATAGTGGTAATATTCTTTAGGTTCTAGGTATTAAACTGAATTTTAAGTCACAGTAAACGCAGTCCCCAGGATTCAGTAATGCCTACATTAAGTGTACACCGTTCTGAGTGAACAGACAACACAGACATAACTCGCACCTTCTTCCTCCTAATTTTAGTTTTCCTACTGATATTCTTGCAGCTTTAAATGTTGACAGGGATTCATAAAGGTTACCACAAAGTGTAGACTACATGTACACTTAGTGTAATCTTTCTGAGTGACTAGAAAGCACAAATAAATCTGATAAGAATGTTCGGTGCTTACGTATTATCGCAACCAGATTTTTGCGATAATAAGGCTTGCTTCCCGATCACTATATCTGTTCGGTGATGTTGTTGAAATGGAAAACTGTGTGTTTTCTTTACCAAACCAGGTTGTTTTCTGGAGGGCTATCAACACAAACTAAAAAAAATACTGTTTCTTCCTGCTCTTTACTGGCAGCATGTCACTTCTTGGCAAGGCTGTCCACTGAACGTTCTTTGTCAGCCAATACTGTCAGATTATGCTCATACATACCAGATGTTTGTGATTCTCTTGCAACCAGCTTCCAATTCTCTGATAATTCCTGACAATTATGACATTATGAACAAATGAGTCGTTGTCCTTAATGTCATGATTTGGGACAGTTTACGGTATAACCTGCATGCCTTTTTGCACTGTCCTGCAAATCAGAGTTGAGACGGACCCGAGCAGTATGTCAGGAAAAATGTAGTGGCTGACTCTTGAATTTGGTTGTGAAGCAGCAGTGTTGGCCCCCGGAGTGTTATGCTCTGTGATGTGTGTTTAATAATAAATGAATTACGTCTGTAGATGTTACATTTTGTCCCCCTTTTTGAATAGTGTGTGAACTGTCAGTTGCTTTTTACCCCTTTTGGGCTGCTAGTTCTGGGGAAGGGAATATGCTGCAGATGCGGCTCTTTGCATCTGGCCACAAAATATCATTGCTTGAAAGGAGAACGTGTCTTTGCTGTCACTTTATGCCTTTTCGGGATCGCATTTTGGCCAAGCCAGAAAGAAACACAGTACTTTGTTCACAACTGTTTACATTCAGTGAGGTTGTGCTGTGATCGTGATTCAGAGTAAGTACTCCATTTCACATACTTCTGCTGTGTTGTGTGCACACATAACAGGACTTGAAAACGTACTATGACTGACATGATGTCGGGAAATGGCATAGGTTCAAACAAGCAGTCATTTTTCAAGTACTACACTATTCCTACCTCAACAAAGTGTTTTTTTAAAGATAACATTCCCTGTGTGATTCTGCATACATTTATGGTTACAGTCACACACCGGGAAGCAAGCCGTATCATCGCAAAAATCTGTTTGTGATAATACGTAAGTACCGAATGTTCTTGAATATATATATCGTGTACACTTAGGGTAGGCTTTATTGAATCTGGTCAAGTAACTATTACATTTGCAATATTTTGGTAACAACTTACACTATCTCAGCAACCACTCAAGTTACACACGTACTATCATCAGCATTGTATTCATCTAGCTGAGAGCTTTTATATGAAGCTATGAAGTTCTGTCTGTATTACTTGTTTGTTGAGATATTTAGAAAAATGTGAAAACTATATTGATATAAACTAATATCATAAAAACAGTTAATATCTCTTTACCTTCACTAGAAAGAGGTCAAATATTAATGGAGTTGAGCTTGCCATTGTGTATGCTTTAAGATGAAATATTTTAAAACCTTGTACATAGCATGGTTTTGGAATTATTGATGCAAATATGAACAAACAATATTTGACATCTAGAGGTGTCAGTAGGAGTTAACTGCAGATGCACTTGGAGGCGTCACTCGGATAATGGGTTAACATGCAGAGGAAACTTATTCCAGAGGTTTGGGAGGTGTTGGGTTATAAACCTGTCCCTCCACCAGGTTTTATTTATCTGGTGGTGAAGATTTAGATTTCTGGTTCTAGTACTGGTAGAGATATTGGATTTGCAGAGAAACAAGAAGTCCAGGAGAAATTGGTTTCTAATGGCACATAGGCAAGATAGAAATCTCCTCTAAGATATCCATAAGAAAATGAATAAAGGGACAGAACTTCCAGCCACTCTTGGTAGCACTGGGACTTTAGATCTGTGATCTTTTTGGGTAAGGAACATTTTGGGACCTTATAATCTTTTGATACATTTAGTGAGATGCATCGAAAAGTGAGCATTGTACTTGATAAATGGCTTGACCAATGAGTATAAGGGAGTGATTACCTCTTTAGAACTTGATGATATTGTCTTGGCAATTAGATGTGTTAAATAAAAAGGATTTGCTGACAACATTGGTCATGTGATGGTCAAAACAGAGGGAACTATCAACCCGAGTAACTTGGTTCTAACTACATTTTTGCTCTGTAGAGGAATGTTATCTAGACAGTATGATAAGGGGAAAGGTTATATAGATAAAGTGATGACACTACACTTTTTAGCATTTATTTTAAGCCCGTTTTTAGCATACCAGATATTTTATTTTAAGCCTGTTTTTAATGTACCAAACGTTTTATTTTAAGCCTATTTTTAGCGTACCAAACATTTTATTTTAAGCCCGTTTTTAGCGTACCAAATGTTTTATTTTAAGCCCATTTTTTAGCGTACCAAACATTTTATTTTAAGCCAGTTTTTAGCGTACCAAAAGTTTACTAGGGAGAGTTCATTCTAGAGGGTTTGGATGTCACAGGATGACTTAAAAACTGTTTGCAATCATCTCTAAACTTTGTTAGCCATAGTTATTATTCTGTGTTTGGAGATTTTTGAAGTAAATTAAAAAAAGGAGAGCTCTCAGCACTGAGCATTGAGGGGTACCACTGACTTCTTTCATATTTGCTGAGGAGGCACCTCCAACAAGCACTGTATGAGCTCTGTCTTTTAGCCAGCTTGCTACCACTTTACCACATATGGATTGATTTTTAAAGTGTTTAGCTTTTATATAATGCCAGCATGGGGGACTGGAGGTGAATGCCTTGGCCAGGTCAAGATATACCATGTGCACAGCATGACCATCATCTACAGACTCCATAACTCTTTTGAAGAAGAATTTACCAGATTAAATAAATAAAATCTGTACTTCACAAAGCCAGACTGCTAGAGATCAGGTCTAACAAGATTATTGATATCACAGTGTATGAGGACAGTTATAATATATTCCATCTCTTTGTAGATATGTCTTCTAAGGCTGATAGATCATTGTAAGGCCACCCTTATGGAAGGGCATCACCACCACCACTCAACAGGGACAAAATCAGAGGCTAAACCTAAGTTAAACAGCTTGATGACTGTCTTCAAGGGCATGTTTAATATTGTTATTTAAGCAACCAGGTTTATTGTCAGATCTCTTGGAGGAAGCATTTCTGGTGTTGACTAGCACTTTCAGTGAATGATCTTTACAGATAATCAAGGGAGTAAGCGGTCAAATATTATGAGGTTTTGAACAGATGTCTCCGGGGTGACTTTGACACTAAATCTGTTTGCAAGGACATTGGCAATGTCAGCTGTTAATAAGATAATAATAAGATAATAACAATATATTTTGTTTATTTTTGTAACATAGCTAAAGAAAGACTTATTATCTCTGGCTTCAAAGGTCTTAAGTTCAAAGGCTCCATTAATTGATTTGATAGCAGTCTTCCTGTTTTTGTAATGCATTTGATATTATCCTGAAGAAGATATGGTTTTACATCTACTAACAATTTTAGAAGAGGCCTTCTTATTTTAACTGGGGTTCAAAATCCATCTATATTCCAAGATTATCGTCATCATCACCCTCCTTTTTCCCATGTTCTACATGGGTCGGGCATCTTGTCAGTCTCCATCACTGGCATTTATCTGCATTTTTCAACAGTCATGCCTGACTGCTGTAGGTCTTCTCTCTCACAATCCATCCACTTCAATGCTGGAAGCCCTCATTTCCTCTTTCATTTTTCTGGTCTGCCCCAAATTTTCTTCACAGGTTGTCTTCTGTTGTTTTGCACATATACCTGAACCAAGATAATCTGTTCTCATTCACCTTTTCTACAATTGGATCTACTTTCGCCCCTGATCTTATGTCCCCATATCTTCTCCTGTCCCATGGTGTACATCCTACCGCTCATCTCGGGCACTTCATCTCCATCATCTCTAGCTTCATAGGTTCATAGGTTCATTGGTTAGTACTAGGCTACCTGTCCTTTCAGGCCATGTTAAGCCTAGCCAGTTACCCCATGTGAGAATCAAACCCTGCACCTTGTGTCTGTAAGGTAAACACCTTAACCATTAGGCCAACCCCCCACCCTAAGGTTTCTGTACCATACAGTAGTACTGGGCACACCAGCATTTTGTACACCTTACTTTTCAGATTCATTGGCATTCTTCTGTCATATGTTATACATGACACTCTGTGCCAGTTGGCTGCAGCCCTTCTAATTCTAGCTTTGACATCCTCATTTGACTTTCCTTGCCTTCAACCACAATCCCAGATACTTGAAACTGTTAACCTGCTCCACAATTTTTCCATCTATCTCAATTCTCAGCTTCTTCTGAAATCCACCAGTTGCTGCCATTACAACTGTTTTATCTGTACTCAGTTAAATCCCGCATGCCTTCAGTTTTGCATTCCATTCCCCTATCTTCTGATGAAGTTGTTGCTCAGAGTATGCCTGTAATGCCATATTTTCTGCATATGGCAACTTTGCTAATCTGTCCCATCTGATCTGTTTGTTAATGTAGTCCATCACTAGTATGAACAGCAGTAGGCTCAGAGCTAAACCCTGATACACACCCACTCCTACTGGGAACTCTTCTCTGAGACCAAACATTGTTTGTACATGAGTCATTGGAACCTTGTATATAGCTGGTACTAATTCTAGCAATGTTTCTGGGACTTCAAACCATCACAGGAATGCCTAAGTTAGCTTTCTTGAGACCTTTTCTACAAGTATAGGAATGCCTATTCAGACTCTTTCCTCATTTCTAGCTTCTTCTCAACTCTCTGTCTCACTGCAAACATCAGGTCAGTTGTGCTGCATCTTGACCTGAATGTGAAGTGCTTATCTCCCATCTTACTTTCTGCTACTCTGCATATCTGTTTATCAATCACCCTCTCCAAAACTTTCATGTAATGTGACAGGAGTTTGATACCTCTGTATGGCCCACAGTTATGAATGCCCCCTTTGAACCTGCACACTGTCACTAGTATGCTTATTCTCCAGTCATCTGGGACATACCTTTCTGTCTACACTGCTATGAGCACCCTCAGGAGTTGTTTATCCCCTGTCTCATCCAGCATCTTTATCATATTTGCTGTGACCTCATCTGAGCCTGCTGCTTTCCCTGCCTTTACTTTCCTTAGTGCTGTTATTACTACTTCCAGGGTGGGTTCCTCTTCTTCTCTCACTGTAGGCTGTGTCTGGGGCAGTACAGATTCTGTGAGGTTTTCTTCATTCAGAAGCTGTTGGAATTACTCCTTCCATCTGCCTTTGGTGTCCTGTGGACTGGTGAGCAGGTTGTTGCCGACATCCCTTATGAAGAGTGTCTAATTATCTTCTTTGTCTTTCAGCCTTTGCCTTGCAACCTGATATAGTTGCTCTGTGCCATCTTATTGACTTACTTTCCAGCAGCTGGTAGAGTGCCTCTGATGCCTTATTCTTTGCTATTGCAACTGCTAGCCTGTTTATTAGCAAACCAGTATTCTTTCCTAGCTTGATCTGATTTTTCTATCTCCTACTTTATCCTGCACTCCTTTTTTTTGATGACTTCCTGGACTTCTGCGCTCCACCAGCAGCGTTCCTTATGTATCTTATTTCCATACCTGGCTTGGCCACAAATCTGTTCTGTAGTCCTCTCACATGCTGTTTTGAGGTGCTGCGATTCTTCTTCAACTCCACCAATTTTCTCTCCTTCTTAAGGTGCTAGTGCCCTGAGTAATTCCTTGAATGGTTAAGCTTTCTCTCCAGTCAACTTCCAGGTCTTCAGCCTGGCCTCTGTTGACCTTAGAGCCTTCTCTGACCACTGCTTGCAGCTGATTGAAGCAACCAGTGGCTTATGTTGTGGGCTAACTGTCTCACTGGGCATTTAGTTATTTATTTATTTCCAGTTTCATGACCGGGGAGGTCCACTGGGCTCAGGGAGCCCATTTTCAGTGGAAGCCTGGGGAGAAAAGCTCCACAATTTCAAAGTTTAGTTACAGATACAACTATAGTCTAGAAGGCACAATCTACAATTACATATCATATTAGAGAGCAGGCATAAATTCTTTTGTTACAAATTACAATTAAGATATTTACAATATGTACATTTTTGTGGTTAGCTAGTACTCAGAGTTAGTCAGGAGTTTAGGGATGGAGTAAAATTTTAGACTAGATGGGGAGAATGCAGTTGCATTTCTTGTTAGAGGAAAGGAAAGCATGTAGCTGAGTTTTAAAATTTTCAAAGTTTTCACAAGTCCTTAGAGAGGAAGGAAGAGAATTCCATTGTTTAGCTAAGGAAAAGGATAGGAGAAGTTGACCAGCGGGACAATTGGGTTTCCCGACAGTGATTAGGTTTTGGTGAGTAGATCTAAGAGTTCTCTGAGGGGAGTAAGGTAGAAGGATGTTGGAGAGAGCAGGGCACTTGGTTGAAAAATTAGTTTGCGGCCTGCCATTATTTGAAGATAGCCAAGATGGTTGGAGAGTTCAAGCCAATTTAACAAATGAAGGGCAATACAATGATGGGAGGAGAATTTGGCTTTAGTAGCAAATTTATAAATCTTATTATAACAGACTTCCAATTTTGAGGTGAGAGCAGCAGACATGTTTGTTAATAGAGGAGCACCATACATTAGTGAGGGGAGTAGATAGGTAGTGGCAAGAGTTTGTCTGGTGGAAGGAGAGAGAAAGTGGATGTTCCTGTATAGCATACCTAGTTTTATGTGGGTTTTCTTAATGTTTTTCTGGATGTGATTGTCGAATTTTAGGTGTTGATCAATGGTAACCCCAAGTAGTTTGGCGAAGGGAACAACCTCAATAGTAGAGTTGTTTTGGCTAATAATTTGGAACGAGTTTTTATCAAGGGGGTAGATTTTGAGTGACAGAATAGTAGAATTTTGGATTTATTGGCATTTAGCAAGAGGTGGTTTTGAAGCATCCAATTTTTAGTGGTGGAGAAAGCAGTTTGAGTCATAGTTTGAAGCTCTGGGAGGTTAGAGGCACAGCAGATTAAGGTAGAATTGTCTGCATATTGTACAATTTTGATATTGGGTATGGCTTTGTGGAAATCATTAATAAAGATGTTAAACAGCATTGGACCAAGGATAGATCCCTGGGGTACCCCAGTGGGAGTAGGAAGGAAGGTTCAGGTGCCTTTTCCCCATTTTACAGCTTGAGATCTGTCTGAGAGGTAGCTTGAGAACCAGGATAAGGTATTCTGGGAGAGATTAAGGTTACAAAGATGGTTCAAGAGATGGGTGTGGGAGATGGTATCGAATGCCTTGGACCGATCTAGTAGAACTGTTGATACTATTTTTCCAGAGTCATGGGCTAGATTTATTGTGTCTAAGAAGGAGAGAAGGGCAGTGATAGTACTATGGCCAGGACAGAAGCCGTGTTGGGTTGGAGTGATTAGTTGGTGATTGCTTAGGAATGGTATAAGCTGGATGTGGATGCATTTTTCTAGAAGGTTTGAGATTAGGGAGAGGATAGCTATGGGGCGGAAGTTTGAGATGTTATTGTTTTTGTTTCCTTCATGGAGAGGTAGAAAAAAGGCAGAACGCCATAATTTGGGCACATAAGATTCCTGCATGGATCTATTGGTCAGGATGCTAATGGGAAGAGCAATACCATCTGCGGCAATTTTTAGGAAGGAGGATGGGATATTGTCAGGAGCATTGGAGCAAGGTTTTAACTTAGAGAGTAATTTTTTCATGTGAGAGTTAGATATGGGTTTAAGCTTGAATGTTGGAGGAGGATTGGGGGCAGAGGGTTGTATGGGTGGTGAGGGAGGTTGGATAGGCTGAGGGGAAGGATTATTGTTAGGGGAGGTTTTGGTTAGTTCTGCTATGGAGTTGGTGAAGGAGTTGAATAGAGAGGCTATTTCAGGATCAGATTTGCTGGAGTCTGGGCAGAATTTGTTTTCGGTACCTGGGTTGAGGAGAGAATTAATGGAATTCCAGAACTGTTTTTGGCTTTTTGATTGGTTAGACTGGAGTTTAATATAGTAGGAATTTTTGTCTCTGATGATTTGTTTTTTAGCAAGGTTGCAGAGTTGTTTATATTTAAGAAAAGTATCAGGCTGCTTGTTTTGATGGTATGTTTTCTAGGATTTGTCTCTTTGTACCATTAGTTTTTTGGTATCTTTGGTTAGCCATGGGGCGGTTTTGGTTTTTATTTTTTTGGTTCTTGTTGGAGCAAGGGAGTTGAGGATGTTTAAGAAGGTTGAGTTGAAAAATTCTACGGCATTGTCTAGTGGAAGAGTTTTTAGGGGATTCCAGTTTGTTTGTTTTAGAGCATCTGAGAAGGTAGTTGGATTAAAGTTTGTGAGGTTACGTGTTTGATTATATTGGTGTAAATGAGGAGATGACTGGGTAGCTCGGTGGATGAAAGCTGGCAAATGGTCTCTTATATGGTCGAGTGTAATGCCAGAGTTTAAGACATTATTTGGATGGATGATAGGATCCAGTCTAGTATGGTACCTGAGGGGTTTGTTTTATTGGGTCTGGTAATGGAGTTAATTAGTTGGGTATAGTTAAATAGATTGATGGATAAGGTGGGATAAGAGTTGTTGATTCGATTCCAATCAATATTTACATCTCCAAGTATGATGGTCTCAAGCTTAATATTGGTAGAGGTCCAGAGGAGAATTTCCTCAAGAGTAGTGGTGTTGTTACCATGGGGGGGTGTAGAGGGCAGTGATACAGATGCTTTTGTGGCTGTTTAATCTTAATAGGCCTATTACTAGTTCTGTATTATTGAATGGGGTTATAAGATTGGGGTAGGGAGTGATGGATAGTAGGTTAGAGTACATTAAGACTACCCCATCACCTTTTCTTTCTAAGTGGTCATGTCTGAGAGATTGGAATCCAGGAGGGAAGATCTCAGAGTCACAAATATGAGATTTTAACCAGGCTTTTGAGATGGCTACAATGTTAGGTAGGTTGTTGTTTAACCAAGCATGGAAGTGGGCTACTTTATTTCTTAAACTTTGGGCATTGATGGTAAAGAATTTAAGGTATTTATGGTTAACTGTGTTGTTAGTGGTATGGGGATTGGGGCTAGAGGAACTGTTTGGTCCAAGGTTAGGATGTATGTCTCCTGCTAAGCAGAGGTAATTGAGGTAGGACAGTAGTATTTTTGAATTAATCTTTAAGAATTGTGAATAGTAAGGTATTAGTTTAGGTTTGTAGGATTTAGTTGAGGGGGGAAAAAGTTTTATTTTGAAGTAGTGGAGTGGGTTGGGTTGAACTAGAGAGGCATATATGTTGTGGAAGTGTGTTTTAGTGGGAAGAGAAAGGAGGTTGGGAGTGGGGGGGGTAAGATAAGAAAGGGAATAGAGTAGGCTATAGGAGTAGGAGGTGGTGTGGTATAATGGGAGTAAGAGTAGAATGCAGATAGATGGGATGGGGATGATTTGAGATAGGCGACTAGGTATAGTAGAGGATATGAGTTAAGATGGAGTAGAAGTAAATGTTATAGGGACTTTGGTGGGTGTGGAGGAGTGGTTGTGATTCATCAGTGGAGACAGAGAGGGGAGGGGTTGTAGAGGGAGGTGATTGGTAGAATGAGAGAGGGAGGGGTTTGGTGTTAAAATAAATGTAGGAGTAGTGGGGGTGAGTGGGAATTGGGGGCAGGGTAGTGGAGCGGAGTGAGCTCGAAGGGCAAACAGAGAGGGATGAGTAGGATAGAAGGTGTCTGGCTGAAAGCAATCAGCCAGCTGTAGCAGAATATGGGAATCTAGATGAAGTACAGGAGCAGCAGGCGTAAGTCTAGGCTGTGGGGAGTAAGGTAGGGAAACAAAGCACAACTCAAAGCAGGCCAGTAGGGTAAAATAAGCTCAGAGAGTGGGGGATACGTTGGTGGACAGGCAGAAAAGGATCTAAGGGATCTTACCTTAAAGTAGATGAGCAGTGCCACCTAGTGGTAAAATATAAAAAGGATAGCTTAGGGGTAAGAGAGGTAAAAGATAAAATAAAGGAACCACTGCAGGCTGCTTGTCAAGCATGGGGAAAAGTAACACTATGGTAGTAAACACTTTTAGCAGTTGCATGACTTTGCAATCACTGATTCTACTCCAGTGCCCTTTCCTTACTAGGAGAAAGTCTACCTGAGTTGCACGTTGGCCACTTTTGTATGTGATCTTGTGATTGTCTCTCTTTCTGAACCACGTGTTGGCTACTATGAAGCCATTTTCATAGGTTCATAGGTAGGTACTAGGCTATTGGCCCTAGGGCCTATATAAGCCTAGCCAAAAAATGCACCCTGGCTTTCGCCACCCAAGAAAATTATTTTCCTGTGCCACTGTCGAGCAGAGCCACAGAAGTGATCCCCGGGGTGAATTTCCCAATTCCCATCCAATCATCAAGATTTTTCTTGAAGAGTGCTAATGAGGAGCTCTGTTTGACATAGATAGGTAGTCTGTTCCAGAGTATGGCAAGTCTCTGGGACAGGAATCTATCCCTCCAGCATGTTCTGTTTA
Organism: Protopterus annectens; assembly: GCF_019279795.1. Classification (NCBI taxonomy): domain Eukaryota; kingdom Metazoa; phylum Chordata; order Ceratodontiformes; family Protopteridae; genus Protopterus; species Protopterus annectens. The sequence goes on from NC_056742.1 coordinate 453,787,103, forward strand.
TTGTGATGACAAGGTTTAGGTCCCTAGAGCATGTAGCTCGGAGGGATTGGGATTTCTTTAAGTGGAGCATGTCCAACAGCTCTGAGTTTGACATAGCTTTGTATGTTAGGCAGAGATCGCCCCTGAGTAGGCGATATGCGATGGAGTAAAGCTGTAGTTTTTTGAGACGGTCTGTGTAGGGCATCTGTTTCAGGCCAGTAATCCTCTTTGTGAGGTATTTCTGTGGTCTTTCCAGTTGTTGTAGATGTCTTGTGAGGTACATACCAAAAGGGACGTTGTACTATATAATGGGTCTAATGAGTGATGAGTAGAGGGGAACAATGACCTCTTTTTTTCATGATGAGAATCCTTTTGTGATGAGATGAGCCATGTAGAAGGATTTCCTGACTACTGTGGTGATGTGATTATCAAAGGAGAGACTACTCTCCACCTGTGTCCCAAGGTCTCTTATCACATTTTCGGCATTAAGTAGACTACCAGCTATGTGGTAGTTCATGGGTACAGAGTTTTTACCAAAGGGGATGACAATACACTTTTTGGCATTGAGCTTCAGGCCGTGGCTTTGACACCAGGTATCTGTCTCAGTGAGGCCCTTTTGTAGCTTGTCCACATCATTAGGAGTTTCGATTATGGCCCCTGGTTTGCAGTCATCTGCAGACTTTGTTAGCCAAAGACCTTCTGTGTTAGCCTGTGCTTCAGAGAAGTAGATACCAAACAGGAGTGGACCCATGACTGAACCCTGTGGTACTCCACTTGTCACTGGTCTGAAGTCGGATTTGGAATCTGCTACTTTCACAGTGTGGGTTCTGTCCATGAGCCAGTTGGCAACCCATCTTGTGACATAGGGATTTATACCTAGTTTAGTGAGCTTATCTATAATTCCAGAGTGGGGGATGGTGTCAAAAACCATGGCGAGATTTAGATAAGCTGTGTGAACCATTTTACCCTCATCTATGACTTTGGTGACTGCTTCAAAGAAGTCAATCAGGTTTAGGAGGCATGATCTGCCTTTTACAAATCCAAACTGGGTAGGGTCCAGAGTTTGGAGATTACCAATGTCTTTGTTTATGAGTTCCACGATGATACATTCCATGGCCTTGCAGACCAGGTTCATCAGGCTAATGGGGCAGTAGTTCCCGTGGTCCATCGTGGCTCCCCCTTTGTGGAGTGGGATAACAGTCACAGTGCGCCATTCAGTGGGTACAAAGCCTGAGGTGAGGCTATGATTGAACATGGTACTTAGGTAGGGTGCCAGTTCATTCTGTAGTTCGTGTAGAATGCAGCCTGAGATATTGTCAGGTCCCATGGATGCTGTGTTCTTGGCTTTGGAGAGTGTGTTTTTTACCTGTGCAGCCGTGATTATAGGAACTTTGCATTCTTCCGATATAGAGATGGGCCCTCTAGGGGGTGAGAGGGAGGTAAAAGTTAGCACTGAACCTATCTCCTAGGATGTTGGCAATATCAGTTGGTTCTGTATATTTAGTGCCATTGTGCTGTAACTCAGAGCAGATCTGAGTGTTCCCATTGAGATTCTTGACATAGCTATAGAATGCTTTGTGGTTGTCTTTAAAGTCAGTGGCAATTTTGTTTTTGAAACTAGCTTTGGAGGATTTTATGAGGGATCTCAGCTTCTTACTGAGATTGACCAGGGAATTCCTCCAGTCATGGGATTTTACTCTTTTTTGCAACAGTTTCTTTCTTCTGTTGTAGAGTTTGTTTATGGCAGAGGACCACCAGATTGGCTTCCTTTTTTTGGAAGATAACATCTTGGTTCTATTAGGGATAGCATGATCCATGCACTCATGTAAGTGCTTATAAAGTGCATTTGTGTAGGATTTAGCAGTCATACCTCTATTTTCCGTCTGCATGGGTGTCATGAAGTTTGCCACTTCTGTCTTAAGAAGTGTGAAGTTGACTTTGTAGAAGTTTTTTACAATGTTTTCCCTAACTGGGGGTGGGGGTGGGATGTGGATGTCTAGGCTGATTTGCTTGTGGTCGGATCTGCCAATGAGGAATTGACCTCTGGTGTGGAACACCGGTTTCCCATGTTGGTAATGACCAGGTCTAGGATATTGCTGCCCCTGGTGGGGGTGTGAATAAGTTTGATCCAAGGTGTTGGAATTTATGAATTCTAGAAAACATTGAGCAAAAGATTTGGTACATGAGTAGTTTTCCCAGTTAATGGTGGGGTAGTTGAAATTGCCCATTATTAGGGTGTTGGGTTGTAACCTAATACTTTCCAGTGTATCAAGAAAAGAGGAGTGGGAATCCTGGGGCATGGTGGGGGATCTTTTAGCAAGCTACAATTTGGATGGTCTTGCCCAGAGTTAGTTGCACTTGGATAATCTCGGATGCATTATGCTGTGCAACTAGCCTGGAGGTGTGAATATCCTTAATGAATATGGACACGCCTCCACCTTTAGTACTTCGTTCTGGGTTAGGTGGCCAAAAGGTGTGGTATGAATTGTAGCCTGGTAATGCAGGGGTGCTCTGGAGCTTTGAACCAGGTCTCTATCGCTGCACAGATATCAATGTCCTCCATTTTAAGGAGTACCTCGAGTGAGTGCATTTTGAGGTTTAGACTTCTAGCAGTGAGTAGCATTACCCTCAGATTTTGCTTGCTTGTACCTGTTATGGTGGTGAATTTGTCATTTTTACCTTGCCTAAAAAAGGCACTATAGGGGTGGCAAGAGCCTTAGCCAGTATCCGGAATCCTAAGGGCGACAGGTGCAGGCCATCTCTGGCAAAGCATCATGGTCTGTCGATCATGTCATCCCAGGCAGACAAATACTGGATCCCCTTAGAATGACACTAGAAGCTTAGCCAATTGTTGAAGTCAATCATTTTGTCCTTGTACTGTGGTATCATTCTGGGTGATGGCAGGATGCTACTCAGAGTTAGGGTCATACCTGCCTGGGATACAAGATTGGAGAGCTCCTCCATGTCTCTTTTCATGTAGTCCAGGGAGGTACGTCTCAGGTCATTCACACCAACATGGACAATGACAGTGTCATATTTGTACTTATTGTGGAGTGACCTGAGTGCATGCGTTATGTGGTGGATCCTGGCACCTGACAGGCAGCTGGCAGTAGCTTTCTCCTTGTTTAGTCTAGTGAGTGGAACATCACTGTGTCTGACTATAGAGTCACCTATGTCTAGAGTGTTGGGTACATTGTTATGCCTTATAGGCTGTGGTTGAGTGGCACACTGAGTTTGTGGGCTATGTGTCATTTGGGTTGTGTTGGGGGGTGGAGTTTGCTTGCGTTTATGCTTTGGATGTCCCTGATGCTTGGGCAGGTTTTTATTGAGAGCCTCCATGAATCTAGGTGTGTGTTTTGTGTTTCTATGTGTGTATTTTGGTGGTGTAGGTTTTGAGGGACTATGTGATGAGAGTGGTGTGGTGCAAGTGTTTACCTTCTCCTCTTGACTGTCTAGTCCAGTCTTGGGTGAAGAGAGCTTTGCTTCCAGTTTGACTATATAAATGCATCTCTCACAGGTTGTAGTGTTGGGTGGTAGGAGGAGAGGTTTGTCTGTGTACATGAGGCAATTGCTGCATTGCCCCAAGATGCCCAGATTCATCAGGCAGACAGGAGAAATCACTGGGAGCTCGCCCTTAGACATGCCTGGATAGGTGCTTATTTATTAAGTGCTAAAAACTGCTTTCCTCTAGACAAGTGAGGAAAGTTGAGTGCTGTTCCAGATAGATGTCTAGAATGTACTCTCCTCTTCATTCCTGTTTCCCCACCCATGTGAACCCTGTTCTGTCTGCCCTGATATGCACATTTGAGTCACCCATTATCAACAGCAATTCATGTTGTCCAGATTTATACAGTAGGTGCTGCAACTGCTGTCTGCACAGTTTTTCTTGCTATCACAACCCACAGGCTGAAATCATAAATATTGCATTATCATTAGGCTGGATGGCATACCCTCACTGTCTTCTGATGCCTCTCCCTCACCATATTTCTCACACCATTTCGAGTCTGTCCTCCTCCTGAGTAGTACACTCTGGATCCCAAGCCAAGTGGCTTTTCTGCACAGTTTTTCCATCTTGTCTCCTAGATATGTAGGATGTCCAGCCTCCATCTTACCATCATGTCATCCACTCCAAGCTGCATCCTGTCAGTGAACCTACATTGAGTGCAGCATTCTTAGATCATGTTTAGCAGGCTGTTTTAAGTTCAGCTTTCACTAAACAGAGAGATGCCAGGTAACCCAAGTTGGGCAATTGGACACAGGCTGGCCAGTAACTTATTGATCCAAGACTGCTGGGCTTTATGGCAGGCAGTGGCACATACACCCCTTCCAGTATTTGCATGGGTCTCTGGTGTAGGCCAGAATAGGCTGGGTCCGCAACCTACGTATTACCAGCAAACACCTATACCTATTTGGTGATATTAGTCAACATTCCTGAATCACCTAGAGATATATTTTTATACCATCAAGTAGCTAGCCCTGCAACGGCATGCAGTCTGTGATCCATGTTTTCCTATCATGAGGATACTGCACACCACAGTAGATGCCCAAAGTGGTCAGTTTACACAACTTTCACTTCTATAGAGCACCATGGAGAATCTTTGCTGCTGATTACAGGTCCATTCTTTTGGTGAGTTTGAGATGAAAATTCACAGCATGTTTTTCAGAGGTGGAAGGAACCCCAAAGAGACACAGGGAGAACATGCAAACTCCAAACAGGCATTGGCTGGAGGTTAGGATTGAATCTTATACCATGTGTATGGAAGGTAAAGACCTTAACCATTATGCCAACCTGCTTGGAGTAGGCAGGGTCCTTAACTCACTTATCACTGGCATATATCCATGCCCATTTAGTGACTTTACATACTCCAATATATAACTTTCAAATTCATGGGTGATATTCATAGAACTGGGTTTCACGCTTGTGTAGTAATTATCCTTAAAAAGACCCACTATTCTTATATGCAAATACAGTAATAGCAGGTTATTTGCACTAAGTAAATGTGACAACATTTTGATAAACAAGCCTACTTAAGGCAAAAGTGCAAAGTACCTGAACATAAGGGTTAAGTATACGCAAATAACTACATCAAAGTCTTGGCTGCACATGACCTCATATATACTCAACTATGTGCAGTCATGCTTGAAAGACTAAAGGTAAACAGCTGACAGTGCAGCTTTTATTATTAATATTTTTAGAAAACAAAGGTGTTTAATATGTTTCATATAGGGATATCCATATGTGGACACCCTGTTATTTGCTTTAGGTTCATAGGTTCATAGATTAGTACTAAGCTAACTGCCCTTGTGAGCCATTTTAAACTTAGCCAATAATCCATTGTGAGACTCAAACCCTGCACCTTGTGTTTGTAAGGCAAGCACCTTAACCTTTCGGCCACCCTCCCAACCTTTAATGAATGGAAATGGGTATATAGGAAAGACTGAAGAGGGAAAGACATAATAAATAGGATAACACAGAAAGAAGACATTAAGAGGGTTGTGCTGGAGGAGTGGGAGAGAGGAGGGGCACTATGTATTTATTGGGGTGGTAGACTCCACCTGTTTTTTTCAAATATTGTTTATATAAGATGGTAATTTGCATGGGAAGTAGGAAAAAGGATTCATAGATTAGTACTAGACTAACTGCCTTTATGGGCCAATTTAAGCCTAGCTAGTTGCCCCATGAAAGAATCAAACCCTTGCACTTGTATCTGTAAGGTAAACACATTAACCATTATGCCAACCACCCAAAGAGAGGAAAAGGGAAAGAAGGAGGTGAAGGAATGTAGCCCAAGAAATAGCCCTAGTCCATAAGGCCTCAAATATTTCCACTTGCAGATGGTATTGCAGTAGACCACCCAATGTTGAGAGTGCAGGTTTTTGTGGTGGTGCAGTGGTTGGCACTGTCTGGGACAGCAATTCTTCTACTCACTGCAGAGAAGCCTCGATTGGATGAAGGCATCTGTCCATGACATGCTTCACCATGTCCTCAACCAAGTCCTGAAGTCTTCATTCAGTGAGACTTGCCAGGCTGCTACATGTCAGGGTGATTACAGGACTGATGCCACTGGTCTGACCCTGTCAGGATGTCTGTAGAAGAGCAGAGGGTGAACATTTCCTAACCTTGAAGGCATGTAGCTGGGCCACTGCTGAAGAATTTGGATCTGTAAAAAAATGAACACAAATGGGAGTGAAAGAAAATAAAGAAGGTCAGCAGGATGCATAATTAAAATAAGAAAATGGAAAAGGGGGCAAAGAAGAAATATACACAATAAATTCACACTTCATAATGTTACACATCATTCAAGTTATTATTAAGAGTCAGTTTTTGTATGAGAAATGCTTATGCATACATGGGAACAATGAGTATATTGCTATCAAGTCTTGGTAATGTTAACATTTGCAAACTACTGACAGCAACGTATGTGATGGCAATACATTCAATATTTCTGCCTAAAATGGATTTGCTTACAATGCTGTACTGAAATCGTTTTAGTCCTTCTGTTACCATTTTTATAAATATTCTTTCAGTTATATACAGTAACAAAATCAGTTAAAGACAGAAAACAGCATTTATTACTTTATTTGATCTTACCAGCACCCTCAATCAATATTTTATTTCTCTGACATTATTGTCCATAGTTATAACTCTATTTTTGTGTTTGGCTAAACAGAGAAAACAAGACAAATATTGTTTAACTGTTATTGCACCTTTTCCCTTAACATTTCTGTTATAACTATTAGTCGAACTAGCACAAGACAAATATTGTTTAACTGTTATCGCACCTTTTCCCCTTAACATTTCTGTTATAACTATTAGTCGAACTAGCACAAATAAAACCAATAAAAAAATAAGTTGAGCAAGGAAACACACAAGTGGATGCAACTTGACTTTGAGTGCTTTCATCAGCAATAAGCTTTAAGACTTCATCAGAATAAAATCAATTGTAAAACACTTCCTTAAATAATCATAAGCTTTGTCATATGATCCAAAAATCCACCCCATCCATTAAAAAAGATCTTTAGTAAATGGATAAGGGGTTAGGTTGGCAAGAATGGTTAGTGACTATAGGATGTTTTTAGAAGAAATTGACAAATTGAGGAATATGCTCATGAAGAGGGGATACCCTTGTGAATTTGGGGATCCAATACCGGAAGAGGTTACGATAAAGAGATTTGATGGACATTTTGTTCCCCTATTAGGGGCAGCATATAATTGAGGTAGAATAATTAATGAAGGTGTGGAAAGAAACAACAGTGAAGAGAAACAACCCTTTATGAATGCTATGGTGTTACCCTTTAACTCTTTATTGTATGATATAAGGATAACGATTATAGGAAGAAGGTAGGAGAAAGACCATTGGTTGCATATAAAAGGGATTTTAGTATCAAGAATTTGTTGGAAAGAAATACGTTAAATGAAATAAAAGGATATATGAAAAAATGTGGACACTGTTCGTAGTGCACCAACAACATTGAAAATTATACCAGACACATTAAAGGATATCAAATGTTACATTGAAACAGAAACTAAATTGTCTTAGTAAATGTTTAGTTTATGTAGCCATTTGTCAAATATGTGGACATTTTTATATAGGAAAGACAATTAACAGTTTAAACAAACATGTTTACCAATATTTATATGATATACATAAGGGCAATATAAATAATGCCCTGACTAGCATATTACTGAATTCCCTAATCATCATTTTAAGTTCACTGCCATTGAACAAGTAAAGAAACAAGGTAGGGGTGGACCCACAGAATTATTTCTTGAGTATAAGGAGCTGTTATGGCAGCTAAGATGTGATGCCACCCATGCACCTGGGCTTAATTATATGGTATCTATCTCTAGCTTTTTAAAATTAAAGGCAGAATTTCATATGGAAAATTCATCACAAACACTGGTTATATACATTGTATGTAGTTTTGGTTATGTATTTATGAATTTTATTTAATTAATATATTGCCAACAGTATTATTATTATTCTTTTTTGACATGTAGGTTCCAGTTGCTGTTTGCCTGTTTTCCGTTTATTTTTTTAGGTAATGTATTTTTGGGAAAATGATTGACAGTTGTACTAGCTTATTATTGTGGATTGTTGGATCATGTGATGGAACTTATGATTATTTAAGGAAGTGTTTTACAATTGATTTTATTCTGATGAAGTCTTAAGGCTTATCGCCGATGAAGCGCTCAAATAAAGTCAAGCTGCATACACTTGCATGTCTCCTTGCTCAATTTGTTTTTTATAACTATTAGTACTCTGCAAGACTTTTCAGTGACTGTTGAACTTGCTTGTTATAGCTGTCTATTTCTTTAAACATCATTTTGTTCACATCTGACTCCTCATACTGTAAGAGTTAGGGGTCCAAATGGAGATATAAGTCAGCAAGCAAGGGGCAGTATCACTGAAATTGAATTAATCGTCAAGTCTTGGTGAGTGCCTTCACAACGTGGACCCTGTTTTCACAAAATCTCACCAAGACGACACTGATATAAACACTGTATTTATATAGCATATATCATGGACAGAAGTAGGTTAAAAACTAAAAAAAGATAGCTGTGTGCACAAGACACAGAGTAAAAAAGTGCCCAATCCTGGTAGGCACACTGGTGCCAGGCCTGGAAAAGATGACAGTGTAGAATCCTTAAAATATGGAAACATTCCTGCAATGGAAGGAATGGGAATCTGTGGAAACTCTGATGCAGTCAATATTGAGGAGTGATAAGCCAGTGAGTTCCCATGTGACAGAGCAACAGATGGGAGAGGATAAAATTGAAGAAAATGTGCCACAGGAAGATGCTATAGAACTTTCTATAGCATGCCTGCAGGAAATGGAAAACAAAAAATGTGCCCTCAGTTTAGAAGAAAATGAGTTAAGAGAAGAGTTGCTTGATTTAATAGATACAGATAGACATATTAAGATCAATGAAAGGAATAGACTGCAGAAGGTCAATAAAACTCAAAAAGTCAGAAGTTTGATAAAACAAATGAACACAATAACTAGGACTGTCCATAGAAATCCATGTGATATAACAGAAGTAAACAGGCTATATTACTGTGCAGCTAAATTAATAACTGATAAAGTTCTACAATAAGAACACAGGGTAGTGAAGGAAAAGAAGGAGAGACATTGAATACCATCATGGAAGCATCAAATAGAGTAAACTATAAAGCAATTAAGACAAGAAGTGTCACTATTAGAAGAATATAGAAGAGGGGACAGGTCAACAAAAATACTGAGAAAGATAGATGTGATAAAAGCAATGTGCAGTATTAGAACAGATAAGGATCTATCATGCACTATCCCAAATAACAAACTAGAAATCTCAGCACAAGTGGAAAAACTTAGAAGATACACAGAAACATATAAATGAAAAGGGAAAAATGAGCAATTTATTTATGACCCAAAAAAAGTTTTATAGAGACTTGGGAAACAAGGTAGCAGGAATTGAAAGACTACCAAAAAAAGAAGAAATAGATACATTCTGGAGCAGTATCTATGAAGATAACAAAGATGCTAAATGGATAGAAAAAGTAAAAGAAAGAATAAGAAGTTTAAAGGTACAGGATATGAAATGGGATGAAGTAACGGCCAGAGAGAGTGAAATAAAGTTAAGAAAAGCCTCTAATTGGAAATCTCCAGGCCCACATGTAGTACCTAACTTTTGGCTAAAAGTATTAAAATGTTTGCATGAAGATTTAGCCATAAGTAATAACTATTTATTTGTGCATCTCAAACAGACACCAACAGGAAAAACAATGCTCCTTCTTAAGAGTTAACCTGCAAGCTTCCCTAAAGATTATAGACCAATAACTTGCCTTCCAACAATGTATAAACTATACACGAAAATTGATGCTTATAGTCATTTAGAAGAAATCTCAATTATGGCAGTAGAACAAAAGTGCACTAAATGAAAGTCATATGGAACAAAGGATCATTTGTTGTTAAATAAAGTCATAATGGAGAACTGTAAAAAGGGGAAGAATCTATGTATGGCATAGATTGACTACAAAAAAGCATCTGATAGCATCCCACATTCATGGATAAGAGTGCTTAAAAATGTATAAGATACACCCTACACTGATTAACTACATTACAGTGACCATGAAACAGTGGCAGACCACTTTGCAATTAAGCCATGATAAAAGACAAATTATTATCACAGGGATAAAAATTCAAAGGGGGTATTTCAGGGTGACTGTCTGTCACCATTGCTATTCTGTCCTGCCATTAACCGATTAAGCTGTCTACTTAACAGTAGTAACATTATGGCTATAATTTAGTTCCTAAAAACCAAAAACGTGTAAAGACTTTTCATCTTCTCTTTGTTGATGATTTAAAACTGTATAGCTCATCAGATGAGGAACTGAAAGCACAACTGCAAGTTGTCAAAACTTTTTCAGATGATATAAGAATGTCATCTGGTCTTGATAAATGTGCAAAAGCAACCTTTAAAGCAGGAAAACTGCTGCACCAGGAAAACATCGGTTTGGGACAAGAATGTGATACAAAAGAACTTGAGCAAGAAGGAGTGTATAAATATTTTGGAACTGATGAAGGATCAACAATAAAACATGAACAAATGTGAATAAAACTTAGTAAGGAATATTTTAGAATACTTAAATTAATCCTGAGAACAGCGTTGGTATCTAGGAACAAAATCCAAGCTGTAAACCAATGCGCTCTTCCTGTCCTAACTAACAGTTTTGGAGTAATTGACTGGCCCCAAAACATGTTGGATAGATTAGATAGGAAAACAAGGAGGATGCTTCATGCTCACCAAATGATTTATAAAAATCATTGTATACCAAGATTATATATTCCCTATTCTGAAGGCGGGATGGGCCTCCTTGAAATTGATTACATGTATACTGCAGATCTGCAATAGTGGGACTCCACACATATCCGCTGACCTCACAAGACCCAAATGTAGTGAAAGTTTTGAAATATAAGGAGAATAAATCTTAAGATGACTTCTCTGTTTAATCTCGCCGAAGCATATCGGCATCAAGCAGGAATGGAAATCAAACCAGAAGTAGTTAAAAATCAGGCAGCAACTGAATGTGCCAAAAAAACAAAAGAAAGAATATAACGTGAAGGATCAGATGAGAAGGCAAGAAATGTGTAAAATGCATAAATATAGTTGGAAATATAGAAAATATCTGGAAAAACCTCATGTTGATCAGGAACGAATGCAGGAATGGTTAAGGAGAGGTGAATTCAAACCAAGAGATGAAAGGTTAATATTGGCAGCCCAAGCTAGTGGGCTGCATACATGCTGGTTTACAAAGTCCATTGAACATGTGGGAGAAGCAGACAAATGTAGGTTTTGTAAAAGCAAATTGGAAACAGATGCACACCTCATTGCTGGTTGTGATATACTAATGGCAGAAGGACTGTATATTGAAAGGTATAATAATGTGGTGATACTGTTGCACTGGGGATTGTGCAAACATTATGGTACTGAAGTGGCTGAACAATACAGGAAACATGAGCCAAAAAGCATCATAGAAAATGATGAAGTTTATATCACATGGGATCACCCATTACCAACAGTTCAAAAGACAGATGCTAGAAAACTGGCTATAGTAGTCCATGAAAAGAAAACAAAAGTAGCACTGATATTGAAATTGCTACACCTAGTGACTACAGTGTCTTATGGACAGAGAGACACAAAGTCATAACATATCAGGATCTGTAGGCAGAAATGAGAGCAATGTGGAAGAAAGATACTCTGACAGTTCCAATAGTAGTAGGAGCAGCAGGTCTTATAAAAAATAATCTGCAGTCATATTTAGATATGTTACGAATACATGTAACTCAATACGAATTGCAGGAATCATTACTGGGCACATTGCGGGTGCTGCAAAGAGCACTTTTGGCTCACTTCAAAGATTGAATCAATACTAATTTCATGAACTTTAGTTGTACTTTGACTTAGGAATGGGGTCCATCCCCATCATAGTATTAGAAACCCAAAAGATTTGGAGAAATTAAAAACAATAAGAGATATCCAGACATTTCCAAGAATAGTAGGAAGAGTGTGTCTAATAAAAAAGGATTTACAGTTATAGTTAGGTATATTACCAATATTATGCAACTCTGTATGCATTACAGAAGGAGGCAATTCTGGGCACATTGCAGGTGCTAAGAAGAGCACTCTTGGGTAACACCAAAGACTGACAAAATAAAATACTAATTTCATGAACTATAATCATACCCTGACTTAGGAATATAGTCCATTTCTGTCATGGTATTAGAGAGTCAAAAGACTTGGAGAAATTAAACAGAGATGTCAGCATTTCTTGTAATACAAGTTGAAATAGTAGGAGTGTATCTTCCTTTAAATTGTTACACTTTTATATGTGTGCACAGCTTGTTTGTTTCAATAGAGGGTGTTGTCTGGAATCTTATCATACATGTTACGTTTAGTTTCTATTCTACATTCACATGTTCCATTTTGGTTCTATTCTACATTCATCATGGATTTCAGAGGAAACCATAAGAAACATTCCCTACTCACAATCAATGGGAAAAGAGTGGAGAGAGTAAAAAGCACAGAGTGTCTTGGGGTGCACATCATGGGAGACTTGTCTTGGTCTGTAAATGCAAATGTCATTGTCAAGAAAGCACAACAATGACTATACTTTCAGCAAAGGTTGAGAAGATCAAATCTACCAGCCCTGTTCTCACAACCTTCTACTGTGGCACAACTGAGAGCATCTTGACAGTTTTATAGCTTGGTATGGCAACAGCTCCACCATAAACTGCAAGTCCCTCCAAAGAGTGTTGAAAGCAGCAGAAAAGATTACCAGGACCCCTCTACCATCTATTCAAGACTTGCACCAGTCTTGTTGTCTCAAAAGAGCCAGGAAAATAGTTATGGACTGCATTCACCTTGTATATGAACTGTTCCTGCACCTAATATCTGGGAGGCATTATCACAGCATACATTGCAAAACAGCCAGATTTAGCAGAAGTTTCAATACCCTGGCCATCAGGCTACTGAACTCCAATAGCAACTTACATCTCGCTTGACATCGGGGACAGTAGGTAATATGATGAGTGAGAAGCATACTTGTGTGCAATAACCTTAGAAGGTCTTAAATACACTGTGCAATTAATTTAACAGAGTATATTCTTATTTCTGTGCAATATCCACTGATACTAAAACAGCATCCTGTGTAATAAGTAACAACTGTGAATTTTTTGTGCAATAAATATTGTGCCAACAGAATCCTGTGCAATAAGAAGTAGCTGTGGAATTCTGTGCATTAATTACCATGCCACTTTAGTTTAGTCAATGTCTGTTGATATGTAAAACAGTAAATATTATGTAGTACGAATGTCTAAATGCAGTAACGTGAATTGTTGTATATGTTAAATGTTTGCACATAGAGCCTGGAGTAATGTAATTTCATTCAGTTGTACTTGTTGTGGAGTCTGAATGACAATAAAGCTTACTTTAACTTTAACTGATGTGTTATGTTTTGCAATACCTAAGTTGCAGTTTAATATAACATTCTGTGAATATTCTTTTTGTAGAGGCAGAAGCCATACACACACACAAAAATGTAGAAATTGAAAGGAAGTTTTTGCTTCTTTTCAAGTCAATCTTAATTAAACAAAACATTTATTGTTAGAGATGGATGTAATACACATACTTCAGAATAATAAAGTGTGGTCTGATAATTTCCTGCTTATTAACTGTAAGCTTATAAGGGGACTGTTTAAAAAAATATATATAGAAGTAATACAACTGGTTATCCCTCTCTAAACGATGTGCTGGTCATTCACTTGATAGTGTATTCTCCACTCCCTCCCCCAACTCCACTCTGAAAATGGTATGATGCCTGACTGAGTTTGGCCATCTTGTATGTGCAGTTAATATTGTAGAAGAAATTACTGTCTTATACCAGCTAATCAGTAAAACAGCTCACTTTACCTATTCAGGCATGTCCAAATGGCAGTTTTAGGTGTACTCTCCAGTCCAACTGGTGAATCTGGGCATTTTGAGGCAATGTTACAACTGCCTCATGTACACAGACAACCCTCTCCTCCTACCACCAAACACTAATATATGCGAGAGATGCAATTATACAGCCAAACTGGAGGTAAAACTCTCTCAACCCAAGATTGGAACTGACAGTCAAGAGGAGAAGGAAAATACTTGCAACACACCACCAGTCTCACATCGACCTACTAAACCAACACTGGCAAATAACACACATAAATACATGAAAACATACTTGGAGGCTCTAAATAAAAATCTACAAAAGCAACAGAGACCTCCAAAGCAGACACCCAAGCAACCTCCACACCCCATCACAAACCATGAAACACATACTTCACATAATGAGTGTGCCTTGCAATAACAGCCCTTAAGGCAAAATAACATACCCAACACACTAGTAATAGCTGACTCTATAGTCAGGCACACTGATGTCCACTAACTAGGCTGGACAAGGAGAAGGTTACAGTTAGCTGCCTGTCGGGCACCAGGATCTGCCACATAACACAAGCACTCATGTCACTCCAGAACAAGTAAAAATATGACTCTGTCATTGTCCATGTTGGTGTGAATGACCTGAGACGTACCTCCCTGGACTACATAAAAAGAGACATGGAAGAGCTCTCTGATCACATAGCCCAGCCCAGTATGACCCTGACCCTGAGTAGCATCCTGCCCTCACCAAGAATGATGCCACAGTATAAAGAAAAAAATATCAATTTCAACAATTGGCTAAGTTTCTGGTGCCATTCAAAGGGGATACAGTATCTGTCCACCTGGAATGACATGCTTGATAAGCCACATTGCTTTGCAAGAGATGGCTTGCACCTGTCACCCTTAGGCTTTCGAATACTGGCCAAGGCATTTGCCGCCCCCATAGTGCCTTTTATAGGCAAGGCTCAAAAGACAAACCCACCACCACACAAGTAACCAAAAACTGAGGGTAATGCTACTCAACGCCAAAAGTCTAAACCTCAAATGCTTGCACTTGAGGCACTCCTCAGTATGGAGAACATCGATATCTGTGCAGTAACAGAAACCTGGTTTAAGGCTCCTGAGAGCACCACATAACTACCAGGCTATAACTCATACCATACTTTTTGGCCACAGAACCTGAACCAAAACACAAAAAGTGGAGATGTATCCATATTCATCAAGGATACTCACACCTCCAGGTTAGTGGCACAGCACAATGCCTCAGAGATCATCTATGTCCAACTAACAGGCAAAACTGCAATTCAAATTGTAGCTTGCTACAGATCACCCACCATGACCCAGGACCCCCATTCCACATTTCTGGAGACACTGGAAAATATGAAGGTCCTACCAAATGCCCTAATACTGGGTGATTTCAATTACCCAAATGTTAACTGGGAGAACCACTCAAGTACTAACTCCCTTGCCCAACGCTTCCCAGAATGTATAAACTCGAACGCCCTGGATCAACTGGTCAACACCCCCACCAGAGGTGACAACATATTGGACCTGGTCATCACCAACATGGGTGACCGATGTTCTACACTGGAGGTCAAACCCTTGCTGGTTAGATCAGACCATAGACTAATCACTCTGGATATCCACATTCCGCCCCCAACCCAATCAAGGAAACCACTGTGAAAAACTTTTCAAAAGCAAACTTCACGTTACTTAAGACCGAGGTGGAAAAGTTCACAGCCCCCATGCTAAAGGACAATGCTGTCCAAGCTGCTGAATCCCTTACAAAGAAACTCTATGAGCACCTGCAAGAATGCATGGATCGTGCTATCCCAAGCAAAAGCAAGACTAACTCCTCCAAGAAAAGGAAACCAGTCTGGTGGACCCCTGCCATAAACAAGCTATACAATAGAAGGAGGAAACTAGTGCAGAAAAAAGTAAAATCCCAAGAAGGAAAGACATCCCTGATTAGTATCAGCAAGAAACTACGATCCCTCATAAAATCATCCAAGGCTAGGTCCGAAAGAAAAATTGCCAAGGACTCCAAAGATAACCACAAAACATTCTTTAATTATGTCAAGAACCTAAGTGGAAACTCTCAGATCTGCTCTGAGTTAGTGCAGAATGACACAAAATACACTGAACCGACTGAAATTGCCAATATTCTGGCAGACAGGTTTAGTGAATACTTCACCCCCCTCTCACCCCCTAAAGGGCCCATAACCATACCAGATGAATGTAGTGCCCTGGCAATCACTGACACACAGGTTAAAACAGCCCTATCCAAAGCCAAAAATACAGCTTCAATTGGACCAGACGGTGTCCCAGGCTATGTCTTACACGAGCTCCAAAATGAACTAACTCCTCACCTAAACACACTGTTCAAACTCAGCCTCTCTACAGGCTACATACCCATAGAGTGGCACACAGCAACAATTATCCCGCTCCACAAAGGTGGAGCCACAACGGACCCTGGGAACTATTGCCCTATAAGCCTGACTAGCCTGGTCTGCAAACCTATGGAGTGCATCATCATGGAATTCATTAACAGAGACACTGGGAATCTTCAAACATTGGACCCTACCCATTTTGGTTTTGCTAAGGGCAGATAATGCCTCCTAATCCTGGTGGACTTTTTTGAGACAGTTACCAAGGCTTTAGATGAGGGAAAGGAGGTCCACCCAGCCTACCTAGACCTTGCAAAGGCTTTCGATACCATTCCCCATTCTGGTATTATAGACAAGCACACCAGCCTGAACATAAACACCTATGTCACGAGATGGGTTGCCAATTGGCTCATGGATAGGACTCACACAGTGAGAGTTGCAGGCTCTAGGTCCGACTCTAAACCAGTTACAAGTGGCATCCCCCAGGGCTCAGTCCTGGGACCCCTCCTGCTTGGTATATACTTCTCAGTGGTACAGGCAAGCACAGGAGGACTATAGCTGACCAACTTCACAGACGACTGCAAACTGGGGGCCATATATGACTCTCCAGCTGATACAGACATCCTCCAGAAGGATGTCACTGAGATGGATACCTGGTGTCAAAATCATGGCCTCAAACTAAATGCCAAAAAGTGCATAGTCATCCCCTTTGGAAAAAACAAAGTACCCGCGAACTACCACATACGTGGTAGTCCCCTAAATACAGAAAATGTAAAAAGGGATCTGGGGACCCAAGTAAATAGTAATCTGTCCTTTGATAATCATATTGCCAAGGTGGTTAGAAAATCCTTCTATGTGACCCACCTAATCACAAATGGGTTTGCATCTAGAACAAGAGGTTATTGTGCCTCTCTACTCATCACTCATCAGACCCATCATAGAGTACAACGCCCCATTTTGGATGTACCTTACAAGACAGCTGCAACAGCTGGAAAGACCACAGAAGTACCTCACCAAGAGGATTACTGGCCTCAAACATATGCCCTATGCAGCCTGACTGAAGAAACTCCAGCTGTACTCGGTTGCATATCGCTTACTCAGAGGTGATCTCTGCCTGACATACAAGACAATGTCCAACCCAGAATTGATGGACATGCTCTACCTGAAAAAAAAAAAAAACAAATCCCCAAGAGCCACACATTCTAAGGATCTAAACCTCACCACAACGATACATAGGATGTGCTGGAAGGATAGATTCCTATCCCAGAGACTCCCCATGCTTTGGAACAGGATTCCAATCTACATTAGGCAGAGCCGCTCAGTAACACTCTTCAAGAGAAACCTTGACAAGTGGATGGGAAACAGAAAATTTACCCCGGGGATCACTGCAGTGGCTCTGCTGGACAGAGGCACAGGGAACTAATGGCTCTGCTGGACTGAGGCACAGGGAACTAACCTAAGGGGGCAGCGAAAGCCAGCACATTCTGGCTAGGCTTATAGATGCCCTCAGCAGAGAGCCTAGTACTTACCTATGAACCTATACAATTTTCATTTTAATAAATATTTCCTGGCCTACACAAACTCCTTTCTTTATAAAAATTATCTGCATGTAGTTCAACTACTAAAAAAATTAATACCTAATGTAAATGAAATTATTTTGCAAAGCAAATTTTTTTTGGTTTGTTTGTGCATAAATGCATACACTTATATACATGAACAAATAAATGTAAGTGTACTCATGCAGATGTATATCTGTTTTTTACAGACATATATATATATATATATATATATATATATATATATATATATATATATATATATATATACATACACTCATATATTCCTTTACTCATAAATATGGATTTGCATTTATGCCCAGAACTATGTTATCACATAAGCATTCCATATGTGTATATAGGTGCAGCACAGTCCTGTGAATAGATATGTTTATGCTTTCTTTTGTATTATTATTATTAGAACATTATGGATACAACTTTGCAGTTAAGTAGATTCATTCTGCCATATACCTACAATTATCAAACATTCTAACAGTTAATATTTTAAACCTATACTTGATGTGACCTCTCCTCTCCCCCCAAAATAGTTACTATAGAACTCTGGCCTTCCTGAGAAAACCTAATCAACCCACTCAGCCAGCTGGTGGGTATATGCATCTTATGCTTCTGTAGATCATTGTACCTGTGTTTATGTCTGCACTCATAGCCAGAGCAGGGCATCCCTGTCAGGGATGACAGGGGCTCACACAATTCCTGCTGAACATTGATTTTTTTCCAGTCAGATCCTCTTATGCACACCTGGATCATATCTACATATAAATCAGGTAGAGAATAATATTGGTCTCTTTGTCAGAGCAACTCTGAATGTGGCCTCATGCCTTCACAAGTACTGCTATCATTAGAAGTTTTAGTACCAAAATAAAGAAAGTATACAAGCAGGTCTGTGCTTCACATGTTTAAAACCACTCTCTCTGTGGTACGACATCACTCTAACCAAATCCAGTTAACCAGCAGGGGAATTAGATGTGGTAATGTTAATATTGGCTAGTTTGTTTTTACCAAAAATGCTTTGTCATCTACATTTTTTAAAGGACTATACTCACATTTTATTTATATGGTGGGCACAAGTTGTTAATGAAATCATCATTTTTTTATCTTACAGCTGCTACTGCTGCAGTGAGTGGGGTAATTTTTGCATAAATAACTATTCCTGCAAGTGTCACCACCAACTTTTCATAAATGTTAAATGCTTTAAGGTGACAAGGTGTGTCATGTGATGTTATATGTGCAGGGGTTATGCTTCATGATTATGCAAACTCACATGCATATGAGTCAATTTTGAGTTTTCTAAACAAAGTCAGGTTAGAGAAAAAGTGCGGTTATCCTGAGATAACTGCAGCATTCTGACGGCTGTTGGGTTACCGCTGGAAACTCCTCCTCTATCTCCAGTGTTCATGTGTACCTGAGGTAGCACTGACAACTAGCCAAAACCAAGTTACATGGGTAAGTTGTCTAACATATTTGCTTATTACTGAGATTTATAGAGATAAGCATAATAGGTCATAATCTACATACAAAATGTGTAAATGACCCTCAAATTACACAAACAAGTTTAAACCGAACATGTCAATGTATGATTACTGGAGTTAGGCAGCAAATACCTTAGGAAAACTTAGACTTCTTAAAGTAAGCACGAATAATAGAAACTGCAAATTAATATGAAACAGCTGAAAATGATGTTAGATTACTTAGTTTACTTAAAGAAATGCTTGCTTTATTGATATGATGGGCATATCGCAATGGCTTAACTGAACACTATAACACAGTCATTTGAAAATGGAAATTTATTACAGCAGGAGTGGAAATGCATTAGTGATCACTATGAAAGTAGTTATTTTAAATTCAGTTAGTGACTGTGCACACATGGTGGAAAGACAGTAATTTAATTGTGAAGTACTGAATTAGCAAGGATGTTATGTTGTCTCAACATACCTGTGTCTTTACTGGGAGATTGTCACTGCTGGATGAAAAATGACAGTATTATGATTATAAGAAAGTAGTGTGAGCTAGGGGAAGGATGGATATGTTAACAAAGTGCTTGCATTACAATTGTGAATGTATTCATGATAATGGAAGCATTATTTCAGCACAACTTTACCTGGCTGGACTGAGACTTTGCATGTGTATATAATTATGAGGTTTGTGTTACCTAACTTTTATTTTTACCCTGAGGACTATAGACATGCTTTGACTGTTGACTGTTGTGTGTTGTTTGACTGATGATTCAATCAAAAACGTTTTGCATATGACTGTGGCATATTGTTTCAGATGCAGTAATCATGCAAAACCAAGGATCAATGCAGAGAAAGGATAACTTTAGCCATGAGAACCACGTATTCAAAGTCAAAGTAAACTTTATTGTCATTCAGAAATCACACAAGTACAAAAGCTAAACAAAATTTTGTGTCTCCGGACTCAATGTGCAGACACCATATAGACTATTTTCACAGATATTTACACATATAACACCTAGCTATTACATCATGGACATGCAGGTAAACAGACTAATACTGCACAGGATTAGAAACACATTTTAATTAACACTGTTCGCAGTGAGCACTGACTTGCATGAGACTTTAGTATTGCACAGGTACTTGGTTAAGACATTGCATTGATGCTTGCACAGAAAGAGACATTCGAGTTTTGCAGTGTGAACATTAGAGTATTGCACTATGGACGTTAGAATATTGCACTATGGTTAATTTACAAATTTGCAACATGTATTGCACTGAAAGTAGAGATATTTTATTGCATTGCTACTGCCCTACATGGCCTATAAGTTAATATGGTGAATATTGCAGTGAGTATTAGATGAGACTGGTAACCAGGTTAATGCACAATTTGAGACAAGGTACTACAGTTTCTACTGACCCAGATGGCCATCATGGAGCATAGTTGTTAATAGCATTTAACAGCCTGATGACATTAGGGAAGAAGCTGTTTCTGAATCTTGTAGTTCTGCATTGTATGCTTCGGAAACACTTTCCAGATGATAGATGCAGGAACAGTCTGTAAGCATGGTGAGTGCAGTCTTTAATTATTCCTTTGGCCCTGCTGAGACATCTGGATAAGTACAAGTCATGGATAGGTGGTAAGGTGGTCTTGATGATCTTCTTGGCTGTCTTCACCACTCTCTGGAGGGATTTGTGCTCAAAGGTAGAGCAGTTTCCATATCATACTACGAGGTTGTTCATCAGGACCTCTGTAGAAGGTCATGAGAACTGTTGTTGGGAGAGTCGCTCTCCTCGGCCCTCTCAAAAAGTACAATCTTTGGTGCACTTTCTTGACTACGGCATTTGTACTGGTATTCCAAGACAAGTCTTTATCAATGTCTTATTTACATACCAGGTGATCAGTTGTTCCACATCATCTCTATATGCTGTTTCATCATTGTTACTGATAAGGCCCACCACCATTGTTTCATCAGCAAACTTGATGGTGTGGTTTGTATTGTACCTGGCTGTACAATCGTGTGTTAACAGGGTGAACAGCAAGGGACTTAATACACATCCTTGTGGGACTCCAGTGTTAAGAATGATGCTATCTGAGGAGTTATTTCCTGTGCACACTTTCTGAGGTCTGTCTGTGAGAAAGTCAAGATTCCAGTTACAAAGAGGAGTGTTGATGCCTAGTTGGACTAGCTTCATTACCAGATGAAAAGGGATGACAGTGTTAAAAGCAGATCTGAAGTCAATGAATAGTACTCTCTCATAGGTGTTTTATTCTCAAGATGTTCCAGTGATAGATGGAGTGCTAGAGGGGTTTATTCAGTAAACAAACTGTAGAGAGTCAAGATCGGCAGGCAGCCCAGATGTTATAGTGTCCTTGATCAGCTTTTCAAAGCACTTCATCACTGTGGAGATGAGGGCTTCAGGGTAGTAGCATTTAGGCAAGATGGTGGAGAATTTTTTGGTAATGGAATGACTGTCTTGTCTTTGAAGCATTTTGGAACTATTTGCTGACTCAGAGAGTTATTGAACATATCCATGAGGACATTTGTTTATTGGATGGCTCATTTCCTGAGTGCATGCCCTAGGATGTTGTCAGGTCCAGCTGCTTTTCTCAGGTTCTCTCTGCGCAGTGACCTCTGGATGTCAACTGGGTTGATGGTGAGCATCTTCTCATTATGGCCAATGGGCATTTTCTTTGCTGTTGTTCAGTTCCCATCCTCAAATCTGCAAAAGTAGACATTCAGCTTATTTAGGAATTCCTTGTTATTCTCACATTATGAAGATAGGGATCTGTAGTCAGTTATTTAGTGGATACCCTGCCATAGGCACCTGGGGTCTTTTTGGTCAGAGAATTAGCTCTGGATCTTTCTGCCCTAGGTGCATTTTGATTTCCTAACTTCCTTGTTCAGATTTGCTCTGAACAATTCATGGCAGCACTCGGAACATATGCAAGCATCTTTTTGGGAACGGGGGACTCAAACATGCTAAGAGAGCAAAGGTGTGGAATCGAGCTGTTATGGACATTGACTATATCAGTGAAAGGAGCTCACATTAACACAGTGCAAGAAGAGGGTAAATGATATGGTATAAATTCCTAAGATGAGGCAGAATGTAATTGCCCCTATCAGTATTGGGGGGGATCCAACACTTGTCTCTTTAATACCAGATGAGGAATACTTCTTCTCCACTTGGGCAGATGACTGTGACACAGAAGATGATGGGGCTGGAATAATCAGGGGTGGTGTGGACATTGGCTATTACCAATGTTTATGGCAGCAACACATCCACTCAGGAAAATTGGTATAAAAACAGTAACAGATATTTACATAGAGAACCGAATGCTGACATGGAATGACTACATCAAACACATGCCAACTACTATTAACATATGAACCTTCTGCATTTGCACAGAATGACAGTAAAGGCAGTGTGCATGGTAAGTGTCCTCCACATCTCATCACTCAGCATACAGTAGTGGATGCTGCTTTTATATTGGTAATATTTTCAAATCATTTACAGGGTCAGAAGCAGGAGCAGAGTTCAAATGTACCAATGCATTTCAAAGTTAGGAGCAGAAGCCCTGTTTAAGGAAATGATGAAGATGATGGTAAAATAATTGTATTTATGAGGCAGCCTGAGGAAAGTGGCCTGCAGTCCCCAAGTGTAATGGCCGGATCTCACAGTCCACAGCATGTTAGTAACCCTGCAGGAAGTGAGAGTGAATCACAAAGTCCTGCACATGCTGACATGACACTCACATTTATATGGGAAGAAAACTTAATGCACCTGTACACCAATGTCTCCAAGCCCAGACAAACAGTTTCATGATGACGGCAGAAATTCAGAGGTAGCAGTGTCTATGGTGATATTTTTAAAAGGGGACACATGACACAGGAATTTGTCACAGCTACCCCAGGAAACACATAAAGCATTGGTTGCCCAGCAGCAACTTTGGTGTGACATTATTAGGGCTCAGAGCACTGCCACAGAGAGTGAGCTGGAAATGGTTAAGGGTCTGCAGAGTATGTATGTCAGGATTCCCAGCACTACATGGAAATAGCATAGCGTAGGGCTAACACCATGATCATGCTGATACATACTGTGGCACACCAAGCATTTGTGGTTGCCTACATTTGTATACTAGTTTGGACTTCTTACCAGACTCAAGCAAGAATGATTCTTGGAAGGGGAGAAGGGCAGGGTACTGTCTAAACTTGTGGGAGTACGTCACATGAGACTACAAGTGCTTCTCAAGAAAGTACTGTAATTAGTAGGGGGAAGAAGTACAATAGATTTACGGCAGGCCATGTCAGCAATCATCTACACCTAGCAGAACCTCTCATTTGAGGCCTCATTCTCACAGCACTGACATATCACTGTCTGCAGGATCCTGCATCATGCAAGTCACAACACTGGACCAACTCACCATCCATTTCTTATGACAGCCCCTCTTCAAAATCACTTTCACCATCACCTAGCAAATCTTTAGGAGATTTATATGAAATATTTGACCTTGACCTTCTGTGATTCAAGTGTGACACATGTCAATGTTTAACTATAAAGCAAAGCAGTTATTAAATAAAGTAAAAAAAGGAACCTTATAACACTTTACAACTCTTCTGCATTTCATTCCTGTAGTGGTACTGCTTAAAACCTTATGGAACAGTGCAAAGAAATATGTTCGTCATAACATAAGATTGCAGTATTTAACACCATTAATGCTGTATGCATTATTGTTACAGCTGGTAATTACCTACTACTTTAAAGTAGAAAAAATATATCCAGGCAGCTAAAAGTTGCTGAGTAAAATTGTAAAATAGCCAGAAAGTAACAAAGCTTCCACCACGGCCAATATAAGGAACCAGATAAAAACGTTATTCCACAGGATAATTGCTTTCACACATAGTGCTTCATCAGATCCACAAAGAAACGTTGCAGGTGTACATATATATAAGAAGCATTAGTCAATTAATCAATTAAGATAAATACCAATTACTGATGTATACTCCATTTTTTTAAGGCAGGTTTTAAAGGTACAGTTAGATTCAAACCTGGCAGCTTATCTGCCTGCAACTTCAATATCCATTTTGCATCCACATTCTCCAACTTAACATTAAAATCTCCTTTCCGTTTATTAACATGCACAATTTGCAGTACATAAAATACAAAAGAATGACCAGGAGCCACTGAAATATGCTTAGCTAGGGCATTTAACAAATTCATGCTTTTAATATCTCCTATATGCTGCAAAATGCACTCTTTCAACATTCTAATGGTCTTGCCAATATAAAAGGATGTATAGGACTTACATCTAGCTACATATATCAAACCTTTTGACCTGCAATCAGCATAGAAACATGGTTTAAAGGTGTAATTAATAAAAGGATGTTGAAATACCTGCTCAGTGCCAATATATATGCAAGCATTACAATGCCTGCATGCATACGTCCCCTGACGATCAGATAAGGGTAAAGGAACACAAGCTGTTTTATAACATAGCTGTCGCTTCAAAGAGGAATTATTTCTGAACGTATGACTTGGTTTAGAACCTACAACATCCTTTACCTTGTCATCAGAAAGCAAAACTGGCCAAAACTTCTTTACAACTTCACATACTTGTTGAATGTTATTGCCATACATCAAAGACAATCTGACATTGGTAGATGCAACATCCTGTACATTACCCTTATATGAAGTGTAGGTACGATGGAAATAAGGTTTACCATTGTCATGGCACATAGCAGCTGCAGTAATAAAGGACTTACCCAGTGATTGCTCATTATAGCCTCTAACTAATAACTCATCTTTCAAGATAAGCATTGCTTCATTACATTGCTCATCATTTGTATGCAAGCGTGACATACGCAGATATTGCCCTTTGGCAATGTTCCTAAAATGTGCTGCGGATGCATACTGCTAAAGTGCAAAAGTGCATTCTTCCTGCATGCTTTCCTTTGTAGGGAACTAGACACCACCAACTAGGCACCATCTACTAAAGAAACCTTTACATTTAAAAAGTCAATACATGTACAAGAATAATTTAAAACAAATCTAAAACAGGTACTAGTGGACTCAAAATATTGCACAAATCTCTTAAAGTCTAATTCTGTCCCATGCCACAAGACAAAAATGTCATCCACAAAATGCTTATAGTACAGAAGATTCAGAGAAAATTCATGTCCAGATAGGACTGCCATGTGCTCCCAGTCCACCAACACTAAGTTGGCATAACTGTTAGCGCATGGAGTCCCCATGGCCACTCCCACCTTCTGCCTATAAACTACCTTGTTATATAAAAATACATTATTTTCCAATACAAGCTCCATTAAAGTAGCTATACATTCTATTAATTCCACTGAATAGTCAGTATTCTCTCTCAAAACATTTTTTAGAGACGCTATCCCAAAGTCATGGGGTATTATAGTGAACAGTGTCTGTATGTCCATATTGACAAGAAAAATATTTTCAAGAAAGGGGCCATGACTCTTAAAAAATTCACCTAGACTACTCAGGAAATGTTCAGTATCTTTTAAAACAGCCATCACCTTACTTAATGTTTTTTTTAACTGTCCTTCTATATAGAGAAATAAATTCTGCAGCCCACCCCCTACCCGAAACAATTGGTCATAAGGGTGGGTCTACAAGAGATTTATGAACCGTTGGCAGGCCATGTATAACTGGTATCATGGGCTCAAGTACTAACATGAAATCATATAACTCTTTATCAAGGGTTTGTTCCATTAACATTTCATATAAACAGCTATGTATATTATTAATAATACAGCATAAATGATTTTCGGTAACAGGTTCATATGGGGAAACATCTCCAAGCATTCTAGTCATATATAAATCATATTTCACGGCATCAAGAACCACAATAGATCCCCCTTTATCAGCCAGATGAATGATCAATGCTTTATTAGTCCGTAATTCATATAAAGCTTTAAACTCAGCATGCGTCATATTATAAAAATTACTTTTACTCATATCAGTATTAAAAAGTTCTTTCTCAACAGTTTTATAAAAAGTCTCAGGAACAGGAGGTAACTGTGGTACAAAGGTACTTGCTTGTTTATGTATTTATTTGTTTTCTGGAGTATCGCACTGATCTTCATGGCCTTTTTTACACTCAGCCCTTGAGCGATGTCTGGCTAGTGATTCGCTCAGAGTCGCACAGTTAGGCAATGGAAGCTGAGAGAATCAAATCTTGCACCTCTAGATCATGGGAAACAGTTCTACATAACAATTATTCATGGCAACAGTAATAAGAAAATTAGGAAAATGTGAGTATCTTGCTATGTAAACAAGCACTGTTGCGACTTGTCCCTCACCACTTCACAAATGATAATGATTTTTTTTTTGGATCTATATCAGAACATCGAAGTATTAAAACTTTGAATGTTCTGATATCGAACACTATTCAGTGAACGCTAAGAATAGCAAAGCTGCAGAACAGCGAATTCTTTCCTTGGGAAAGAATTTGGTTGGCCGTTTCTGTGGCTTCGCTATTCTTAGCGCTGTGGTGGAAAGTTAGGGGTTGGGTTCAGGTAAGTGTGCGATTGTTTGTATGTTAGGGTTAGGGGTGGGTTAAGTGAGTTAGGGTTAGGGTGCGGGTTAGGCATTTCTGCGATAGTAACAGAATTTAGGGTTGGGGTGGTTTAAGTGAGTTAGGGTTAGGGCGCGGGTTAGGTGAGTGTGCTATAATGATGGACCTTAGGGTTAGGGTTTGGGTTAAGATAAGTGGGTAGATAGTAGTGTATGTTTAGTTTAGTGTAGCATTAGATGTAGGAATTTAAGTGTATGTGTGTGGTTGCTGTTTGTTTGATGTGCTTCTGTTGTGTGTATGTGTTTCGGAGCAGCAATTTTTTTCCATGGGAAAAAATTTGCTGTTCTGAATGTTCAATATTTTCATGTTTAGATGTTTTGGGGCTGATGAAATAGCGTTCGGTATTTTCATCTTTTGATAACGTGATATAAACGCGTTTTTTTTTTTTTGTCTGAGGACACAAATGATGGCATATGACATTATGAAATAATTTGATGTGCAGTACCTCAACAAACAGTGTACTGAGAAAATATTGTG
Source organism: Protopterus annectens (assembly GCF_019279795.1). Lineage (NCBI taxonomy): Eukaryota > Metazoa > Chordata > Ceratodontiformes > Protopteridae > Protopterus > Protopterus annectens. The sequence goes on from NC_056742.1 coordinate 453,814,531, forward strand.
TTCTATAAAAAAATAATATGATACATTTTTATGCACTTACAAGGTATGAACTCGTGTTTAGTACTGAATTAACACTTTTTACTAGCTGCACTACTTCAGGGTGCTCAGCACATGCATACTTAGGTAGACCACCTCACTAGAATGTTGTGTGCAAAACAGTTAAAAATATGATTATTCGTATCCATACCTTATGACATCTCTGAACAGGAGTCAGTGAGCACTCAGGAATGGCTTTTACAAACAATTATATGAGTACCCATGCTGAAATAAAAAAACAAATTATTTGAAGTTGAGAATGAATGGTTGATGAACAGTGGCAGTATAAAGAAGATCATGCACCACACAGATATCACCGCATGCATCAGCTATACTCTATGTATAAGGGGACATCTACAACCGTGGGCAGTACAGAGGCATCAATCTCCTATCAGATTGCATGAATGTTCTGGAGAGGGTGATTGATAAACGGATATGCAGAGTAGTAGAATGTAAGATGGGAGATGAGCAGTTCAGTTTCAGATCAGGATGCAACGCAATTGACCCGATGTTTGCAGTGAGACAGATACTTGAGAAGAAGCTAGAAATGAGGAGAGAGTCCAAATGGGCATTCCTAGACTTGGAGAAAGCATGTAGCAGGGTCCCAAGAAAGCTGATCTGGGCAGTACTGCAGTGGTTTGAAGTCCCAAAAACATTGGTAGAATTAGTGCAGTCTATGGACAAGGACCCAATGACTCAAGTACGAACAGTGTTCGAGCTCAAGGACGGGTTCCTAGTGGGAGTGGGTGTACACCAGGGTTTAGCTCTGAGCCCACTGCTGTTCATATTGGTGATGGACTACATTAGCAAACAGGTCAGAAGGGACAAATCAACAAAGTTGCTATATGCAGATGATGTGGCATTACAGACAGACACTGAGCTAGAACTTCAGCAAAGGACAGGAGAATGGAATGCAAAACTGAAGGCATATGGGATATAACTAAACACAGATAAGAGTGGGGTAATGGCAGCAAATTGGGGAAATCAGAAGAAGCTGAGAATAGAGATAGAAGGGAAGATAGTGGAACAGGTAAACAGCTTCAAGTATCTGGAAGGGGTGGTTGAGGAGAAGGGAAGTCTGAATGAAGAGGTCAAAGCTAGAAACAGAGGGACTGCAGCCAACTGGCATAGAGTGTCAGGTGTAGTCTATGACAGAAGAATACCAAAGAAGCTGAAAAGTAAGGTGTACAAAAGAGTGGTGTGACCAGTACTACGGTATGGTACAGAAACCTGGCAGTAAAGGCAGAAGAGTTGAAGAAGCTAGAGGTGACGGAAATGAAGTGCCTGAGAAGGGTGGTAGGATGCACACTGTGGGACAAATGAATAAATGAGGACATAAGAGTAGAAGCCAAAGTAACTCCAATTGCAGAAAAGATCAAAGAGAACAGATTACGGTGGTTTGGACATGTGCAGAAAAGCAGAAGACAATCTGGTGAGAAAGATTTGGGACAGACAGGAACAAGGTAAGAGGAATCAAAGACTTCCAACAAAGAGGTAGATGGATTGTATGAAAGAAGATCTGCAACAGTCAGTCATGAGTGTTGAAGAAGGCCGGAGTGTGGCGCTGAATCGAGAGTGTTGGTGTCAGTAAACATAATACACTGACCCCATGTAGAAAACAAAATGGGAAAAAGGTGGCTGATGATGATGATGATGACTCATCCATCTACCTCCTTAACTGAAAAAAACTACTTTAAACTTCAACAGGAATGGTATCAGAGAGAGAGAGAGAGAGAGAGAGTCTCCTAGAGTTGCTAGCTAAAGTGATTTTATCTGAACTGATCCTTAGTACTCTGTTTTTTGTTTTTTACAAAAAAGGAAACACTGACCTGAATGTCAGGGTTCATGGTTCTGGATTAGATGCTGCCTCTTTATCTGTGCAGCCATATGCTTTGCATGAGCTTGCCACCTGGTGTCCCTTACTACTGCTGCCAGCTGGTCATCATTAGTCACAGTAGGACTGGAACTGGGAAATACAGTGACAGCATGGGTCACTTCACCATCAGATGGCACATGACCATGCTGTGCAGAATGATTATGTTGTGCAGAATGATCATGTTGTGCAGAATGATCATGTTGTGTAGCATGATCATGTTGTGTAGAATGATCATGTTGTTCAGAATGATCATGTAGTACAGAATGATCATGTTGTGTAGAATGATCATGTTGTGCCGAATGAACATGTTGTTCAGAATGATCATGTTGTGTAGAATGATCATGTTGTGCAGAATGATCATGTTGTTCAGAATGACCATGTTGTGCAGAATGATCATGTTGTGCAGAATGACCATGTTGTGCAGAATGATCATGTAGTGCAGAATGATCATATTGTTCAGAATGATCATGTTGTGTAGAATGATCATGTTGTATAAAATGATCATGTTGTGCAAAATGATCATGTTGTGTAGAATGATTATGTAGTGCAGAATGATCATGTTGTGTAGAATTATCATGTTGCATAGAATGATCATGTTGTGTAGAATGATCATGTTGTGCAAAATGATCACGTTGTGTAGAATGATCATGTTGTGTAGCATGATCATGTTGTTCAGAATGATCATGTTGTGCAGAATGATCATGTTGTGTAGAATGATCATGTTGTTCAGAATGATCATGTTGTGTAGAATGATCATGTTGTTCAGAATGATCATGTTGCGTAGAATGATTATGGTGTTCAGAATGATCATGGTGTGTAGAATGATCATGTTGTTCAGAATGATCATGTTGTGTAGAATGATCATGTTGTTCAGAATGATCATGTTGTGTAGAATGATTATGTTGTTCAGAATGATCATGTTGTGTAGAATGATCATGTTGTTCAGAATGATTATGTTGTGTAGAATGATCATGATGTGTAGAAACGAGTTCACCATTGGCCATATAGCTTTGTTTGTAGCTCATAACTAACACTTTTAATAGCTAAATACAGTTGCTCTGACACAGACAATAGAGTTTTTATGCTATTATGTGATTGCTCCTGTGCCTTGAACTATGTACTGTTGTGTTCCTGATGTTTATTATTTGAACCAGAGCTTTTGATGTTTTCTACTCTTGATGCTGATGCTCATTATATTATGTGTTTAGTTCTGTCATATCACGTGCTTTACCTACTGTTCACTACATACTCCCTCTCGCTGTATTTTTATTTTTCTCTAGCTGTGTAAGCCTATCACACTCACCTTTTTCCATTCCTGGTGGTGCCCTATCGGACTCCAAAGACCAGCTATATCCATCTACCATTTTCCTGCCTGTTTAATTACTTACCTGGGAAATTTGGACATCCTTGGACTAAAGCCACACAAACCAAGACTGTCTGTCATAAAGTAAATTTGTCTTGCCTCTTCATCTACTATATGTATATAATAATCCATTATACCTCCCAAGTGTGCTAATTAGACTGCCATATCTGCCAGCAGCCATACTCCCCCCGTCTACTACTAATGTACTCCACTGCCTATCTCTAGAATACCCCAGCTTCTACTACCAAAGTTCTCCACAGTCTGTCTCCAATATACTGCAGCTTCCAACCTTTATTCTAGCACCCCTCCATCCTCTCCCTACTACATTACTCTTCTTTCTTATTCTATATCCCACAGCTACGAACTCTTCACAGGATACTTACAGACTTTGTCCACTAGAGGGCAGCCTTGACTCACCTCTAACTTCACTGTATTCTTTCTCCTACCTCTTACTTTATATCTTTCTCGCTTGAAGCATTTTTTCTCCTTTATTCTCCTTTACTTTCCTCTTCCTCAGACCATACAGACCCTTGAACGTGTCTCCTTCCTTGGTCCTTATAAACTCTTTACCTAGCCATCCACTCCACCTCCACTACTCCTAGACTAATTCCTTACACACCCTCGTTTCCCCTCTTCTCTTCTCTCCCCCTTACTCTTACTCACAACCTCTGCCTTCTTAAATCACTATCTCCTGTTCTTACCTTCTTCCTTACTGATTGTTTTTCTCACTGCCTTTACCCTTCTTAGGTCTGCCCCGCTCCGTTCGCCCTGCGGGCTCACTCCTCTCCCCTACCCTACCCCCAATTCCCACCCACCCCCACTACATCTCAACTTATACCCTCATAGCCTCACCCACTTCCTCTCCAACTAATTTACCCCACCCTTTCCTCTTCCTTTTTCCCTCCCCCTCATATCTTCCCTTCACTACAATTCAAACTTCGTCCACATTCAATACACCACACATCACTCATCTCACTTTGTGCTAACTATTAGTAATCTCTATAAACCAAAACATGTCTCCAAAATATATACTCTTCTCCACTCAACTCATTCTCTTTATGAACCTAACCTTCATCTACTACCTCACCCAGCCTAACACCCTATCTCACACCCCACTCTTCCATACAACCTTCTCTCTCAACATACCTCACTCCTACTCAGCCATACCTATATCTCCTACACTTTATCCCATCAAAAACAATCTATGCTTTCTCTACAAACTTATCTCAGCTTACAAAACTTCAAACCACACCCTCCCAGAAAATTGCCCGACAACTAACAATATCTATCAAAAAAAAAAAACCCAAAGGCCACTACCACATAAAGCAGATTCTAACATCTCTTCTATTATCTGGAGATGTCCACCCTAACCCAGGCCCAAACACCTCCTACTCTACCTCTAAATCCATTCAATTAGCATTCCTTAACGCACAAAGTCTAGCTAACAAAATTCATAACCTTCAAGCCTGGCTACACCATAACAAACCAGATGGCTAAAACCTCATATAAAGGACGAGGAGATAGTTCCACCTAACTACTCTATTATCAGGGCAGACAGAACCAGTAAAAAGGTGGTGGAGTAGCCCTACTCTACTCATCCTCTCTATGCATTACTCCCTACAATAAAGCTATTCCTCAATTTAACAATGCAGAATTAATACTAGCCCAACTTCAATTAAACAAGTGCAAAAATGTATGTATAGCCTCACTCTACATTCCCCCTGGAGACAATATCTCTACTCTTGAAGATATCCTCTCCTGGTTCTCAACGAATATATGTAATGAAACCATCATTATGGGAGATACCAACATCAATTGGTCCTCCAGTCAATCCCATACCCCCCTCCATTAACATCAACCTATATAACTTCTCCCAACTCATCAACTCCACCACTAGGCCCTCTAAAGACTTCACTACTGGCAGCATTATAGACTGGATCTTAGTCTCTCACCCCCACTACTACCCTGATAGTGGAACTCTCCCTGACTCGTTAAGTGACCACCTTCCCATCTTTGCTACACGCCTTCCTTCTCCATTACAAGCTACCCATAATTACATTACTTTCAGATACCTAAAAAACTTCAACCCAGAAGCCTTCTCCAACTCCTTAAAATAATTTAACTGGACCCCCCTAAAAACTCTCCCCCTCAAAAGTGCAATCACTCACTTTAATACTACTTTCCAAAATCTTTTAGATATTCATGCTCCATTAAAAACCAAAAGAACAAAAAACAAAACTACCCCTTGGCTAACTAAAAGCACATTGACAACCATGCGGTTAAGAGATAAAGCCTGGACATGCTATCAGAAGCACAAATCTCCCACTACCCTTAATGAATACAAAACTCTTCGCAATACAGTAAAAAATCTTATTTCAACAGACCGTCAAAACTACTACACTTTTCTCCAAAGTAAATACAAAACTGACCCACAAAAATTCTGGAAAGGTATAACCTCCCTCCTAAAACCTAGCACAACTGAAAACCCAAACCCCAACCCAAATATACAAGACAATGAACTTGCCACCGAATTCAACTCCTTTTTCATTGACTGTATTTCCAAACTTACCTCTTCCTTCTCGAGCAACCACCCACCCCCTACTACCACCTGCCCTCCTCCTACACCCCCCTCTTCTCCACTCTATCACCCTACTACCTCACAACCCCCTACTGAATACAAAACTCTTCGCAATACAGTAAAAAATCTTATTTCAACAGACCGTCAAAACTACTACACTTTTCTCCAAAGTAAATACAAAACTGACCCACAAAAATTCTGGAAAGGTATAACCTCCCTCCTAAAACCTAGCACAACTGAAAACCCAAACCCCAACCCAAATATACAAGACAATGAACTTGCCACCGAATTCAACTCCTTTTTCATTGACTGTATTTCCAAACTTACCTCTTCCTTCTCGAGCAACCACCCACCCCCTACTACCACCTGCCCTCCTCCTACACCCCCCTCTTCTCCACTCTATCACCCTACTACCTCACAACCCCCTACATTCTCACTGAAACCAATCCCTACTTCCACTATAAAAAAACTACTACAGAAGCTAAAACCATGCACTAATGCCCCCGATAACATCCCCTCACACTTCCTCAGCACATCTGCAGATGCCATCGCCCTCCTAATTAGTATCCTAATAAACCGCTCCATCCAAAAAGGTCTTGTTCCACAAATCTGGAAAAAAGCTTTTATCATTCCCCTTCATAAAGGAGGGAATAATACTAGCATTACCAACTTCCGGCCCATTGCCATCCTCTCTCCTATATCAAAAATTCTAGAAAAATGCATCCATTTACAACTCCTTCCCTATTTATTAGACAACAACCTACTTACTTCTACTCAACATGGCTTCCGCCTTAATCATAGTACTATGACAGCCCTCCTTTCATTCCTTGAAACTGTGAATAAAGCTAGAGACTCTGGTCTTACTGTATCTACCATCCTTCTTGATCTCTCCAAATTATTCAACACTATCTCCCATAACCTACTACTCACTAAATTGTCAAAGCTAAACCTATCACCTTCAACTCTCAACTGGCTCACCAGCTATCTCTCAAACAGGCAACAAGCTGTCAAATGGAAAAAAGCCATCTCCTCTTTCCTAAACACCCCCACAGGTGTCCCACAAGGCTCCATATTAGGCCCCCTCCTCTTCAACATCTTCGTAAATGATTACTATCACTCTATCCCCCATGCTAGCATCATCCAATACGCAGATGATTCTGCAATCATTTGTGCAGCCTCTTCCATTCTAACCCTTCTAAAGCTCACCCAAGAAGCATTCTCCACCCCAGAACAGTGGATGAAAAATAACCATCTTGCACTTAATGCAGCTAAATCAAAATTAATGATATTTACCCCCTCTAAAACAGACACATTTGATAGACAACTATTCTCCATCACCAGTCAAAATAACACTCCACTTGAACTGGTATCTGAAACCAAACTACTAGGAGTTCAAATTGACGATAAACTTAAATTTGAGTCCCATCTACTAATAAACATTAAAAAAATCCACCAAAAAAATCGGCCTGCTCTATCGACACAAGCGATTCCTCTCATCAACAACCAAACTCACTCTCTCTACTATATTTCTCTTACCCTCTCTCCTTTATGGTGCCCCCCCTTTAACTAATCTACAATCATCTATTAAAACTAAACTAGCTACCTGTTACAACAAAATAGCCAAATTTGCCACTAGTAACAAAGCTTCAACTCATCACTGCGCACCACTCCATAAACTAAATTGGCTCGAACTTCCCAACTACCTCTCCTACACTCAGCTCACATATGCACACAAACTCATTTTTCAACCATCCCTCTGTCCCACCCTTTCTTCTACCTTTAAAATTCACCAGACTCAAAGACTTCTCAGATCCACTAATCAAAACCTAATAGAAGTCTACAGTCCCCTTCACCCCTCAAGACAAAACCTCCTCTCTTTTTCCATAGCTCGACTATGGAACTCCCTCCCTCCATTCGCACCATCACTAGCCTCCCTACCTTTAAAAAATCACTTCACTCCTACCTAGCATCCACATAGGAATGCTCTTGCTCCCTCCCCACATAAGCATTCTCTACTTCCTGTATTCTCTCCACTTCCTGTACTCTCATTACCTTCACCACCTATATTTTTCTCGTAATCTAATTCTTAATATAATCTATCATCCTGAATTCTTCTGTATCAAAAAAAAAAAAAAAAAAAAAAAAAAAAAGGTAGAACTTCACTTTATTATTATTTTTGTTGATAATTTTACTGATTGTAAACTACACCTTGCTATGTCTTGTATGTTATGTAATGTAAATCTCTGTAACATGTATTCTTGTTGGAGCTTTTCTCCCCAGGACTCCATTGAAAATGGGTTCACTTGGCCCAATGGACCATCCTGGTTAACCAACAGCAAATAAATAATAAATAAATAAATAAATAACTAAATGTTGTGTAGCATGATCATGTTGTGTAGAATGATCATATTGTGCAGAATGATCATGTTGTGTAGAGTGCAACATGCAGTAAACATCATGTAGTAGCTGGGTCATACTAGAGGACACCCCTAGACTCATCTAGGAACCTAAAATGACTCTTCAAGAGGCCAAAGACAGTCCCAATGGGAAAATTTGCCTGGGACAGGGCTATTCATAGGTTCATAGGTGTATAGAAGGCTAACGACCACAAGGGCCCTTATTAGCCTAGCCATGCAACCCAAATGTGACCCACAAATTTGATTTATATAGGGGGTGATTTACTGACTGTCTTTGTCCATCAGAGACATAAGCCCCAGACCAAGGATGCATTTCTGATTACCCATACATTGGTCCAAATTGTGCTTAAATAGGGATAGGGAGGAACCCTGCTTCAAAAGGATGGGGAACCTGTTCCAAAGAATGGGAATTCTCCGATAAACACATATATCTCTCCGACATGTCCCATTAATGTCACAAGCAAAAGTTAGGTGTTTTAATCTAGTATTTCTTTTGGATATCTGTTCTGCATTCTGCAAAAGGTTCATCAACCAGGTCAGGGGGTGCCTTGTATATTAGGCAAACATCACCCTTCAGAAGTTTGCATAATACCAAATAAAGAGATAACGCCCCCTGCATCACCTCAGAAATGTGCACTAACCCTAATCTTGCCCCCATCCCAACCCTAACCTAAACTGTACTTAAAAAAATACTTTCCTGTGACACTGCCACCACTCAGACAAATTGGAGGCTAATGATATGGGGGCAGAGGCAATGGCTTAGTGTAAAGTTCGTGAAAGGAAACTGAATTTCTTTTTCTATGTTTCACTCATCCAATGTTTAAGTAATTAGGCATTATGTTTGTTCAGTCTTATTTTTGTCTGTGCATTTTGTTAGACATTAAGTAAGTCTGATCATGCATAACTAAATCATACAATGTATGTTTAGATATTCATTACTGAATGTTTCAGTTAACACACATTTATCAACATTAAAGTGTTTCAGCAATACTATTTTGAGTTAAACACAAATAATTTAAAACACTGAAAAGGCATACAAAGAAAATGAATGAGAGCTGGTTATATTTAACAGCTAAATAATTATACCCAGTAAATCACATGGTGGTTATAACAGCATGTTGCAACAGAAGCACTGAGATTAATATAAAAACCTGCAAAAGAAAGGACAGATTATCTAATCTAACATGTCCCAGCTGGATTCCTGAGACAAAAGGCAACAGAAAATGATTTAAATCATTTAATCATCTAACACTATAATCTCTAGTAGCAACAGTTAAGATAGAATAAGAAACCACAAAATTAAAAATATATAATCACTTCCTTACTACTGAGTAGATTCACTCATATTAAAAAAATGACATCCATTTACTTAATAATTTCTTCAGTGTTCCAACCAATAAAGCAGAATTAGCATTATGTGCATAAAAGAATGTTAGAATATACTAACAAAATCAGATACATGTACAATTTAACTTAAATGACAACAAGAGTTTGATTGAGCCATTACAGTTAAACTGCAAAATGTTTCCCACTAATGATGGCACCATCAACTATTACTTGTTAGGTGAAAAATATAAACAAAGCAGGTAGCTTAAATGCCTCATGGGCTTTTTACAAGCATCCACAACTTAACAACTTCAGTGATGTTCATACTGCAATTTCTAGTTGGTGAGTCATCCGTGGATCTTTTATGTTGCATAGCTCTTTCACAGAAGGTAGAACCATAAGTACAACAGTTTTGTTTAGGAAAACAGACGGGAATGACTTGTCTACTGAATGTTGTAGCAAATAAGGCAGAATGATACAATTAGCTGCATATAGTCCATCCCTCTTTTCGCTTTAGTTAATTTGCTCTTTCTGACAAGGTCAAATGAACTTGAAGATAACTGCAAGTCATATATGATGCACCAAGAGATATCATTAAATTCAAATTTGCAAGAAGTTGCAGCTTTAGTCAAAGAAGTAAGAAAGAAGATTTTGTTGTAAATAATTTTCAACTTTATTGGGTATCTAAGACATTACTTAATGCCCTTCAAGATTAAACATGGCATAAGGGACAAATATATGTCACTAAACTGACACATGTAGAATAGTTATGACCAATTTGGTCAATATCCATTTAAATGGATTTCTCTCATTTGCCATGCCCTTTGTAGTTGTCTAGGGTGTTCTTTAACCTGCCTATAACAACTCGAGGCTTGTTGATCAGTTGCACTAGTAGTTTAGGTAGTAAAGATCTGTATGCCTTTTGTATTTTACCAGTTAAGTCAAAATGAATATTCCGTGGTGGTACAGCGGTAGTGTTGTTACCTCACAGCAAGAGGTTCTCCCGTTCAATTCTTGGCTTGGCTTGGGAGTGCCTTCTGTGTGGAGTCTACATGTCCTCCCTGCAGTTGGGTAGCATTCGAAAGACATGTGTGCGTAAATGGGCGTGCCTTTGTTGAAGGTTGGGCGTTGAGCTGGCACCTCGGTGTTTTGTAAAAATCTACTGCCAATCATTAGCAGACCGGAGTTCCGCTGTGCCGACCCCTTACCGGGAAAAAGCCAAAAGACAAACAACAACAACCAGTTAAGTCAAAATCCTCATAAAATGCAGTTTTAAAAATTTAATGAAGAAGGTTGCCATGCCATATTTCCTACTTTATTATGGCTTTCTCTGCTTTCTGCATTATCACATTTGTCTTTAAAGAAGACTTCTTTAATAATGCTGCATGATAGCAGGGCAACAAAAATAAACTTGCCTTTGACAAAGATATTTTCTAATTCAGGTTGTTAGCAAATGAAACCACAGAAAATCATAAGGTGAAGGGCTCTGAATAGACACTTTTCAGAGATGTTTTTGAACAGTGTTGAAGACTGAAGACTACAGTGAAAAAAAAACATAACAGCCTACAAGGGATTCAGTCATATCTGCCACGGTGTTGATATAGTACACACCACTGCATAACTAGACATCCATGGAAGCTGTCACATTCACATATTATGTGCACCTTATTTTAAACTTATGTGGTATGCTATTATTGTCAGCTTGCTACAAGGTAGACCTCCCTACATATGAACTCCCTACCCAACCCATACTCTATAGAATAATGCATTAACAAATGACACCACATAGAAACTTATGGTAAAGCTGTATGAAAGCACACATTTCAAGGGATAATTTTAACATTGTGGAAGACCACAAAATGAACATTGCTAAACAGCATACAAATACCTCTCAACCTCTTAGAGCAAGAAATCTGGACAAAGCCATAAGTGATGGGGGGACAAAGACCCATAAATAGGGACAATTTTTAAATATTGCAATTACAAACTTAGAAAGTTGACAGAATAACAGCCTTTGCGTTAGCATGAATTTTCTGAAAGGTATGAAGTCTGAAATTTGAATGTCTGTCATTATTTTCTGACTTCAGTCTTTAATGATTTGCAATAATTTGCCAGAAAACTACAATTTTACGAAAAACAGATAAAAATGAGGCAAAAATCTGGACATTCTGTGAAAATACAGTTGAAAGGGATGAGCATACAGCAATCAGGAAATCAACCTCCACGCCCCGCTGTACTGACAAGGTATATATCAGTGACAAACTGTTACATAATCAAACCCCACCCCCTGCTTTACTGACAAGGTGCATATCAGTGACAAACTGTTACATAATCAAACCCCACCCCCTGCTGTACTGACAAGGTACATATCAGTGACTGTTAAATAATCAAACTCCACCCCTGCTGTACTGACAAGGTATATATCGATGACTAACTGTTACATAATCAAACCCCACCCCCTGCTGTACTGACAAGGTATATATCGATGACTAACTGTTACATAATCAAGCCCCACTCCCTGCTGTACTGACAAGGTACATATCAGTGACTAACTGTTACATAATCAAACCCCACCCCCTGCTGTACTGACAAGGTACATATCAGTGACTAACTGTTACATAACCAAACCCCACCCCCTGCTGTACTGACAAGGTACATATCAGTGACTGTTACATAACCAAACCCCACCCCCTGCTGTACTGACAAGGTACATATCACTGACTAACTGTTATATAATCAAACCCCACTCCCTGCTGTACTGACAAGGTACATATCAGTGACTAACTGTTACATAACCAAACCCCACCCCCTGCTGTACTGACAAGGTACATATCAGTGACTAACTGTTACATAACCAAACCCCACCCCCTGCTGTACTGACAAGGTACATATCAGTGACTGTTACATAATCAAACCCCACCCCCTGCTGTACTGACAAGGTACATATCACTGACTAACTGTTACATAACCAAACCACACCCCCTGCTGTACTGACAAGGTACATATCAGTGACTGTTACATAATCAAACCCCACTCCCTGCTGTACTGACAAGGTACATATCAGTGACTAACTGTTACATAATCAAACCCCACCTCCTGCTGTACTGACAAGGTACATATCAGTGACTAACTGTTACATAACCAAACCCCACCCCCTGCTGTACTGACAAGGTACATATCACTGACTAACTGTTACATAACCAAACCCCACCCCCTGCTGTACTGACAAGGTACATATCAGTGACTGTTACATAATCAAACCCCACCTCCTGCTGTACTGACAAGGTACATATCAGTGACTAACTGTTACATAACCAAACCCCACCCCCTGCTGTACTGACAAGGTACATATCAGTGACTGTTACATAACCAAACCCCACCCCCTGCTGTACTGACAAGGTACATATCACTGACTAACTGTTATATAATCAAACCCCACTCCCTGCTGTACTGACAAGGTACATATCAGTGACTAACTGTTACATAACCAAACCCCACCCCCTGCTGTACTGACAAGGTACATATCAGTGACTAACTGTTACATAATCAAACCCCACCTCCTGCTGTACTGACAAGGTACATATCAGTGACTGTTACATAATCAAACCCCACCCCCTGCTTTACTGACAAGGTACATATCAGTGACTAACTGTTACATAATCAAACCCCACCCCCTGCTGTACTGACAAGGTACATATCAGTGACAAACTGTTACATAATCAAACCCCACCCCCTGCTGTGCTGACAAGGTACATAGTGACTAACTGTTAAATAACCAAACCCCACCCCCTGCTGTACTGACAAGGTACATATCAGTGACAAACTGTTACATAATCAAACCCCACCCCCTGCTGTACTGACAAGGTACATATCAGTCTCTAACTGTTACATAATCAAACCCACCCCCTGCTGTACTGACAAGGTACATATCAGCCTCTAACTGTTACATAACCAAACCCCACCCCCTGCTGTACTGACAAGGTACATATCAGTGACTGTTACATAATCAAACCCCACCTCCTGCTGTACTGACAAGGTACATATCAGTGACTAACTGTTACATAACCAAACCCCACCCCCTGCTGTACTGACAAGGTACATATCAGTGAGAAACTGTTACATAACCAAACCCCACCCCCTGCTGTACTGACAAGGTACATATCAGTGACTAACTGTTACATAATCAAGCCCCACCCCCTGCTGTACTAACAAGGTACATATCAGCCTCTAACTGTTACATAACCAAACCCCACCCCCTGCTGTACTGACAAGGTACATATCAGTGACTGTTACATAACCAAACCCCACCCCCTGCTGTACTGACAAGGTACATATCAGTGACTAACTGCTACATAATCAAATCCCACCCCCTGCTGTACTGACAAGGTACATATCAGTGAGAAACTGTTACATAACCAAACCCCACCCCCTGCTGTACTGACAAGGTACATATCAGTGACTAACTGTTACATAACCAAACCCCACCCCCTGCTGTACTGACAAGGTACATATCCATCTCTAACTGTTACATTACCAAACCCCACCCTCTGCTGTACTGACAAGGTACATATCAGTGAGAAACTATTACATATACATACTATGTTTATCCTTATTGCCTATAGGCACTGCATGCATTTACTATGAGGTAATGATTGTTTGTTTGTCTGACTTTTATTTGATTCTTTTGTGTACTTACTACTGATGACACAGAACAAGTTATCCAATTGGCAGAAAGTACACATTTGGAGGGATTCTACCAATTGTGTATGAGACTGAATGTGAGCAATGCTATAGACAGGGATCAAAACCCTCCACCCGATTTACAAATACCTGTCAAACTCTCACATCGAAGTAATACACCTTACTTCATAGATAGGCTCACTCACACTGTGGTTATTAAAACAGCATGGCCAAAGAAATTTTCTCTCTTTTTGCCTTTAGACTAGAACTGTTATTTATTGTTTCCTATGTATGGATAGTGTAGTTGCTTCTGCCAGCCACTGTGCAGTGTTTGACCACAGAAAGGATTTTTATTTTATGACTGTCTCTGCGCATATATGTGATATGATAAATGGTTTAGGTCAGATGAAATGTTGTATTCGGGCACAATAGCTGTTTTTGTAAGACTGACACTAGGATGAAATAAGGACTGAGCAGGTTGGAGGTGGTTGGCATTGAAAGATAAAACTCTGTGGATAATAACACATTCCTTTCATACTCATATTGTCTATAGCAGTGCATTATTCAGGGCTGTGACTGAGGCTATCTGTGTGGGCTCATAAGTGGGATATAGATAATTGTATACTATTTACAGACTAATATAAAATGCCTTCAGGGGATTTGAAACCATCATTTTATTATTTTTACTGTCCTTAGTGGTGTGTTAGTATGTAAAACTACTGAAGATATCATACTGCAAGGAGTAGCTAATATATGGGGAAAAGTGGATCATTTGCATACTTTACAACATCATGCCAGTGCTGTAGTGCAACAACCCGCCCTGTCGATTTTCACATTAATAATCATTTCATAAGTGCACTCAAGTTATGTTTTGATTTGGTTACACATACACATGTACATTGCTCACTGCCCACAACATAAGACTTCAAGAAACTAGACAGACATATGACAAGCTTCACACCCATGCATATGTCACTCATAGTCCACCAAACAGATCACTAGCCTGGTATGCCACTGAAGCTCTCAGTGGAAGTGTGTAAAAATATATTCAGTGGAATAAAATACAGTTTTCAACTGAAAATAAAATTGTAAAACAACCCCTTGTCAAAGGATTAGAACCCTGCACTGGAATGGACTCCTCATATGATTAACACATTGAGCAATGGAAGCTGTTATAAACAATATAATCACCTTACCTTACTTATCAGAATTACTTACTGAAATGCATTGATATGTAGTTTAGGTGCATGACAGAGTTTTCTTTTTTTTTTCTGCCATGGGAAGAGAACTGTCATTTCCCTCTGGTCATCAATGACCAGCAATGTTTTTCTCTGCCAACTATTAAGCAATGTATGAGTACAGAAATAGAAATTTCAGTTTATAAGGCTTTTTAGGCATATGCCTATCTATCTGTGATCTGTGACCTGATTAATGGTAGGAGATGAAAAGGGGAAGCAAGCAGAGGAAAGAATGGTGGTAGTAGGACCATATTTCTCAACTTCTTATATAAATAATCTTATCTTAATATTTATTTTTAATTTTTGGGGAATGAAATCATGAATAATGTGTCAAAATACCATACTTTCTAGGATGACCTACTAAAGTAAGTAATTTGTGTAAATTACTTAAATATGTGTGAAGTTGACAGTTATGTGTGAGATGTAATTTTTTTGTGGGAATGGTGCCCTTTTTTGAGATGGGAAAGCTTGGGATGTAAGAGGCAGTTATGAGTGGAGGTTAGGTACCAGAGGAAGACAAACATGACTGACAGAATCTGGAATGATGCACAGAGGGAGGAGGCACATGACAATGAAGGAGACATCAGACCAAGGGAGGGCAGACAGAGTAAAGGGTGTATAACAGAGCAAGGTGATTAAAGACACAAAAGGGAGAACACTGGTTTTGAAGATAGGATTGAGTGTTCAGAGATGCATTCTCTGCCAGCTTTGGCACAGTGGGAAATTGCTGTTCACTCTTGGAGCTGTTACCATGGGATCATGCCTTAATAAATGCAAGCAGTGCTGGGCACAGGATCAACTCGGTGATTCAGTGGAGCATGATCTCAATACAACTGAAGCTGACATTGAAAAGCTTGTCTTTAATCTCCTCCACAAACTCTGTCAACTTCTGATAGGTAACAAAATCACCACCTCCACTGGCACTGCTCATGGTGGGAACCACTGCACTATCCTT
This sequence comes from Protopterus annectens, assembly GCF_019279795.1. NCBI lineage: Eukaryota > Metazoa > Chordata > Ceratodontiformes > Protopteridae > Protopterus > Protopterus annectens. The sequence continues at coordinate 453,831,000 of NC_056742.1, forward strand.
CGGGATAGTGCTACCTGATGCAGATGGGGCAGGTAGGGCAGGAGGTAAATAGGCTGCACCACAGATGTGCTGGGTTCCCCTGGTAGTATGGCGATGGTGCTGCTGTTACTTCTGGGTGGATGGCAGGTCATGTTAGAGTGGTCAGTACATGTCTCTGTGCTGCTATATCCAATAGTAACAGAAATGGAGAAACATTAAAAAAATAGAAGAGAAAGAAAGGATATTGTTAAAGAGGCTGGGGGAAGTAACATTTAAAAATAATGAAATTCCATTCTAAATTATTTTTTCATACACATAAATACATAGAAGGATTTTTTTTTATCTTAGCACCCACCCAGTTTTTTAACATTTTAACTGTTTTGTTTAGAATTACATCACTTTAACTGTTTTGACAGTTAAAACTAGGCCATGAAAACAGAAGTTTTGTTGGGGGGGGGGTGATTAAACCCTTCTAATAACTTCAGTGAATGTAGACAACATAATGAATCACTTCTCCCAGTATATAGGGGGCCTTGCAGAATCAGCATTCTAACTTTCCACAGCCATATTAATTCTAGCAATGAGGAGGTAACTGTGCATTAAATTCAGCCTGTCATCAGCCAAGGAGGTCAGGCTTGCATCCCTTCAGGTCACTGTAATTGTGATGACACCATTTTCCCATGACTGTGACACCTGGAGCATAGGTGAGTGCATTGACCAAACTATTCCAGGCATCTTGTACTGCGATGCATTATAGTCCTTTTGCAAGAGCCAGTGGCCGTATTACTTAATGAGGATTTTCATAAAAGTCATTGAAGCATTCACACACCACCTTCAGGTTCTAAAAGGAGCACTGCCATCACCTTCATGTAATGTCAGAAAAAATGCCATGAAATTGGCACTCAATTGACTTATCTTGTGTTTCATCCTTTGTGCATCAACATGAACTAATGGATACCTCATTTGTGCAATAAATGACAAATTAATGAAATATAGATAATGTAATATTATAGCTCCAATCGCACTTTAAGTTATGAAACATGACAATTCTCTATCCCTTTGCTGCTGAGAACATACATCAACATTGACTTCATCTTTAGGTGGCTAAAGGCAGCATGACCTTTAGTCTTAACTTCCATCTATAGATTGTGGAATGTCACTTGTCATAATGTTGAACATATAGGCAACATGTGGAACACTTAGTGACACCTTGCCAACAGTTTCAGCTAAGAAACTCACAGCATTATTAACATGTGTCATGTTATAGGTTCATAGGTAGGTACTAGGCTATCTGCCCGAGGGCATTTATAAGCCTAGCCAGAGTGTGTCGGCTTTCACCGCCCCATTGATTAATTAACTGATCCTCTATCAAGCAGAACCAGTGAAGTGATCCCAGGGGTGTATTTTCTGTTACCCATCCACTCGTCAAGGTTTCTCTTGAAGAGTGTTAGTGAGGGGCTCTGCCTGATGTAATTTGGAATTTTGTTCCAAAGCATGGGGAGTCTCTGTGACAGGAATCTATCCCTCCAGCATGTTCTATTTATTGTTGTGGCAAGGTTTAGCTCATTAGAGTGCATGGCTCGCAGTGACTTGGATTTCTTTAGGTGGAGCATGTTCATCAATTTTGAGTTGGACATGGCTTTGTATGTCAGGCAGAGATCACCTCTGAGTAAGCGATATGCCACTGAGGACAGCCGGAGAGTTTTTCAGTGGGGCTGCATAGGAAATATGTTTGAGGCCAGTAATCCTCTTGGTGAGGTACTTTTGTGGTCTGTCCAGCTGTTGGAAGTGTCTTGTGTGGTACATCCCAAATGGGGCGTTGTACTCTATGATGGGTCTAATGAGTGACGAGTAGAGGGGCACTATAACCTCTTTATTTCTAGATGTGAACACTTTAGTAGTTAGATGGGCCACATAGAAGGATTTCCTAACTACTTTGGCAATATGATTGTCAAAGTAGAGATTACTATCTACCTGGGTCCCCAGATCTCTTATTACCTCTTCTGTATTAAGGGGGCTGCCACCTATGTGGTAATTCGTGGGTGATTTGTTTTTCCCAAATGGGATGACTATGCATTTTTTGGCATTTAGCTTGAGGCCATGACTTTGACATCAGGTGTCTGTCTCAGTAAGGCCCTTTTGGAGGATGTCCATGTCAGCCAGAGAGTCAATTATGGCTCCCAGTTTGCAGTCATTGGCAAACATGGTTAGCCATAGTCCTCCTGTGTTTGCCTGTACTTCTGAGAAGTATATGCCTAACAGTAGGGGTCCCAGGACCGAGCCTTGTAGGACACCACTTGTGACTGGTTTAGAGCCGGACCTGGAGCCCACTATTCTTACCGTGTGAGTTCTGTCTGTAAGCCAGTTAGCAACCCATCTCGTGACGTAGGGGTTTATGTTCAGGCTGGTGAGTTCTTCTGTAATACCCAAGTGGGGAATGGTGTCAAAAGCCTTGGCGAGGTCAAGGTAGGCTGTGTGAACCACCTTTCCCTCGTCTATGGCCTTGGTGACTGTCTCGAAGAAGTCAACCAGGTTTAGTAGGCATGATCTGCCCTTAACAAAGTCGAACTGGGTCAGGTCAAGTGTCTAGAGGTTCCCGATGTCTTTGTTAATGAGCTTCATGATGATGCGCTCCATAGCCTTGCAGACCAGACTAGTCAGGCTTATGGGGCGATAGTTTCCAGGGTCAGTTGTGGAGAGGAGTAACTGTTGCTGTGCACCATTCTATGGGCATGTAGCCTGTGGAGAGGCTGAGGTTGAACAGTGTGTTTAGTTGGGGGGTTAGTTCGTTCTGTAGTTCATGCAAGACGCAGTCTGGGACACCATCTGGTCCCATTGACGCTGTGTTTTTGGCTTTTGCAAGGGCTGTTTTTACCTGTGCGTCTGTGATTTTTGGGACACTACAGTTTTCTGATATTGCTGTGGGCCCTTTTGGAGGTGAGAGGGGGGTGAGGTTTGCACTGACTCTATCTGCCAGGATGTTAGCAATATCAGTAGGCTCAGTATATTTTGTGCTATCTTGCACTAGTTCAGTGCATATTTGTGAGTTGCCACTTAGATTCTTAACATAGCTAAAGAAGGCTTTGTGGGTATCTTTTGAATTCTTGGCTATTTTTCTTTTGAAATTAGCCTTGGATGATTTCATGAGGGACCTTAGTTTCTTACTGATACTGATTACGGATGTCTTTCCTTCTTGGGATTTGCTTTTTTTCTGAACTAGTTTCCTCCTTCAATTGTATAGCCTGTTTACTGCAGGGGTCCACCAAACTGGTTTCCTTCTCTTAGAGGAGTAAGTTTTGGTTTTGCTAGGGATGGCACAATCCATGCATCATTGTAGGTGCTCATAGAGTGCATTTGTAAAGGTTTCTGCATCTTGGGCAGCATTATCCTTTACAGTGGGGGCTGTGAAACTTACCACCTCTGTCTTAAGTAAGGTGAAGTTTGCTTTAGAAAAGTTTTTTACTCTGGTTTCCTTAGTTGGGGGTGATGGTGGGGTGTGAACATCCAGAGTGATTAGTTTATGGTCTGATCTAACCAGTGACGGGTTGACCTCCGGTGTGGAACACCTGTCGCCCATGTTGGTGATGACCAGGTCCAATATGTTTTCACCTGTGGTAGGGGAGTTTACCAGCTGATCCAGGGCATTTGAGTTGATGAATTCCAGGAAGCACTGGGCCTGGGAATTTGTAATCGAGTAGTTTTCCCAGTGAATGCTAGTGTAATTGAAATCACCCAATATCAGGGTATTCAGTAGGACCTTCATGTTTTCCAGTGTCTCCAGAAAGGCGGAGTGGTGGTCCTGGGTCATGGAGGGTGATCTATAGCAGACCACAATTTGCATTGCAGATTTGCCCGATGTTAGTTGCACATGGATAATCTCAGAGGTATCATGCTGTGCCACTAACCTGGAGGTGTAGGTATCCTTGATGAATATGGATGCACCCCCTCCTTTTGTGTTTCGGTCCATGTTCTGTGGCTGAAACGTGTGGTATGAGTTGTAGCCCGGTAGTGCTGGGGTGCTCTCTGGAGCCTTGAACCAGGTTTCAGTTACTGCACTGTTATAATTATAAAATGTTCTTTGGATGAAGTCATATTATTCTGTGTAATTAAACATGGATATCAGCTAAAACATTTCTAACTCTTGAATGTGTGCTTGACCCTTTCAATGTGGAAATGCAAGGACCATGGCTCTTTAAACCTTCAGTTCAGCAGCATTAGTCATTAGGTACACTTGAGCAGAATGAGCAGGACAGGTTCCCAATCCCTGTACTCTGGGCTTCCTGCATGAGTACAGAGCTCACCACAGGTGCTCACGTGTGTGCACTATAGCATATAACGGAACACAATATTTATCACATTTGATGATCACACAAATTGAGCTATTCAGAAAAAGTAATTAGATGAGCCCTAATTAATATACTCATTGTGGCCAAAGGGAGGAATCTACACGCTATAAGCATGACATGATCCCAAGCTCATTATTGCATGTGGAAGAAGTCCTTTGGATTGAAACCTGAGAAGAAGATTTGTGGATACTTAACAAGTTGATGTTTACATCAGGTATGAATTATTTTAAAACAATACTTATTTTTAGAAGGCTGCTCATTTGTGTGCTGTGCAGTGTAAGGACTTAACATTGCTGTCAGTTTTTTTACAAGGCTGCTCGTTTGTGTGCTGTGCAGTGTAAGGACTTAACATTGCTGTCAGTTTTTTTACAAGGCTGCTCGTTTGTGTGCTGTGCAGTGTAAGGACTTAACATTGCTGTCAGTTTTTTTACAAGGCTGCTCGTTTGTGGGCTGTGCAGTGTAAGGACTTAACATTGCTGTCAGTTTTTTTACAAGGCTGCTTGTTTGTGTGCTGTGCAGTGTAAGGACTTAACATTGCTGTCAGTTTTTTTTACAAGGCTGCTCGTTTGTGTGCTGTGCAGTGTAAGGACTTAACATTGCTGTCAGTATTTTTACAAGGCTGCTCGTTTGTGTGCTGTGCAGTGTAAGGACTTAACATTGCTGTCAGTTTTTACAAGGCTGCTCATTTGTGTGCTGTGCAGTGTAAGGACTTAACATTGCTGTCAGTTTTTACAAGGCTGCTCGTTTGTGTGCTGTGCAGTGTAAGGACTTAACATTGCTGTCAGTTTTCTACTGCACATCCTGCTGTACTGACCACTTCATTCTGAAAGTTTGCATTCAGAATCAGAATATACTTTAATAATCCCGAAGGAAATTACTCATGATACAACAGTGCAGATAAACGTAGACATGGGACACATAAACAATGACATCTTGTAGGCCAAAACACATATTGACATAATTGTTACATAATTAGATCATCAGGAAGCCTGACTACATGGTTATCAATGCAAAATTTAAAACCGATCTCGGTACACATCCAGTAACCAGGAAGCTAACAACACAATCAACAATTTCACAAATTCCAGCTGTATTCCCACTCCAACTCTTGACAGGACTATCTCAAAAAATTCCTACTGCACTATAACCACCACTTAATCACACAAAATAAGACCCAGTCCAAATTCCTCTCAAGCCACTTCCTGCCACAGTACACACCTCAGGAACCAAATGCTTCCCGAACCGAGGGATAGCTCCTCCTGGACCTCTTTTCCACTGAGACCACCATTACTCATAGCAACCTGGCATACTGAATCACATCCCTTCTACCAATCCAAAAAACATGAACCAAACATCCAAACTCTGGTTAGCCACCACACTTCTGCCTCCAGCAACAAATGCCTCCAGGGAATCCAGTTTAAAAAAAAAAAAAGAACTTTCTCAGGTTTGAGATGGCACTCTTTCATGTTACTCAAAACCAATTAATGCAGACGAATAGTCAACTTTAGTGACTAAGAAGGAAAAATACGAAACCACTAAAAGGGGCAGTTTATCTGGATGGAGAAGTCCTATCATGCTGCAGCAAGGCTCACACCTATGCAAAGGATTCCAAGTGTGTTTTGCCATCACAGCATGAAGACACCTTACAGTAGGTTCTGGCAAAGTGAAGGGTACCAAATACACCAATAAAATTGTTTTGTGACTGAAAACATATTACTACAGAATGTTTTCTACAAAAGTTTGACTTTATGAGCTTATACTTGGTAAGTTAAGCTCTTGTTTATTGACATAATTTTTTATGAGGCTGAAATATGAATAGAACTGCAGGTACTGGCTGACATTCAGATACTGGTTGTTGTATCCGGGTATGCCATGGTCAGGCCCACAGGAAATGTAGCAGATGAGCTATTAGCATACTCAAAAGAGTATAATCCGCATAGGGCCACAACTGTTAATGCAAGGGTTTTCCATGTCAGCAGAGCTATACCTGGGAAGTAGGCTGACAAAGGCATGTCAACCCACCAACCCAAGTTCATAAAGTCTAAAAATGAGGTGGCACTAGAAGAACTCCAGATCTATGGGAGGCAACTCTTTGGAGTACAGGCTGCAGACTGGTCCTTCAATGGCTGTGTTTAACAGGAAATTGTTACCAGTGTCAATGCTGTGGGTGGTCAGGGTTATAATTTTAATATGGTCTGGCATCTTGTGACTGATATGGTCAGTGCTGCCACCCACAGAGCAGAGGCCATCATGTGGGAGAAGAGGGCAAATGGTGGTGGGCCATTGAACCAGCCTTTATACAGACAGAGGAGTTCCTTGCCTCACTTAACATCAGTACCATCTTCACAGAGTTCCACAGTACAGACTTGGATTTTACTGCAGAACTGGAAAGGCCACAGAGAATTTACTCTGAGAGTTCCCCAGATATGTAAAAATCTACTGTCAACATCTGGCCTTACTAATAACTGTTATTCATAATAAAGAATAAAATACATCTCTCACTGGTATCATATAGGTATACCTGACATCCAGGTGCAACATACAGTTCTACAAGGCATGGGCAGGTTATAAATGGGCATCATATTTTTATAGTTTTAAGGATATGAGTAACGTGTAGTTTTTTTGCTGGATCATACTTACTCTAGATATGTTTTTTTATTATAAATACACATATGAATCATTTTCTGGCACCAGCATTGTGGAGCTCCCTCTTATCTTATTTTGGGGGAATCTTCACCATCTGATAATAATGGCAAAGATTAGCTGGCACATTCAGGGGATGCAGAGTGCTTGCTGGGCACAGAGATGCATCCCCTCCTCAGAGTATGGACACAGTCTCTATGCCTGTGCATACCATCTGAGAGTTGGCAGGTTAATGAGGACACAGCAGATCAGTGTAATGTGGTTGCTCTCAGTATAAACATGTCCGAATCTGTATGTAGTCATTGAGGGCTGAGTAGTTCACATGGAGGGGGTTATTGCTCCTTGCCACAGATATGGGTCCTGCTTTCCCCCTGAGGTTGGTGTGTCATTAACTGTCACCTAATGAATGTGCAGGGCCATTGTGGAGTAATAGGCTAGTTCCACCAGAGCCTCGGCAGAAGTAGTGAGGGTTATCCAGGCTGTGCACACTGACATATGGCAGTGTATGACCAATATGTATGATTTGTTGGGTAGACTAAATGACACATTGGAACATGCAGTGTCTTCTCTAGGGCCTCATTCAGGGATGAGGGATCCATCTTCATGGCCATCCGTCTGCTATATCCACAGATGTTGGCCAACCTGGTCATGGAAAACAATATCCCACTCCATAGTGCTAGCCCTTCCACAGCAACAGCAGTTGTGGATATGTTTACACCCAAGAGTGGCTGTCCCCTTGGTCATGGTTGTCATAATGCTGACCTGAGTTAAAAATATCAGGGTAGACCCACAACAATATGGTTTTGTAAAAGGCAGACCCTATCTAAAGAATCTTCAAAAATTCTTCAGAAATCTGATGCAAACTGTTGACAGTAGTCATTTTGTCCTCAGAGCTTACCTTGACTTAGCAAATGTATTTGCCACCATGGTAGCTTAATTGGTAAACTAAATGCATTACACATTGATCCCTCTATGATAAGATGGATAGAAAACTGTTTAAAAGACAGGACCAACAGTGTGCAGGTGGCAGCGGTTATCAGAGAGCAAGAAGATACAAGTGGTGCTGTGCAGGAATGGGACCACTTTTATTTGACATTTCCTTTTCCAACCTCCAGACCAAAACCAAGGCTGATGACTTCAAGGTGTGAGTCATTGTTAAACCTCATCTGATGCCAAAGCCCAAAAGCAAGAACTTACACTTGTGTACTGAAAGATCAGCTTACATTAAATGCTAAAAAGTATAGCATTGTTGCATCTTCCCAACGTACAATGTAGACAATATTCCACTTCAAAATGAAAATGTAGATAAAGACCTTGGAGACTGGGTTGATAATTCCCCTTCCTTTGATCACCAATTAATAACAGTTGTCAGAAAATCCTTCTGCTTAGCATAGTTAATGGCCAAAGGAATATCATCCGGACCTAAATAGGACATTATATTCAGCACTGATCAGGCCAGTTATAGAATAAAATGCCCCCCCCCCCTTTGGTGTGAACCTCAGTATACTTATTGAACAATTGGAAAGACCCCAGTGGTTGTTATCCAAGAATATCTTGGGCTTTAAAACCCTAAGTTATGAAATTTGAAAAACTGTCCCTCTTCTCCATGTAGTATAGATTTCTAAAAAAAGGCCTATGCCTTGCATTCCATACATTGAGGGGACCTGATATTACAGGGACTTTTGAACCTTTTCAAGTCAATTTCTTAAATACCAGAATCAGGGATCTAAATTTACTTTAGCAGATCAATAGAACAAGGTGTAGAGACAGTTTAATTACTCAGCACCTCTTTCCCCTCCGGAATAGACTTCCTCTACAGGTTATGTAAGCAGTGTGATACACCATCTTTTTCTATACAGAACCTGGGTAATTGAACAAGTATTCATAAATTTGCCCTAGTCCTGAATGGTTTTGCCCTTCTTGAAAGGGAAAGAACAGTCTAAGGTGGGAACTGGTGAGGTATAATGCTTGCAAGACTCAACTACCTTTTTTTATACTCCTATCATTCATATAAATCAGTCTGAGTTTCTGATCCATTCCAGAATATTCTGAATATGGGTATATGATTGAAGAAATACCTGTTAGCAGCAGGGAACTTGAAATAAGAACAAGTTAATAGGGCATATTTTTCTTTTAGTTAATAACTTTTATCTCGTTTGTATACTCCCAACCAATATTTAGTCATTTTTCTACTCCCACTGGTTTTGGTTTATTTTCAAACTTATGTAACAAAAAAATTGCTGAAAAACATCCAATCCAATATCACCAAATACGATTTCATTCATCCTACATCATGTTTTCTATTATCCTTTTTATGACATCAGAAATACGTTTTTACCTTTTTTTGTGACAATGGACCAGGGTCTAATTGTGATTGAGTCTAACCCAAATATCTTTTGCATCTTCTTATTGTATTTCCAGACTTTTGACAGAAAAGCCTTGCTTGGATTTTAACCATAACTGGTAGGCCTAATGCTAACAATTTCCTCTTATTGTACTATGCAGGTATTTTTTTCTCTTGTAAATATAACTAAAACAGTTAGTTATACTGGAAATCGGTTTTATACAACAATCACCATTGCACTACTGAAGCCTTGGTCACTTTCAAAATTTAAAACAAAATAAAAACGTTTACTAAAACTACCCCAAAAATAAACCACTACTGTTTCATGTTTCTTGTTTATAACACCCTTCCATATAATTCTTAACATGATCATCCTTGCTTATCTGGCTGTATTACTAACATGGAAAATATCAGGGCTACCATGTGACTATAATATATTCAATATATAGCATGTCTGTTCCCTCTTAAGGAAAAATTTAATTTAACCTGTGTTTACCCTAGCTGTGTCAGGTTACAAGTTATATCACTTGTCAGCATAAGAATTTTAGCAGCATTTCAAGGCTGTGTCTATTGTATTCAATAAAATTAATGAAAATCCCTTACAGACAATTAAATGCAAGATATAGAAGTAGCTAACATTCAGCTGTTCACTGGATGCCAAAAATTAATTGAGCAAAACTAAAAATGAGAACGTCCAGCCATTGTGTCCTATCTATAGCTGATATAGTTTACCCCTAAAAATGACAACTTTCTATAAATCTAACACGCCCCACTATAAGGCAACAGTTATCCAAATCCTAGCAGAAATCTTATTAAATACAAATTAAATAAAAACTCTACCAAAGTTTATAAAATAAGATTTCAGTGAAGAAAAATGAATTGATTCTTCTTTCAGTTACCAGATGCTATTTGGGTAGCAGAGGATTCTCCGACCACCATGAATGAGGACATTAACCCAATGACAACAGAACATTTCAAATACATATGCTCATTTCTGAGGTCATACCACTTTGGTCTGAAGGTATTTTCACTGCAATTTGGTTTACTTTTGACTGTCTGAAAGATAGAGTGTAATGGAGGCCTTCCATTTTCTGCCATTAAAATCTTATTTTTTTCTCTGACAATTTGCCTTTTGTCACAAATGCATGGATCACCATGCTTTATGGTGCTTATTTGCTTGTATTATTGAGTTACTCCAATGAGACTACATTCTTCAGTGCACATTCAGTCACATTTGTACTCATGCAGCTCTGCTTGTTTCATTTTAATTTCATCTACCATTAATCTACTGAATAATTGGTGCCTAGCGGAACACTAACACTTGTAGGGAGCTGCAACTGTGCCTGCTTGTTTACCTCCTTTCTGACTTATGAGTCCTTAGGGAAATGAAACAATAATGTTGATAATAAAGGTCTCAGTCGTTAACATCAAGCTAGGCACTGGAAGCTGTCAGCAACAAGAAAACATATTGTGCCTGCATCTGATATCCAAATTATTTACATGGCAGCAAAAACACTGCAGTGGCTAAAAGCATCAGTGTCAGTCATTGAGATGATACAAGAATGTGGTATCCATGGCAGCAGTGTGTTCATCATTTCATTGGCTGTATGCATCATCAGATGCACCTGGTAAATGTAGGTTGCAAGACAGGCTTATAGGTTCATAAGTGTGTACTAGGCTAATGGCCCTGGAGCCTTTACAAGCCTAGACCACAGGATTACCCTGGCATAGTGCCAACCGACCTTAGTTCCTAGTGTCTTTGTTGAGTGAAGCCACTGGCATGATCCCTGGGGTGAATTTTCTATTTCCGATCCACTCATCAAGATTTCTCTTGAAGAGGGCCAATGAGGTGTTCTGCTTGACTTGTATAGGAAGTCTATTCCATAGCATGGGCAGTCTCTGGGTTATGAAACTGTCCCTCCAGGATGTTATGTTGATTGTGGTAATGAGGTTGAGGTCTCTGGTGTGGAGGGATTGGAATTTCTTTAGATGTAGCATTTCTAACAGAGCTGGGTCAGACATGGCTTTGTAAGTCAAGCAGAGTTCGCCTCTAAGTAGGTGATATGAGAGAGAGAATAGTTGGAGTTTTTTGAGTCTATCCATTTAGAACAAATATTTAAGGCATAGGATTCTTTATGAGATACTTTTGTGGCCTCTCCAGTTGTTGCAGGTGTCTAGTGAGGTACATGCCAAATGGTGCATTGTACTCAATGACTGGATAAATGAGGGAAGAGTAGAGGGAGACAGTGACCTCTTTCTTCCTGGATGCAAAACCCTTAGTAATGAGATGTGCCACATAGAAGGACTTTCTGACCACAGTGGCAATGTGGTAGTCAAAAGAGAGGTTGCTATCAACCTGTGTTCCCAGATCTCTTATAACGCCTTCTGTATTCAGTGGACTACCATCAATATGGTAATTCATGGGAACTGGGTTTTTCCCAAAAGGGATGACTATACATTTTTTTGACATTGAGCTTAAGGCCATGATTCCGACACCAGTCGTTGGTCTCATTGTGGCTTTTCTGTAGGATGTCAACATCACTTGGGGAGCTAATAATAGCTCCCAACTTGCAATCGTCTGTGAACTTTGTCAGACAGAGTCCCTTTGTGTTGGCCTGAACTTCAGAGATGTAGATATTAAACATGAGAGAACTTATGACCAAACCCTGTGGGACTCCACTCATGACTGGTCAGCAGTCTGACTTGGAGTCAGCTACTTTCACACTGTGGGTTCTATCTATGAGCCAGTTTGCAACCCACCTAGTGATATAGGGGTTGATGCCTAACTTAGTGAGTTTTTTCTATGATTCCTGAGTGGGGAATGGTATCAAAGGCCTTGGCCAGATCAAGGTAGGCTGTATGAACCACATTGCCTTCATCCAAAGTGCTGGTGACTGACTCAAAGAAGTTGACCAAGTTGAGCAGGCATGATCTACCTTATATCCTTGTTTATTAGGTTCATGATGATGCGTTCCATAGCTTAGCATATCAAACTCATCAGGCTAATGGGGCGATAGTTCCTAGGGTCTGTAGTCACTCTTCCTTTGTGGAGAGGGATGTCTGTAGCAGTGCACCATTGAGTAAGGACAAAGCCTGAGGTCAGTGTGATTGAACAGGGAACACAGGTGAGGTGCCAGTTCACTCTGTAGTTCATGTAGAACACAGGCAGGTATTTTGTCAGGTCCCATAGAAGCTGTATTCTTGGCCTTGGATAGTGCTGTTTTAACCTGTGCAGCAGTAATACTGGGTGTCTGGCAATCTACTGGTATTGTGAGTGGTCCTTTGGGCGGAGAGAGGAATAAAGTTGGCACTGAATCTGTCGGCTAGTATATTGGCAATATCTGTTGGCTCGGTATAGGAGGTACCACTGTGCAGTAGCTAAGAGCAAATCTGGGTATTGCTGTGGAGATTCTTTACATAACTATAGAAGGCCTTGCAGATAACAAAGGTCTCAGTTGGTAACATAAAGTACTAAGCTAGGCACTTGAAGCTGTCAGCAACAAAGAAACTTATTGTGCCGGCATCTGATATACTTCTTGTATACATTTTACGGCCGGAGCATGAATTACTCCCCATTTGTTTAAAGTGAGAATGCATGCACCTCTCATTGCCATATGCTTCCAACAGCCTTGGTCTCACAGTCTGAAATATATGCTGCTTCCTAATCATAATACTTTACCCCATCATAATATCAGGCACCAGTACCCTATCCAGTCTTACTACATTTTATTCAATTTTCCCAAGACTAGAGTCATTTCTATGAAAGTGCACCTACTCCTGAAAATTCTTCCTTTCCAAAAGACCACACCTATACACTGCACAAAGGACCTCTGTTACATTTATGCAGTTCAGTAACCTCTAACCTTTTTATAAGAATTGTTTAAGTTGTTAACATTGACATTTTACACAGTGGGGGGTTTCCTCTCAACATAGCTTCTCACCTTTCCTTTCACTAACACTTTCCCCTGGCACTATTTCCTCTGCCCTTCATTTTCATTGTCCACCTCTTCATCTAACGTAATTTTTTCACTTCCAGTACCCAAAATTGTTCAATCTCTTCCTCCACTGATTTCCTTTCTAATTGTTTTTTAAGAATTCATTCACTAAAGTAAATTTTCTTTGCCATTCCCCTCTGATGATATTTCTTTTTGATTTACTTAGAGAGGGAAGATCCTTAGTAGCAATCTAAAACCTATTCCTTGCGTGGAATCATGAATCATTATATTCTTTAAGGTCACTACCCTTGAGGTGTTTAATTAAGTTGATGGTATAGTAATGTCTTCTATCAATTCCTTACCCTTCTGTCATCTTAAGTTTGGCATTTCTGTTTTACTCACAGCCAAAATAGTTAAAGACCGAGTATATAATTAGATAAAAAATTACTTCCTTCTTCTCTTTTTTTGATCTTTTAGTAAATCCTATTTTTTTTAATCTAGTATGAGATAGCTAAAGAACTATTGCCAGTAATATACAGATATATGCACTCACCTGATTGGTGATTGTTTCTCACAACACTTGGAGTGGCATGGCCCTGCTCCATTTGCCATCACTATGCTTGGGCTTACTCCACTCCCCTACCCTACCCCCAAATCTCACCCACCCCACTACCACTACATTTATAGTTAGCCTGTAAACACACACCCTGAACTAGTTATCCTGTCACCACATTTAAATCAGCTAATCACTAACTCCAATCATAAGAACAGCCACAACTCTTCTCAAAAGGATCTACACCTTAATTATCTTAGCCCAGCCTGCTCACTCAGACACTCAGACACTGCATAACTCTATCCTAACTCCTGTAACAATTTTACTCATTCATATATCCCTCCTTAACTTACTTATTACAGCCATTCTTATTACTTCCTATTAAAAAGAGCATGTCACTAATATCTGCTCTCCCACTAACCCTATCACCACCCCACCGAAAACCAGTTTTACAAACATTGTCATATCAGCACACTTCTATAATAGTTCCAACACAGAACTCTTTTCACTTAGATGCACTCACTTACAGGCTTCACCTTTACTCCATAAATATGCCAGACTAGTACCCAAACACATACACCTATTTCTGTTTAAATTAACTCAACTTAATCTAAGTGGGAACATATATCCAAATCCAGGCCCTCTGTACCAACAACAAACTATACATCCACCAGACAATACTTTCTCTCATAACATCGTTAATCTACCACATAATAACTCAGACATTCTACTCATAAACACGAATCTAAGGAGCATCTCAAATAAAATTCATGAATTTCAAACAACCCTTTCTATATACTCCCCAAAAATAGCAGTCTTAACAGTGACTTGATAGCAAAATCCAAACCCAAGGCTACAATATCCACAGACTTGACAGGGCATGCAAGCATGGTGGTGGCATAGCCATAACATACAAAGATACACTCAAACTGGAACATCTAGAACATAGCCCCCAAGACCTCAGGAATTCTGAAATATTCATCTCACACCTCCAACTAAACTTCAATAAATACATTGTAATTATAGCAATTGACATCCCCTGGGTAACAATCCATCCATAACTGAAAACCTTCTCTGTTGGTGTGCCTCTTCCTTTAATCAGGAAACCATAGCAATGGGGGATTTCAACATGGATCAGTACACCTATTCGTCAGACAACCCCTCCAACTTTATTAATCTCCATAGTTTCACTCAAATAATACAATCACCAACCAGCAATTGACAAACATAGCAGCAAGCAATCAGTCCTGGTCTGGACTCTAACAAATAGGCCCTCCCTCTGTCACTGCTCTGGTTGCTTCTCAAGACAACCTTAGCAATCATCTACCCACCTATCTGCTTAGTCACTGGGTATGCCTTCCAAAAAACATCATATATAAACATGTCCGCAGCAAAAAATATTTTCCCCTGAAATCTTAAAGTCCCTTCTATTACAATATGACTGGACTCTCCTCAAACATCTTCACTTTGATTTCACTGTTCAATACTTCAATAATAAATTGTTTGATATCCTAAACAGCATAGCACCCCTTAGGAAGACCCGTGTTAAATCAAAACATATACCATGGCTAACTAAGGATACCAAACAGCTCCTCAAACAGAGACAGAGCCTGGTCTCTATATTAAGAGACCAAAAAACAAATTCCCCTTCTCACCTATTGACAAATAAGAAACCTAGCTAAAAAAACAGATCAAGAATGATAAAAAGTTATACTATACCATGATCCAATAAAAACACCCAAACAATCCGCAAAAATTTTGGGGAGCCATTAAACAACTCCTAAAACCTGGAAATTCCACAACTCCAGCTCCCACCATCATAAATACCACAGATAGCATAGCCTCCCAATTTAACTCATACTTCATCACTTCCATCCTATCCCTAGTAAAAAATGACAGCAATACTTCCCAATCTTTTCTACAGGATCAGTAACAAACTTCAATTATTTTTCAATTAGACCAATACAAACTAGCACAATTAAAAAAAAAAAAACTACTAAACAAACTAAAGCCCATATCCCTTGCTGGTGAACTACTCCCTAATGAATTTCTCAGATTGGCATCAGATTCCATCTCTTACCCTATCTCTCTCCTATCAACCATTCTATCTCTGAGCAGTATATCCCCAAGCTCTGGAAAATTTTCTATATCATCGCTTTGCACAAAGGTGGCTACTCAGCAGAATTCTCAAACTACAGGCCAATTGTTATACTCCTTTCCCAGTGAAAATCCTTGAAAAAATGTATATAATTGCAACTCCTTGACTATCTACTAAATAATAACCTTCTATCCTTTTCCCGACTTGGTTTTAGATCCAAACACAGTGCCACAACTGCTCTTGTAAGTTTTACCAACACAATCAGCCAGCTCAGAAACAATGGCCAACTTCTCTCATCTATTTTCTTGGATATGTCTAAGGCTTTTGACATGGTATCTTACCAAAATACTCAATGAGCTAGCTTCTTTATATCTTACCTAATCATCCCTCTCTTGGTTTCACAGCTACTTATTTGACTGCTAACAAGGATTTATGTGGCAAAATGAGCTCTCTACTCTATTACCCATTTCAGTTGGTGTCCAAAAAGGCTCAATTCTTGGTCAGCTACTCTTCAGCATCTTTACTAACAAACTCAGCACCACCACCACCCACCAGCCACCATCATTGTATATGCAGACGACTCCTCTCTCATATGTTCTGCTCCCTCCAGAACCCCTTGAACTAACCCAAAAATCCTTCCTATACATCAAAAACCTACTACTAGGTTCCTGACCCTGAGATTCCCCAGACTCTGGAATAGATTGCCCATACATGTCAAGCGGGTCTACTTTATTTAAACGAAAACACGTTACATCGAACACCACTCCATCGACACATATACATCAAACCATGAAATAATCAAACGCACTAAACAGCGAAACTCAAAATACTGAATTGTCATACGTGGCCAACCCCACCGCCCGAAACATACTACCCACCCAAACAAAATAAATAAACCACAAACATACACCAACCAAAACCCTACGTCTAACCCTACACTAAACCCCACATACACTACTATCTATGCACTATCCTTAACCCATCCCTAACCCTAAGGTCCGTAACTACCGCACACTTACCCTATGGAGCTATACCCAAACAAAATATATGAACCACACACATACACTAACTAAACCCCTACCTCAAACCCTACAGTAAACATTAAATACATTACCCATCTTACATTACCTATCTATGCACTTACCTTAACCCGCACCCTAATCCTAACCCTAATGTCCGTAACTATCGCACACTTACCTTACGGATCTGTAGCTCAGACGGGCCAACTAAAACACTTTGACATTTCGAATTCCACAGTTTTGTGCATTCGCTGGATTCGTGGTTTGCTGATTATGTGTTAATGAACTCGCATTTGACGTAATGTGGTTTCGATAGAATAAAGTAGACCCATGTCAAGCAGAGCGCCTCTTTGGCCCTCTTCAAAAGGAACCTTGATGATTGGATGGGAGAAAGGAAATTCACCCCGGGGATCACATCAGTTGCCCTGCTAGACAGGGGTCCAGGGAAGTAAATAGTATGAGAAGAAATAGCCAGGGAATTGTTATGGCTAGGCTTGTATAGGCCCTAGGGCCGATAGCCTAATACCAGCCTATAAACCTATGAACCTTTCTGACCATCAACTTATACTTAACTGTAATAAAACAAAGCTAATGCTTTTCTTAAATAACAAAACACATGATCACCATCCACCCTTTACCCTCTATTTTTCCAGTAACCCCAAAATTGAATGCATTGATCTCACCAAACTTCTTGGGAACAAAATCAACAACTGTCTAAAATCTGATAAATACTTAGCTCTAACCACTAAAAAGGTCCACTTTTATCTTGGCTCATTTTACAGAGTCAGGCCACACCTAACAAAGACCACCAGGCATTCTATAGCCAGGACACATCTACTGTCCACTCTCCTATAAGCCTCTCCCATTGTCATTAATCTCAGACGAACAGACATCAACAAATTAGAAGCCTGTTATAAAAAATTGCCAGGTTTCCAATAAACCATCCTTATAAATCACATCATTGCTCTGCTCTTCGCTAAATAAAATGGTTTAAACTACTCAATCTTCAATCATTCAAACATCCCGTCCCATCATCCACTAACCAGATAATTGCCCTGTAGTAAAAAAATAGTATAGCCTTACTCTAACTGCAGAACCCTACGATGTTCTGACTACCAAAAGTCACTAAGTCCAACAATAGTTTTGGGGTACCCTGTTCTCCAACAAAACACCAAGTCCTTGAAATCAATCCGTCAACACATATCAAATACTGCAAACACATCCAGATTTAAAATACTCCTAAAGGAACACCTAGCCAAGAACTGGCTTTGCTCCTGCACAATTCCAGGCTGACCATACTATGCTGCCTCTCACAGTTCTCTAAGTCTACTACCATACTTTGCTTTCTTTCACAGTACTCTAAGCCTTTTTCCACCAACTACCAATATCACCTTTATTTGCTAATATGTAATGCTTTGATATTGCCAAATATACTATTGATGTGATACGTTTATTATATAGAAGAAATACACTGCTGTATATTGTCACTCTGGATACTGTCTTTCTAGATATACCACGTCTTTCACGCTACCTTTTATTGTATTGTCATTTTTTATATATTAATTGCTGTCGTGGAGCTTTACATTTTACTTTATGTTACATTGCAACTATTACTGTAACTGTTAATTTTTATAGTGGAGCTTTTCTCCCTTGGCGTCCACTGACAATTGGCTTCTAGCCCAGTCAGACTTTCATGGTAAACAAATATAAAATAAATAAACAAATACATCAATAAATATACTATATATATATATATCATTTCTTTATCTAATTCCCCCTTATAGTGAGGGTGGTCCATCTATAATATTTGCTTGGCTTCTACTTCTGTATCCCTTCTGCACTGCGACTTGTAATACGTGGTTTCTTATTCAGACAACACCATGTTGTACCTACCCCTAACCCCGTGTTAAATAGAGATAATCATCTTCCTATAATTATATTTTATTTCTTACGTATATGCTTTCTAATCATGGTTTTATGTGTGTATCATAACTCTCAAACCTTTAACTAACAAATCTGGACAGAGACAAAAAGAATAGGGCGACAAAGTTCAAAAAAATAGGAACAATATTTAAATATTGGTCTTATTAAATTATAAAGTTGATAGAATGATATATTTTAGATTAGCATACATTTGCTGAAAGATATGAAGTCTGATACTTAAATGCATGTCTCTTTTAGTGGCTCGGTAATTTGGCAGAAAATAACAAATTCTAGGAGGAATAGGCTAAAAATATGAGGCAAAGATCTGGACATTGTGTAAAAATCGGGCAGTTGAAAGGTGTGGTGCATATTGTGTTTGTGTTACTACAGATAATACCAGAGCAATGCTGTTCCAACAAGGCCAGCTGGTCACACTGCGTTTTGACTAGCATTCTTCCACCAATTTCACTTATAATACATTTTGTGAATGTTATCTGCTGTTAAGAGAAGCAGTATTTACTTGACACAAGTCTGATTCAAATTGAAGAAGATGAAGGTAATAATTTTAAATACTTTGGAGCAATAACTATCTTTAGAGGAAAACTTCATGAGTGTCATTCTGGTGGTCAGTGTAGTGTTGACAGAGACATTTGCAAATTTTTGCCCTTGTATGATGTTTTTGTTACAGATTTCATCTGCACATAAGAAACATGTAAAAGGAATGTCCAGGACTAAGTTCATTAATGCACTGACCTGCCTGCTGTGCTGCATACCTAGGAGATACTCTGTTTAGCAGTGTGAGTTATCACTTTGAAAACAATCCTTCCAAGTGCTGCTTGGTACATTTTACTTTGCAAGTGCACTCAAATATGTAATATTTCTCATGCCTTTTGGCTGTATATCTTCTCATATGTGTTCTGCTTTCTACTTGTAATTTTCTACACTTATAAACCATTATCTCCGACTTTCTATAACTCAAACTTCTTTACCACATGCATAGTTATGTGTCAGACTCCCTTCCACATATTTTCTGTAGCACTTGGTATCATTACATTCATATTAAAATGCTTTTTCTCCTGGAAGTTTTAAGAGTTATAATCTATAAGTCTGCAGCAGTGTATATTATTGCAGGCCCAGGGCTGATAGGAGTGCTGAATATTTTACACAACCCAGATATTTTAGAATGACTAAAATATGCACATCCTAATTGTCATATTTTATATAAAAAAATTAACATCAAATCATTTTTGAGTTTTTAAGCTTAAAGTGTAATTTAGGTTAGAAAAAAAGTTTTTTTTTAGCATTTTGACTTAAATAGTCTATCTGCCTGTGATGGGGTGGCAGAGTGGGTAACACTGTCACCTCGCAGCAAGAGGTTCTGCAGTTTGATTCTTGGTTGAGGTGCCTTCTGTGTGGTGTCTCCATATCCTCCCTGTGTTTGCATGGGTTTCCTCCTACATTACAAAGATATGTGGAAGGTACATTGGACATTCTAAGGTGACCTTTGGTGTGAGTGCACATGTGAGCATGTAGTATGGATGATCAAACACCAGCAGGGCTAGCCACCTGGTAGCGGGAACATTAGCTCTAGATGATGGTCACTACTGATGTGATATCCCAACCTCATGTGAATAAATGGGGAAAGGGGGGTTATGAAATGATGCGTGATATTTGGCATACTTTAAGAAACAGTAAAAATGCATTTTTGCTACATCTCAGATAAGACTGATGTTGAATATTATAGCATTTTCAGGAATCAAAGGGAGTCCAAGCAAGCAAATCAAACCATGAACATAAGAATGTAATAACAAGAGAAAAATTCTGGCTGAGGACCACAGCAATAACACTAACAGTACTGGGTTTATTATTAAATGCTAGCCAAGTGTTCACACAACCAGTGCTTCAGAAGCAAAGGATTACCACAGGCGCTCCTGTCACAAACACATATGCAAATATAGTTATGAGTATGTGAGAACAGGAGCTTGTTTTTAATAGTAATAATATGTTTTTTGAATATATTTTATTTTATAATAGATTTGTTGATTATGTATTTATGGTAAGTGGTAGTACACTGTCAAACTTGAATAATTTTATTGATTACATTACGCATGCCACATATTTTTAACATTTAAAATATGTTCATCAGACTGCATCATTCATTTTTTCGATATTAAATAATATAAAACACATGCTGGCATTATAGCTATGACAGTTTATACAAAAGAAGTTAGCAGGGACACATATTTACATTGAAGAAGTACATACCATTCTTTCACATTTAAAAAATATTTTAATAGCACAGATGTTAAGAACAGTGAAATGGATCACCAATGAACAAATTTAAAATTCCAGATTAGACACATTTACCAAACAATTTTTTTATAACTTGGATACTATAAAAGTGAAATTAGCGATATAAGGAACATGGCAATGAAGGAGAGAGCCACTGGTCAGGTTTCTCTATTTTAAGGGAATAATTGAAGAGCTAGTTATAGGAACACTAGTAAGGAGAGAATTAGATGCACTTTAACCTATAATAATTATGTGACAGAAGTAGACAAAAGAGCAATAAAAACCCACCGGTGTATATTTGGACATATAAAAGGACATGTGCTGGACTCTCTAAATGTTCCCAGATTTGGGTACAAAAAAAAAAGAAAAGAAATTTGAAGGCAATTATCTGTTTTAAAGAGCAGAAGAATATGGTAAACAACAAATACAGTGAAAAAGATGGTACTTTTAAATCTTTAAAATGTACCATCTGTAAATATATTTATCTAAGTGCTTTGTCCACCCTATTACTTAAAAGAACTTTTATTTCACAGCATTTGCAGACTGTGATTCTAAAAACATTGTTTATATTATTATTTGTGACAAATGTTAAGCATTTAATGTAGGAAAGACAAATAGAAAACTAAAAGAACGAATTTGTGAACATTCATCAGATATTAGAAGATTGGCAGAAACAAATACGCTATATTAAATAAGAACACTACATACAATCGAACGTTCTTAATCTCAAACATGTTTAACACTGGTAGAAGTGATTGAAAATCATTTCATCACTTCTGCTGGTGTTAGGTCCATGCAAGATTATGCACAGTGGAGCTGGGGAATTTGCCTTTTCCTCACTGCAGAGTGATTCCAAAGTTGGTGTATATAATTAGCAGGGGATGTGGAATGGCTTCCCCCTTCAAAAAACATATGTGTTTTGTTGTTTCATTGCTTTGGCTTTCAATCTTTTGGGATCTATTGTTAGTTGTTCGATGCTTGTGCACTTTGAACATTTTAGAGAAACTGTGTTGAACATATTAGAGAAACTGATGATACACATTCTTTTTACGTTTGCTGTCTTGCAAATTGTTTATTTTAATAACAGAGGAGGTGCCGTGAAGTCCGAACAGAATTTAATGAATATACCATTGATATCTAACTTTAGAGCTGGTAAATTTCTGCGATTAAATGGGAGTGTCTCCTAAAAACTTGCAATAAACTTGAGGCAATTCAGAAGATGATAACTGGCTAATAGGAAATACATGACTGGTCTCAGAAAGCTTTCAAAGTTGGTTTTGATACTATTCTGTTTTTATGCCTGATGAAGGCACTTTTTGTGTGAAAGCTTGGCTCACATGTAATAAACCTGTTTCTGTTATTGCTGTGGTCCTGAGCTGGAATTTTCCCAATGTTTATATTATAATGCTTTCTACAGATACTGAGGTTTTAAAATATTTATGTTGTAATACTTGAAACTTACAAAACTGTTGAATGTTTATTCACCATATTAAGTACATCACCATAACACTGGCAGTGCGTGATATTACTTAATATTAAACCCAGGCATAGCATACGATCTCAGAAGTATTGTGTTGTTAAAATAAGTCAAGTCCTTTTTGGAGGATAATTATGTGCTGCAGAAATGAAAACACTTTTGTGTAGATGAACATGCAATTTTATTGATACATTGACATGACATTGCATAAATGGTTGCAAAACAGAAAGTGATATGCATTTAGGCAGGTACAAATTACTTGAGTAATAGGCCATTTCCATACAGTTAATCATTGGAGAACTTCTCAAACCAGGTAATGTCAATTATTTTACCATTTTAGTCTGAGAAGACAGAATAAATGAGGTTTGGGACAGACCATTTTGTCCTGGGACATCTAGTGGGGCTAGATAAATAGAGTAGCAGAAATTAGAAGAATAAGGGGGAGGATAGGGCTAAATGAGATGGAGTGATGTTTAGGAGGAAATTAGGTAATGGTAGGGAGGGGCTTAAGGGTTTTTTTCAAGTGTAACTGGGGTAGGAGTCACATTTTTGGTGTGAACTTGCTAAGTGCCAGGACATGTCCGTGATGATCTGAGGTAGGCTGGTGATCACGTAGGCCTTAGGTGATTAGTAGGAGGGGAGGGGAGAGGTGAGTAATCCCTTGTTTTTTTTTTTTTAAGTGGGTGTGGGTTTTGGGGACTAGGTGGCACTGACTTAGGGGTCGAGGTAGGGTTAAAAGTCATAAGGGATGTAACAGGGAAATGGGACAAACCTGTTGTCTCATCTGTAGTAAAGTTAGTGAGTTGCTCTTCAGGTACATTTCTTATGGGTTACTTTCACACGGTTGCAGCATGCTCTTCCCCTCTCTGTAGATTTTATTATATATAAAGGAAAAAAAAGGGCAAATGAGGTATTAATTTTGTGAGCTTTGACATACCCAGGAGAAATGGTTGCTTCCATGCATTAGCAGTGAGTAGGGTAGCCATTCGAGGGGAGTGAAAAACATGCCTCGGAGCACAGAGGATTATTAAAAAAAAAAAGAAAAAGGAGTGGCTGGTGAGGGGAGACCAATATACATATATGACTGGCTGTTTGGTACTGAATGCATGGCGCTTGGTGGACTGATCCAGTGCTCGGTTGAAGTGTCACTTTTCAGTAAATTCATGCTACTGCAAACTCCTCATAGTTGCACTTTATTGGTGGCTTTTCTCGGGCTGACAGGAGAAGTACGCATCTGAGGCAGACCTCTCAAAGGTACTGAATGTCAGATGTTTCCGATTCAGTATTCTGACGTTTATTGTAATTTTGTTTTTTTTTTATATTCTTAAAATAGGCCATGCAGTAAATTCATGCTAATGCAAACCTGTTATTCTATCAACATTCTGAGTTTTGTAAGAGCAATATTTTAAAGGACCATCCCTATTTTGGGGCAGGAATTTTCATATGGTGTCCAGATATTGCCCTGATTGTTGTTCTGTGTGTCATAGAACTTGTGGTTGCTTGTTAGAGCACTCTGGACCGTAGTTGCTAGGGAATGAGGATTTGGTTTCTGACTTACTGTCAGAAGAAACATGCTGCCATAGTTCTTTTAATGTCATGGTAGAGGGATAGAGTAAAGGAGTATCCCTCTCGCCTGTACAGAGTTTTGCAGTACATCCAGATTTGTGCCTTGTGGTGTGCTTAAGTGGAAAACTGGGAAATGAGGATATACTTTTGAGTTTCAGACTTCCATCCTTCTAAGTTTAGATAAGAAATATTTAAAACTGTCCCTGTTTTTGGGCATTGTTTCCCCCATTATTTTAAGCTTTTTCCAGATTTCTTGCACTAAGAATTTGCAAGGTATGTCGCCATCTGAGATTGTATATGTAGGTGTCTGCTTGAGGAAGGGTTTCAAGGAGTATGGGGGAGGGTGTCAAATGTAAAAAAAAAAAAAAAGAAAAAGTAGCTTAATTGTGCATTGGTGGTAGTGGTTTGCGGATTTGCCCCCCTTTCCGTCTACTAAGCCAGGAGAGAAGTTTTTTTTTTCTCCTCGTGGGTCTCGTAGCACCCATGTGTAATTGCTGGCATTCTGACAGACAGTGAGAAGGGATATCCTGTTGGTGTTTGCTCAGCCACAATGGGATAGGTGAACAGAAGCACACCTTCCACTGTACTGGCAGCTGCATCTGCTTGTCACTTTTCATTCCTTGACTTTGGATTTGCATGGTTTTGAACCAGTTGAGGCATTTGTCCACTGCAGAATTTTATTGTAGTGGTTTGTGGTTCATTCTAGCATATAGCCTGTTGCTTGCCCTGATGGTTTCTATGGTTCAGTTGTTTGGACAGCAAGCCTGCTAGTGGATGTTGTGCTACTATGCCTTGCAGACTTGTGTGTGTCCTACCACTGTTGGTTGATGAGCACCATGCCTGCTTGGATACAGCTAAGGAGTCAGAACAAGTGCATAAATACACTTAGACGTCTGTGAGATTTTGTTGCACAGCCAGTGGGCAGGAGTGTAGATGGATCGCAGCAACTTAGCTTGTTCATTGCAGGTACAATCTTGTTGTACAACTAAAGAAGAAAATAGTTTGTACACTGACAGTTTAAATGGTTTTATGGTAATTGGGGAGAGACAGCCAAGTGATGGGATAGTGGTATGGCTGGGGGGGGACCTGATTCATTAACCTGTATAGGGCTCCATTTGCCCACTATCCATCTCTGATGATTCTGGAGGTGTATGCTGCAACAGCACAGTATTAGCCATTCGGGGGGGGGGGGGGTCAGACTGGTACTCAGTGATGTCAGAAGAGATGGGCATTCTTGATGATAGAGAAGCTAAGGAAGTCAAAATGAGATGAATGTGTCCTTCAAGCACTGGCATGCAAAGCTGTTTGCCAGCAGCATCTTCTGCATTAGTAATCATTCCTATTCTAATTAATGCAGAATTATTTAGATGGCTGTTTTTCTGCAAGACTGTGCATATTGTCTGGGCATATGTTATCAGGTTGTTAATATTTCTTGTGGTCTCATAAATATTTTCTATTTCAACTGTGCAACAACTGGCTGG
The DNA here is from genome assembly GCF_019279795.1 of Protopterus annectens. Taxonomy (NCBI): domain Eukaryota; kingdom Metazoa; phylum Chordata; order Ceratodontiformes; family Protopteridae; genus Protopterus; species Protopterus annectens. Next base: position 453,856,656 of record NC_056742.1, read on the forward strand.
ATCTTATGGTACAACACTAGTGATCTTTATATTTAATGTGGTTCATCCAAATCTGCCAATGAAGTACATGCAACTTGTTTCTTCATATCAATAAGGGGTGTTTATCAACAACGGGGATATAACTGTGGGTGGGCATGGGAGGAAGGTTATATGTAGGTAAAGTACCTTAATGTTTGTTTGTGCGAAATCAGTTTAAAATATGTCACTTTGGTCATTTATTATTATTAAGTTTTTGACACCTAAGAAGGGTGGGGATGTTAGTAGATAAAAATGACTGACTCTGCTGAGATGATAAAGTTAAATGTCAGTGGAATATATTTACAGGACTAATGCGCATTTGTGTAAAGCATGTTGGAATGCTGTACTGTTGCTAATTTTATCATGATCAGATGTGGTATATACTAAGTTCATAGTTAAATACAAATTTTGGTGGATTATAATGACAGCAGCTTGAGTGACCTATTATGGTTGAAAGTTAGATACAGATTTCCCAGATTGGACAGCTAGCTTAATGCAGGTGGTAAAGGGTGGGCATAGTGATCGGTTTGTCGCATAAACACAGGGTAAGGGGTTTGATTCTCATCTTTAATTTGTATGGTGCCTAGCCGTATTTGTAGAATGTGGGGGATTTGAAAAGCACTTATGTCACAGCTTGACTGACCAAATATTTTCCGAGATGTGAATCGTTTTGTTACCATGGGGGGGGGGGGATTGAGCATCTGACTGGTAGCTCCATAATTGCATGGATTGAGATTGATACTGATAAACTTTGCAATTTTCATGGTAGCTAGGTGCTTAATTTGTTTTCTTTGCAGGTGGGGAAGAGCAGTTTGGACATCAGTCGGTGACCTGAAGGAAGTGGGTCAGTGGTGGAAGTGCATGTACCGGTGGCTGTCCCCATTGATAGACTGTGCACAAAGGTGCTCAAGTGGGGGAGTGTGAAGTAAGTAACAATCACGGGCCTGGTGTAAGTTGTTAGATGTAATTGAATTTGATGGGTTTGATGTTTCGTGGTTGGAGTGGCTTACAAGGAGGTCACAGGGAAGCTTTTCCTTGTGTTTCTTTAGGGTATGTATGTTATATTTGGCACAGTTTGGGTAATGTGTCAGCAAGAGAAGAGAGTGTTTCTTGGGGCTGGGTTAAACAGGGTTGGGGAAGTTTAAGAGGGGTCTGGGGGTTCTTGCAGGTGGGATGGACATGCAGCCATCATAGGCATAGGAAGTTATTTGACTAATGGTTTAGGGCCCCTAAGCTGGTTATTTATCATTGTTTCAGCTATGGTTATTGCGCAATTTTATTTGGAAGGTAGGGTATGCTGCTGGGGGCGGATTGGTTGTGGAGTGGTAAACAGTATGTTGATAAGTTTAAGTTATTCTGTACTTGGGCTGGTTTTCAGACTAATGTTTCTAAGGTTTTTTATAATTTAGCCATGTTCAGGTAAGTGAGCTTTCACAATCCAGAGGGCAGTGCATGTTGCTCTTGTTAAGACAGACAAGGGTGAATGTCGTCCTTGTCCTAAGGGCACATAGGTGGAGCCCTAGGGGGAATTTGTATCTCTGGTTTTGTAAATGGTAGTATAACAGGATTGTGATCGGTTTTAGTTTTCTTTGTCTAATCATTAATTTTGTTGAGACCTCCTGCATTGGTAGAAGAGTGATAATTTTATCTATAGAATGAGACCTTGTTTTATTTCGCAGGGGTATCTGCTGTCCCATTACTATGGGAGTTGGGAGGTAATTTTATGGTGATCTTTGGTAGGATACTTTAATTTATAGGGTTGTTTTTCATCTGGTAGTGTCTGCATTTTATGTAGTTGGTGAATGAGAAATGCCCTTTGTGATGCATAATGTCAATAAAAATTTGGATTATGCGTGTGTGGAGTATTTACAGTGTTTTCTTTTGCAGATCACTATGAGTGCAGAGGGGGACATGCAGAGTTCGTATTACTTGGGGACAGAAGAAATGTGGACTTGACAGGCAAGAGAAGAAGCTGAGCGAAAAAGCTGAGGAGGGTTTCGGATGACAGAGCGATATAAAAGCAGGTCACAGGTGGCCAGCTGAATATGGAGTTGTTGCTTTGTTGTGTTTTTCTTTCCTGCAGTCACAAGGTACTGTCTTGCTTTGGTTTGATCTCACATGGGGAGCATCAGGGTTGACTTTTGCACTGTTTTTGGGTAGCGGGGGGTCTTTGGAATGGGTCAGATATTGTTGCAGACATCAGGGTAGGGGATTAGCGGGTTGCATTGCGTAAGTTAGGCTTGCAAGTTAGATGGGGAGGTATGATGGGAGGATTTAGTGATGAGTTGCTGCAGTTTCAGGTGAGACTAGGTTGGGTTGATTCACTATAGTCTGGACAGTAATAGCATGGCATAGACCTTGTGTGACTGGGTGGCATTGGGCATTCTCTAATTTGGTATATTGTGTTGGTTAGCTTTGCCTGGTTTGGTCTATTTTTGGTGGTGTTTTGGGGTCGTACTGCTACCAGCCATGATGGTGGTTTAAATGTCTTATTGTTTATAATGGGTAGATGGTGTGATGACAGCATTTTATTAAATGGAATGTTAAGAGATTTAAGAAGGGTATTACATTCATTGGACAGCAACAAAAAAAAAAATTATTGGGCGATAAAATGGGGTTGCTATGTGGCATGGTGGTATGCAATTGCCTCGGCATTGTTTCAGTAGCAGTGGGCATAATAGTGGATTCAGTGGCTGGTAATGCTCTTGGTATCATTGCAATGCTTCCACTGGTTGGGTGGTATGGTTTAATTAGTTCATGGGCAGTAGTTATGATAGGATGAGGTTGTGGTTTATACTTTAGCATAGATGAGGGGTCAGTGGTTTGTTTCAGTGGTGAGGTACTTGGCTGCTTTTGTTAGTTATGTATAGGGTTAGGAGGTAATGACTTTGATCCAGATTGGTTAGGGAGGATTGAGTACACCGAATGATGTTTGACCTAGGCCATACTGGTGATTAGATTGTTGGAAGCTGGTCGGAGAAAGGGGTTTACAGCCTCATCAGGCTGGTGGGCAGAGAAGAGGGGCAGGCTTGCCCTCTTCTGTTCCCCCTCTGGTTTTGAATGTACAATTCTATAAGTTGAGAAGGAAAGTGAGCAGTTGCTCTGTTGGATAAGTTAATAAGCAAGCAGAGCTGCTTATTTAGTTGGTGGTGTAATTCGATAATTTGAAGGTGAGCAGTGTAATGCTGCCTTGTTAGTCCAAGGATAAGTGAGCAAGTGGGAGACACTGCTTATTCAAGGGTGAGTGGTTATGCTGCCCTTATGGTCATTTATTTTATCTTTTCTTTCATGGATGTTATTATCACCTGTGTCATGTTTTGGTTGAAATTAATAACTATTGGTTAACAATCATGTTATGGAAGTTTAATAAAGGTCATCAAATGCCATTCGGTGTTATGTGTTTATTGAAGTGGTTAAGGACAAATGAGGTTTCGAACAGACCATTTTGTCCTGGGATATCATATAGTGAGACCAGATAAACAGAGTAGCAGGAATTAAGAGAATAAGGGGAGGATAGGGCTAAATGGGATATAGTGATGTTTAGGAGGAAATGAGGTAAGGGTAGGGAGGGGCTTAAGGGGTTTTGTCAAGTGTAACTGAGGTAGGAGTCACATTTTTGGCATGAACTTGTTACCCTCCCTCCCCCTTTTTATTAGTGGGTATTGTGGTTACTTCAGTTTGGGTAAGGCTGAGAAGAGGGGAGGCTTGCCCTGTTCTGTTCCCCCTCTGGTGTTGGATGTGCAATTCAATAAGTTGGGAAGGAAAGTGAGCAATTGCTCTGTTGGATAAGTTAATGAGCAAGCAGAGCTGCTTATTTGGTTGGTGGTGTAATTCAATAAATTGAAGGTGAGCTGTGTAACGCTGTCTTGTTAGTGCAAGGATAAGTGAGCAAGTGGGGGCTGCTGCTTATTCAAGGGTGAGTGGTTACGCTGCCTTTATGGTTATTTATTTTATATTTTCTTTCATGGATGTTATTATCACCTGTGTCATGTTTTGGTTGAAATTAATAACTATTGGTTAACAATCATGTTTATGGAAGTTTAATAAAGGTCGTCAAATGTAATTTGGTGTTATGTGTTTATTGAAGTGGATCAGGACAAATGGTGTTATGAATTCCTCTGTTGGCCATCAATTCCTAAGATGAAGTACAATGCTAAAGTTGTCATTAGAACACATTTTTATTGAGTGTTGAATAAATTGTGTTATCCTCTAAATTATCTGTTGCAGAATTGTGGCATTATTTATTTATTAATTACTTTGCTTGAAAGTTATAATAATTGTTGTTATTATAGTCTCTCATTATGAGTTTTTTTTTCAGAAGAACTTAATACATCAAATTGTTCATTTACACAAGAAACACACTAATGTAACTATAGTACTGAAAGAACACAGGCTTTCATGCAAATAAAACATAATGAATTAAAATAAAGGAATCTGCACACACATAGACCCAAATGAGGGACTGTATCTCTTAGTCAGCATTTACTTATATATTCTCATTGTAACTTTAGTCCAACTTGGAGAAAGCATGATTGTGCAGAAAATAAATCAATACATACATAAAATAAAATAAATAAATACCACTCTTTGGGATCCTTTGACCTCGGACTTTAGCCAACTCTCATTTCAGCCCTAAATGTCTTGTGACAACTTGTATTAAGCAACCAATTAACAAAGAAAGAGGACCTCATTCATTACAACAATTTGTACTAAAAACTGCAACAAATGAAAGGTTATCTGCACAGGACTGTTTTTTTTTTTTTAATTGATCATTTTCATCTTCAGACATCTCAGATTTCATCAGAATGACAAACAAAACTTCCCAGAATTTAAACAAGAATGCTTATAAAAACACATAACTACAAACAAATCAATCACACATTAACAAAAATCAATATAAAAAAATCAATTCAGTTTTGATAACAAACCCAGTTTAAAATATGTAGAAAACCAAAATGTTTTATGTAATATATTCTGAAAAAATTAACAAATACATTCTATTCCTTTAATAAATCATGCATTGCTTCTTTCTTAACACACTATGAATAAAAATAAATTCATTTAAACAAGGTGATACATCAGTTTATAAAAACAGTTGACAATACATTTCATGTAATAAAACATGATTATCTCAATCATCACACCATTCAAAAGGCTCTAGGTTTTTAAAGAATAGTTTGTATTAATGAGGACCTCAGGATTATGAAAAGATTGCCATAAAGAAATACTTTTTGCACAGTGATTAACAGACATTTTCCCTTCCTTTGTTTACTGCTCAGTGTTTGTATGTTTTGCAACAACATTACATGCTAAGACCAAAAAGGGCTATTTGAAAAGTTAAACCATTTAAATTGTCAGGACTTACAATGTGGAGTCCCAGAATGTAGAGACCGAATGATTGAAAATGCCGACCTGCACATATTAAGTATTTAATTGCCATTTCTCAGGAAATTTCTTATTCTCTGATGTATGGCAATCTTGGAGTTAGCATATAAAAGTTTGAGGGTGGGGGGGGGCTTGCCCCCACATTGCAGATGCAGTGGGCTTGCCCCCTGCAAAAGGCAAGTTTAAAGAAGAGGAACAATATTTTATATTTACTCCTCTCCTGCATTTCTGATTTTTAGCATCTCAGGACTCAGCATTGTGAGTTTCATTATTTCAATATGTAATCTTTAACTGCTTCCAAGGCCATACTCTAAAAAATGACATTCTTTCAGAATAAGAAAGAGAAAGCTAGAGAGAGCGAGGTAACCTATTTACTTCATGCAGACATCATGAGGTACATACAACATCGCTATAGCTTTTCAGAATTTGAACTTGCAAATAGACATGTAAAAGAAATGTAATTTGTATCTTTCTTCATTTTACTACTCATGTACTTATAATAGTAGGCTAATGTGTGAATGCAAATGTGAGTGTAGTTATGATTCAGCTGGCAAACACAGGCTGAATATATGCAAATATGCATTTACTATCTTGTAGCAGAAATTAAGATAATTATATGTTTATTGCATTTCTGAATTATAAAAAAGCTATATTACACACTATTCCATAAATATTGCAAGGCATGAGTCATATCATGTAATAAGCAAACATATCCCATAAGCCACTTACATCACATTCAAGCCTTCCTCTACATATAGAATAAAATACTGCAGAATATAATAGTTAAAGCAACATAATTAAAAGTAGATGGAGCAAGATAAGTTACATTCCTACATTATTAGACCACATAAAGTATACCACCACTGAATGACAGCATATCTGATATATGCTTTGTAATTTGTGCAGTAATACACTTATCTCAAATAATTGTAACTGCGGCTTTTTGTGAGTCTTATAAAATCTAAGTCATTAGTCATAAAACTTGTTTTCTGTTGTCAATGCTTCCCTTCCAGTAAATCTTAGACCATTAAAACAGTTGGATGTCATCAATAGAAGTAAACCTCTTCCGTCACTATTGTCTTCTAGTGCATAACTAATATCATGGGTACTAGTTTATAAAGACATATCGTGGCTTGTTATCATTGCATTGTTCAATATAATACAGCATGAATCACAATACAAAATATAAAAGTGTCTGATATAAACCCATTCCATTAAAAATACACGTATGCCAACTAAATTCATCCATTCATTTTGTGAAGGCGTAGTATGGATGCACTCCTGCCAAAGTAAATATGCAGCCTTGTGGCCATGCAATGCAATATCAGGAAACATTCTGTAATTCTGGGCATCAATCAATGGTGCTTTAATCATTGGTAGCCATGTTGGTACAGGCCATGTAAATCCAATTCTGTGTGACTTCTTATTTCTTAGCAAAACAGATGGCTCAACAAGCATGCAAAATAAAGTCCTAAATCTAATTCAACACATAAACAAGACTCACTAGAGGGATATATTCTTAAGACAAGGTATTTTCAGCTTATGGAATAAATTACCAATATAGGTCAACCAAAGTTCTGCACTGGCTACCTTTAAGACTATTGTTCATGGCTGAATGGGTAGGCACAAAGAAACATCAGGACTGTCATGCACAGCCATGGTTGATTTAGGAGATGAGCACAGCCATGCTTGATTTGGGAGGTGACCACAGTCGTGTATGATTTGGGAGGGGAGCACAGCCGTGCTTGATTTAGGAGGTGAGCACAGCCCTGCTTGATTTGGGAGGTGAGCACAGCCATGTTTGATGTGGGAGGGGAGCACAGCCATGCTTGATTTAGGAGGTGAGCACAGCCATGCTTGATTTGTGAGGGGAGCACAGCCATGCTTGATTTCTGAGGGGAACACAGCCATGTTTGATTTGGGAGGTGAGCACAGCCATGCTTGATTTGGGAGGGGAGCACAGCAATGCTTGATTTGGAAGGGGAGCACAGCCGTGCTTGATTTGGAAGGTGAGCACAGCCATGCTTTATTTGGGAGTGGAGCACAGCCATGCTTGATTTGGGAGGTGAGCACAGCCATGCTTGATTTGGGAGGTGAGCACAGCCATACTTGATTGGTGAGGAGAGCACACCCATGCTTGATTTGGGAGGTGAGCACAGCCATGCTTGATTTGGGATGTGAACACAGCCATGCTTGATTTAGGAGGTGAGCACAGCCATTCTTGATTTGCGAGGTGAGCACAGCCATGCTTGATTTGGGAGGGGAGCACAGCTGTGCTTGGTTTGGGAGGTGAACACAGCCATGCTTAATTTTGGAGGTGAGTACAGCCATGATTGATTTGGGAGTTGAGCACAGCCATGCTTGCTTTGAGAAGGGAGCACAGCCATGCTTGATTTGTGAGGGGAACACAGCCATGCTTGATTTGGGAGGGGAGCACAGCCGTGCTTGATTTAGGAGCATGGCCGTACTTAATTTGTGAGGGGAACACAGCCATGCTTGATTTGGGAGGTGAGCACAGCCATGCAAATCAAGAATGGTTGTGCTTGATTTGGGAAGTGAACATAGCCATGCCTGATTTGGGAGGAGAGCACAGCCATGCTTGATTAAGGAGGGGAACATAGCCATGCTTAATCTGGGAGGGGATCTCAGCCATACTTGATTTGGTAGGGGAGCACAGCCATGCTTGATTTGGGAGGTGAGCACAGCCATGCTTGATTAGGGAGGTGAACACAGCCATGCTTAATTTGGGAGGTGAGTACAGGCATGCTTGATTTGGGAGGTGAGCATAGCCATGCTTGACTTGGGAAAGGAGCACAGCCATACTTAATTTATGAGGGGAGCATAGCCATGCTTGATTTGGGAGGTGAGCACAGCCATGCTTGATTTGGGAGGAGAGCACAGCTATACATGATTTGGGAGGGGAGCACAGCTGTACTTGATTTGGGAGGGGAGCACAGCCATGCTTGATTTGGGAGGGGAGCACAGCTATGCTTGATTTAGGAGGGGAGCACAGCCATGCTTTATTTGGGAGGTGAGCACAGCCATGCTTGATTTGGGAGGTGAGCACAGCCATACTTGATTTGGGGGGGGGGGAGCACAGCTGTGCTTGATTTGGGAGGTGATCACAGCCATGCTTGATTTGGGAGGTGAGCACAGCCATGCTTGATTTGGGAGGTGAACACAGCCATGCTTAATTTGGGAGGTGAGTACAGCCATGCTTGATTTGGGAGGTGAGCACAGCCATGCTTGATTTGGGATGTGATCACAGCCATGCTTGATTTGGGAGGTGAGCACAGCCATGCTTGATTTGGGGGTGATCACAGCCATGCTTGATTTGGGAGGTGATCACAGCCATGCTTGATTTGGGAGATGAGCACAGTCATGCTTGTTTTGGGAGATGAGCACAGCCATGCTTGATTTGGGAGGTGAGCACAGCCATGCTTAATTTGGGAGGTGAGTACAGCCATGCTTGATTTGAGAGGTGAGCACAGCCATGCTTGATTTGGGAGTGGAGCACAGCCATGCTTGCTTTGGGAGGTTAGCACAGCCATGCTTGATTTGGGAGGTGAACACAGCCATGCTTAATTTGGGAGGTGAGTACAGCCATGCTTGATTTGGGATGTGAGCACAGCCATGCTTGATTTGGGAGGTGAGCACAGCCGTGCTTGATTTGGGAGCTGAGCAAAGCCGTGCTTGATTTGGGAGGGGAACACAGCCATGCTTGATTTAGGAGATGAGTACAGCCATGCTTGTTTTGGGAGATGAGCACAGCCATGCTTGATTTGGGAGGTGAACACAGCCATGCTTGATTTGGGAGGTGAACACAGCTGTGCTTGATTTGTGATGGGAGTACAGCCATGCTTGATTTGGGAAATGAGCACAGCCATGCTTTATTTGGGAGAGGAGCACAGTACTGCTTGATTTAGGGGGTGAGCACACCCATTCTTAATTTGTGAGGTGAGCACACCCCTGCTTGATTTGGGAGGGAAGCACAGCAATGCTTGGTTTGGGAGGGGAGCACAGCTGAGCTTCATTTGGGAGGAGAGCACAGCCATGCTTGATTTGGGAGGTGAGCACAGCCGTGCTTGATTTGGAAGGTGAACACAGCCATGTTTCATTTGGGAGGTGAGAACAGCCATGCTTGATTTGGGAGGGGAACACAACTGTGCTTGATTTGGGAGGTGAGCACAGCCATGCTTGATTTGGGAGGGGAGCACAGCCATGTTTCATTTGGGAGGTGAGCACAGCCATGTTTCATTTGGGAGGTGAGCACAGCCATGCTTGATTTAGGAGGGGAGCACAACTGTGCTTGGTTTGGGAGGTGAGCACAGCCATGCTTGATTTGGGAGGGGAGCACAACTGTGCTTCCTTTGGGAGGTGAGCACAACCATGTTTCATATGGGAGGTGAGCACAGCCATGCTTGATTTGGGAGGTAAGCACAGCCATGCTTGATTTGGGAGGTGAACACAGCCATGCTTGATTTGTGATGGGAGCACAGCCATGCTTGATTTGGGAGGTGAGCACAGCCATGCTTTATTTGGGAGGAGAGCACAGTAGTGCTTGATTTAGGGGGTGAGCACATCCATTCTTAATTTGTGAAGTGAGCACATCCTTGCTTGATTTGGGAGGGGAGCACAGCCGTGCTTGATTTGGGAGGGGGCACAGCTATGCTTGATTTGGGATGTGAGCACAGCCATGCTTGATTTGGGAGGTGAACACAGCCATGCTTAATTTGGGAGGTGAGTACAGCCATGCTTGATTTGGGAGTGGAGCACAGCCATGCTTGATTTGGGAGGGGGCACAGCTATGCTTGATTTGGGAGGTGAGCACAGCCATGCTTGATTTGGGAGGTGAACACAGCCATGCTTAATTTTGAAGGTGAGTACAGCCATGCTTGATTTGGGAGTGGAGCACAGTCGTGCTTGTTTTGGGAGGTTAGCACAGCCATGCTTGATTTGGGAGGTGAACACAGCCATTCTTAATTTGGGAGGTGAGTATAGCCATGCTTGATTTGGTAGGTGCGCACAGCCATGCTTGATTTGGGAGTGGAGCACAGCCGTGCTTGTTTTGGGAGGTTAGCACAGCCATGCTTGATTTGGGAGGTGAACACAGCCATGCTTAATTTGGGAGGTGAGTACAGCAATGCTTGATTTGGGAGGTGAGCACAGCCATGCTTGATTTGGGAGGTGAGCACAGCCATGCTTGATTTGGGAGCTAAGCAAAGCCATGCATGATTTGTGAGGGGAACACAGCCATGCTTGATTTAGGAGATGAGCACAGCCATTCTTGATTTGCGAGGTTAGCACAGATGTGCTTGATTTGGGTGGGAGCACAGCCATGCTTGATTTGGGAGGTGAGCACATCCGTGCATGGTTTGGGCGATGAACACAGCCATGATTAATTTGGGAGGTGAGTACAGCCATGCTTGATTTGGGAGGTGAGCACATCCGTGCATGGTTTGGGCGATGAGCACAGCCATGCTTAATTTGGGAGGGGAGCACAGCCGTACTTGATTTGTGAGGGGAACACAGCCATGCTTGATTTCGGGGGTGAGCACAGACATGCTTGATTTGGGAAAGGAGCACAGCAGTGCTTGATTTAGGAGCACAGCCATACTTAATTTGTGAGGGGAGCACAGCCATGCTTGATTTGTGAGGTTAACACAGCCATGCTTCATTTGGGACGTGAGCACAGCCATGTCTCATCTGGGAGTTGAGCACAGCCATGCTTGATTTGGGAGGGGAACACAGTCGTGCTTGATTTGGGAGGTGAGCACAGCCATGCAATTCAAGAATGGCTGTGCTTGATTTGGGAAAGGAGTGCATCCATGCTTGATTTGGGAGGTGAGCACAGCCATGCTTGATTAAGGAGCGGAGCACAGTCATGCTTGATTTGGGAGGGGAGCACAGCCATACTTGATTTGGTAGGGGAGCACAGCCATGCCTGATATGGGAGGTGAGCAAAGCCATGCTTGATTAGGGAGGTGAACACAGCTATGCTTAATTTGTGAGGTGAGTACAGCCATGCTTGATTTGGGAGGTGAGCACAACCATGCTTGATGTAGGAAAGGAGCACATCCATACAAAATTTGTGAGGGGAGCACAGCCATGCTTGACTTGGGAGATGAGCACAGCCATGCTTGATTTGGGAGGGGAGCACAGCTGTGGTTGATTTGGGAGGTGAACACAGCCATGCTTAATTTGGGAGGTGAGTACAGCCATGCTTGATTTGGCAGGTGAGCACAGCCATGCTTGGTTTGAGAGGGGAGCACATTTGTGCTTGTTTTGGGAGATGAGCACAGCCATGCTTGATTTGGGAGGGGAACAAAGCCGTGCTTGATTTGGGAGGGTAGCACAGTCATGCTTGATTTAAGAGGTGAGCAAAGCCGTGCTTGATTTGGGAAGTGAACACAGCCATGCTTAATTTGGGAGGTGAGTAAAGCCATGCTTAATTTGGGAGGGGAGCACAGCCATGCTTGATTTGGGAGGGGAGCACATGTATGCTTGTTTTGGGAGGTGAGCACAGCAATGCTTGATTTGGGAGGGGAGCACACCAATGCTTGATTTGGAAGGTGAGCACAGACGTGCTTGATTTGCAAGGTGAGCACAGCCATGCTTTATTTGGGAGTGGAGCACAGCCATGCTTGATTTGGGAGGTGAGCACAGCCATGCTTGATTTGGGAGGTGAGCACAGCCATACATGATTGGTGAGGAGAGCACACCCATGCTTAATTCGGGAGGTGAGAACAGCCATGCTTGATTTGGGATGGGAACACAGCCATGCTTGATTTAGGAGGTGAGCACAGCCATTCTTGATTTGCGAGGTGAGCACAGCCATGCTTGATTTGGTGGGGAGCACAGCCGTGCTTGGTTTTGGAAGTGAACGCAGCCATGCTTAATTTGGGAGGTGAGTACAGCCATGATTGATTTGGGAGATGAGCACAGCCATGCTTGATTTGAGAAGGGAGTGCAGCCGTACTTAATTTTTGAGGGGAGCACAGCCATGCTGTATTTGGGAGGTGAGCACAGCCATGCTTGATTTGGGAGGTGAGTACAGCCATGCAAATCAGTTATGGCTGTGCTTGATTTGGGAAGTGAGCACAGCCAAGCCTGATTTGGGAGGGGAGCACAGCCATGCTTGATTAAGGAGGGGAGCACAGCCATGCTTAATCAGGGAGGGGATCGCAGCCATACTTGATTTGGTAGGGGAGCACAGCCATGCTTGATTTGGGAGGTGAGCACAGCCATGCTTGATTAGGTAGGTGAACACAGCCATACTTAATTTGGCAGGTGAGTACAGCCATGCTTGATTTGGGAGGTGAGCACAGCCATGCTTAACTTGGGAAAGGAGCACAGCCGTACTTAATTTGTGAGGGGGGCATAGCCATGCTTGATTTGGGTGGTGAGCACAACCATGCTTGATTTGGGAGGTGACCACAACCATACTTGATTTGGGAGGGGAGCACAGCTGTGCTTGATTTGGGAGGGGAGCCCAGCCATGCTTGATTTGAGAGGGGAGCACAGCTGTGCTTGATTTAGGAGGGGAGCACAGCCTTGCTTGATATGGGAGGAGTGCACAGCTGTGCTTGATTTTGGAGGGGAGCACAGCTGTTCTTGATTTGGGAGGGGAGCACAGCCATGCTTTATTTGGGAGGTGAGCACAGCCATGCTTGATTTGGGAGGTGAGCACAGCCATACTTGATTTGGGAGGGGAGCACAGCTGTGCTTGATTTGGGAGGGGAGCACAGCCATGCTTGATTTGGGAGGGGATCACAGCTGTGCTTGATTTTGGAGGGGAGCACAGCCTTGCATGATATGGGAGGTGAGCACAGCCATGCTTGATTTAGGATGGGAGCCCAACTGTGCTTGATTTGAGAGGTGTGCACAGCCATGTTTCATTTGGGAGGTGAGCACAGCCATACTTGATTTGGGAGGTGATCACAGCCATGCTTGATTTGGGAGGTGAACACAGCCGTGCTTGATTTGTGAGATGAGCGCAGCCATGCTTGATTTGGGAAGTGAGCACAACCATGCTTGATTTGGGAGGTGAACACAGCCATGCTTGATTTGGGAGGTGAACATAGCCATGCTTGATTTGGGATGTGAGCACAGCCATGCTTTATTTTGGAGAGGAGCACAGCAGTGCTTGATTTAGGGGGTGAGCACACCCATTCTTAATTTTGAGGTGAGCACATTCGTGCTTGATTTGGGAGGGGAGACAGCCATGCTTGATTTAGGAGGGGAGCACAGCTGAGCTTCATTTGGGAGGAGAGCACAGCCATGCTTGATTTGAGAGGTGAGCACGGCCGTGCTTGATTTGGGAGGTGAACACAGCCATGTTTCATGTGGGAGCTGAGAACAGCCATGCTTGCTTTGGGAGTGGAGCACAACTGTGGTTGATTTGGGAGGTGAGCGCAGCCATGCTTGATTTGGGAGGGGAGCACAGCCATGTTTCATTTGGGAGGTGAGCACAGCCATGTTTCATTTGGGAGGTGAGCACAGCCATGCTTGATTTGGGAGGGGAGCAGAACTATGCCTCATTTGGGAGGTGAGCACAGCCATGTTTCATTTGGGAGGTGAGCACAGCCATGCTTGATTTGGGAGGGGAGGACATCTGTGCTTGAATTGGGAGGTGAGCACAGCCATGCTTGATTTGGAAGTTGAGCACAGCCATGCTTGATTTGGGAGGTGAACACAGCCATGCTTGATTTGTGATGGGACCACAACCATGCTTAATTTGGGAGGTGAGTACTGCCATGCATTATTTGGGAGGAGAGCACAGTAGTGCTTCATTTAGGGGGTGAGCACATCCATTTTTAATTTGTAATGTGAGCACATCCTTGCTTGATTTGGGAGGGGAGCACAGCCGTGCTTGATTTGTGAGGGGGCACAGCCATGCTTGATTTGGGAGGTGAGCACAGCCGTGCTTGATTTGGGAGGTGAACACAGCCATGCTTAATTTGGGAGGTGAGTACAGCCATGCTTGATTTGGGAGGCGAGCACAGCCATGCTTGATTTGGGATTGGAGCATAGCCATGCTTGTTTTGGGAGGTTAGCACAGCCTTGCTTGATTTGGGTGTGGAGCACAGCCGTGCTTGTTTTGGGAGGTTAGCACAGCCATGCTTGATTTGGGAGGTGAACACAGCCATGCTTAATTTGTGAGGTGAGTACAGCCATGCTTGACTTGGGAGATGAGCACAGCCATGCTTGATTTAGGAAGTGATTACAGCCATGCTTGATTTGGGAGGTGAGCACAGCCATGCTTGATTTGGGAGTGGAGCACAGCCGTGCTTGTTTTGGGAGGTTAGCACAGCCATGCTTGATTTGGGAGGTGAACACAACCATGCTTGATTTGTGATGGGAGCACAGCCATGCTTGATTTGGGAAGTGAGCACTGCCATGCTTTATTTGGGAGGAGAGCACAGTAGTGCTTGATTTAGAGGGTGAGAACATCCATTCTTAATTTGTAATGTGAGCACATCCTTGCTTGATTTGGGAGGGGAGCACAGCCATGCTTAATTTGGGAGCTGAGCACAGCCATGCTTGATTTGGGATGTGAACACAGCCATGCTTAATTTGGGTGGTGAGTAAAGCCATGCTTGATTTGGGAGGTGAGCACAGCCATGCTTGATTTGGGAGTGGAACACAGCCATGCTTGTTTTGGGAGGTTAGTACAGCCATGCTTGATTTGGGACATTAATACAGCCATGTTTAATTTGGGTTGTGAATACAGCCATGCTTGATTTGGGAGTTGAGCTCAGCCATACTTGATTTGGGAGCTCAGCAAAGACGTGCTTGATATGGGAGGGGAACACAGCCGTGCTTTATTTAGGGGATGAGCACAGCCATTCTTGATTTGAGAGGTGAACACAGCCGTGCTTGGTTTGGGTGGGAGCACAGCCATGCTTGATTTGGGAGGTGAGCACAGCCATGCATGGTTTGAGCGGTGAACACAGCCATGATTAATTTGGGAGGTGAGTACAGCCATGCTTGATTTGGGAGGTGAGCACAGCCATGCTTGATTTGGGAGGGGAGCACAGCTGTACTTGATTTGTGAGGAGAACACAGCCATGCTTGATTTCGGAGGTGAGCACAGACATGCTTGATTTGAGAAAGGAGCACAGCCATGCTTGATTTAGGAGCACAGCCGTTCTTAATTTGTGAGGGGAGCACAGCGATGCTTGATTTGGGAGGTGTGCACAGCCATGCTTGATTTGGAAGGGGAACACAGTCATGCTTTATTTAGGAGGTGAGCACAGCCATTCTTGATTTGTGAGGTGAGCACAGCCGTGCTTGATTTGGGAGGGGAGCACAGCCATGCTTGATTTGGGAGGTGAGTACAGCCATGCTTGATTTGGGACAGGAGCACAGCCGTACTTGATTTGTGAGAGGAACAAAGCCATGCTTTATTTGGGAGGTGAGTACAGCCATGCTTAATTTGGGAAAGGAGCACAGCCATACTTAATTTGTGAGGGGAGCACAGCCATGCTTGATTTGGGAGGGGAGCACAGCCATGCTTCATTTGGGAAGGGAGCACCGCCATGCTTGATTTGGGAGGTGAGCACAGCCGTACTTGATTTGGGAGGTGAACACAGCCATGCTTAATTTGGGAGGTGAGTACAGCCATGCTTGATTTGGGATGTGAGCACAGCCTTGCTTGATTTGGGAATGGAGCACAGCCGTACTTAATTTGTGAGAGGAGCACAGCCATGCTTTATTTGTGAGGTGAGCACAGCCATGCTTGATTTGGGAGGGGAGCACAGCCATGCTTGATTTGGGAGGGGAGCACAGCCATGCTTCATTTGGGAGGTGAGCACAGCCGTACTTGATTTGGGGGGGGAGTACAGCCATGCTTGATTTGGGAGGGGAGCACAGCTGTGCTGGTTTTGGGAGGTGAACAAAGCCATGCTTGATTTGGGAGGGGAGCACAGCCATGCTTGATTTGGGAGGTGAGCACAGCCATGCATGATTTGGGAGGTGAGCACAGCCATGCTTGATTTGTGATGGGAGCACAGCCATGCTTGACTTGGGAGATGAGCACAGCCATGCTTTATTTGGGAAGGGAGCACATCAGTGCTTGATTTAGGGGGTGAGCTCACCCATTCTTAGTTTGTGAGGTTACCAAATCCGTGCTTGATTTGGCAGGGGAACACAGCCATGCTTGATTTGGGTGGTGAACACAGTCGTGCTTGTTTTGGGAGGTTAGCACAGACATGCTTGATTTGGGAGGGGAGCACAGCCATGCTTGATTTGAGAGGGGAGCACAGCCATGCTTGATTTGGTAGGTGAGCACAGCCATGCTTGATTTGGGAGTTGATCACAGCCGTGCTTGATTTGGGAGGGCAGCACAGCCATGCTTGATTTGGGAGGTGAGCACAGCCATGCTTGATTTGGGGGGGGCACAGCCATGCTTGATTTTGGAGGGGAGCACAGCTGTGCATGATTTTGGAGGGGAGCACAGCTGTGCGTGATTTGTAATGGGAGCACAGCCATGCTTGACTTGGGAGATGAGCACAGTCATGCTTTATTTGGGAAGGGAGCACATCAGTGCTTGATTTAGGGGGTGAGCACACCCATTCTTAGTTTGTGAGGTTAGCACATCCGTGCTTGATTTGGGAGGGCAGCACAGCCATGCTTGATTTGGCAGGGGAGCACAGCCATGCTTGATTTGGGAGGTGATGACAGTCGTGCTTGTTTTGGGAGGTTAGCACAGACATGCTTGATTTGGGAGGGGAGCACAACCGTGCTTGATTTGGGAGGGCAGCACAGCCATGCTTGATTTGGGTGGTGAGCACAGCCATGCTTGATTTGGGAGGGGAGCACATCCATGCTTGATTTTGGAGGGGAGCACAGCTGTGCATGATTTTGGAGGGGAGCACAGCTGTGCATAATTTGGGAGGTGAACACTATTAAGTGCATGAATAGGAAGCAGGAACCTTTATGTATGTCTACGTCTACGTCAAGATGTGTACGGCTAGACATCTTATGGTCCCAGTGATCTCTTGCCTAGAATTAGTTCTATGTTTCTATGGTTAATAGAGTGGATAATAGTATTGCAAAGGAGCTATCATACCGGTATCTTGTTGGGTTACCAAGTAGTCAGATTTATCCAAACAAAATTGGATGCTAAAGTAAAAATAGATTTGTTTTGCCAGTATGGCAAATATAATCCTTTTTTTCAATAGGCATTTTTCAACTCCCATCACCGAATCAAATGTAAATATTGTTGATATGCTGCACTCTGGGTTATAATATACAGCATTTCATTAACATTCTTTAGGTTTTGTGTTACATCCCAGCAAGTAAATTGAAAATAATATAACCATTTCCACTGTGGCATGGTAGCATTTCTTACTGTGATTCACACTCATGACTTAATGCTAGGGGTACATTATTACCAGCCACTGCTAGTTTTTTACATAGTGCCTCACTATGTACACTTATGACCATACCTGCCTGACTATATATACACTATTTAGTACAGTTTTGTCTTAGCTTCACTATTGAGTGCACCCACACAAATGTTTACACTACTCGGCACATTTACACTAATATTTGAACTGTCGAGTGTACCTGCACCAGTATCTAAACCCTTGACTACCTCTCTGCCAATATTTGCACTTCTGACTACACCTCTACTAATATCTACACTATTAAGTATATGTGTGACTATATGACTATATATTTGCTATTTAGTACACCTGCATCAGTATCTACACTATTGAATACAACTGTACCAATATCTACATTATTTAGTATGCCTGCATTAGTGTCTACACTATTGAATACACCTGTATCAATATCTACATTATTTAGTATGCCTGCATCAGTGTCTACACTATTTAATATACCTGTACCAATATCTACATTATTTAGTATGCCTGCATCAATGTCTACACTATTGAATACACCTGTACCAATATCTACATTTAGTATGCCTGAATCAGTGTCTACACTATTGAATATACCTGTACCAATATCTACATTATTTAGTATGCCTGCATCAGTGTCTACACTATTGAATACACCTGTACCAATATCTACATTATTTAGTACACCTGCACCAATATTTGCACTGTTCAATACACCTTTGCCAATATCTGACTATTTTGTACACCATCAATATCTATACTATTGAGTACACCTGAACCAATAGCTACATTATTAAGTACACCTGCATCAATATCAATACAATTGACTACACCTGTGCCAATATCTACATTATTTAGTACACCTGTATCAATATTGACACTATTGCGTACATCTTTACCAATATCGGCATTATTTAGTAAACATGCACCAATATGTACACTGTTGAATACACCTTTGCCAGTTTCTGCACTATTTAGTTCACCTGCACTGATGTCTTTATCTCATAGTTCTTTGCCAGCATCATGCCTTCATCTAAAATGTATTTTAGAAATGGGCTAAAGATGCTTATTATTATAACGTGCCATGTGTAACACAATGTTAATACACACTGTCATTTGTTTAACTGGGCTGACTTCACTTACATTTCAGGGCCTTTAGAATGTTTGACAATATGACTTAGACCACTGAATGAAAGCGTAGTATTGTCCTGATGCAAGCTTTTAGACATATCACAATGTCAGTAACTCCCTCCAGTTTTTAACACCAAATCTTGCTCTATCAATTCAAATCATCACTTTCCTAGTTGACAAAGATTCGGCCCCTTGAGTTGTCTTCTGCATGTTAAGGCATTTGAACAGGCACTCTTCACTGCTTTGGTAAGATTTAATATCTCACGGCGTCACATTTAGAAGTGACTTTTTTACTCATTCTTCAGTTCAAAGTCAGTTTAGAACTTACCACTATGAAACTAGCAGTTATTGTTTCCAACAGAGGTTGAAATCCACAGCAAGTGGTTAATTATCATCTCTTAGGGTGGAACTCATTCATTCCTTCATTTCTCAGTATCTGTTTACTTGATTTTTACCAAGAATAAAAGAAGTTGAATGGATTATTGATGCTTCTATCATAGTTAGCCCAACAACTACCCAGGGTAGCAGTTTAGTCTAAGTAATGAACATTGCACACAGAAATTAAACGTGTGCAAAAATAATTTCATTGATAGTGCAGAAACTGACTGTGAGCGCTTTATCTGAATACAGGAAGCAAAAATTAATTACCTCGCATAAATATACTTTTTTCAGTATTTTATTGATAAAAGTGGATTTTACTTCTAAAATAAGTGATGCAAAGAGGCTCAGGATGCATTCTGTTGAATGAAATATTTGAATGTGGATTATGCATGCTTCAAATGTTGGGTGATCATGCAGGGGTTTTAGTCTTATACGAATACCATTGAAGATGGGGCCCTCAGAGAATACAAATGCAGCAGACTTCCTTCTGGTACAAAAATAATATATTCACTCATAAATCCACTAATTGTTAAAGTTTGGTGTGTTGTATTTATCGTCAGCTATGCATAACAAGGTGGCATAAAAAAGGAAGAAGCTACCAAGTTCCACACACAGATAAGAATCTTGTGAGAAAAATGCTCTTCAGCAGATCCGCTTGGTTTATTCAGATGGGTGATAATAGACATATTGTCAAGTTTTGAGATTACTATAGTATATCTGCTTATTAAATCACCTAATTTTTCCCTACATGAATAGAGAAGCTACAGATGACTTGGAAAGAAACCTGAATATTATGTTTAATTGACATAAATATGCAGATGACAACTGCATATTTATGTCACTTTGTCACCAAGATGAGCAAAGCCTAGATGAAGGTGAGCTCAAAAGCTGGGTTGTGATAGACTACTAGTGCACTCATGTCTCTTTATCCCATTCAGATATAAATTTTCTGTTATTCTTCTGGGTGTGAGGGATTTGAGACAAACATCTTTGGATTATATGAAGGGATACAGTTCTCCAAATGTGTGCCCTGTTTTGGTGCTCTGCTATTCATGAGCTGTAGCCTATTTTGTAAAAATGATACCACGATATAAGTAAAATAAAATCGACTTGAACAATTGCCATAGTTATTGGTTTAATTCCAAGGGGTTTAATGTGTGTTAGTCTGAAAGGAGATGGTAGATGGCATGTGCCTCTCGCCTAAGGGCTTTTGCAAATTGGCCAAGGTTTTTTCCATCTTCATCTATTGTGACCTTTAAGGAAATGTCAGTCTCCTCTAACTATTGACCTAACCAATACAAATCAGGACAGCATACATAATGTACCAATGCTCAACCCTAGAGGCCTTGGTAAGAAATTACCCTCCTTGGTAACTCCCCTCACCTTTGGAAATATTGTCATTTGTATCACAGAAACATAACTCCATTTCACTGTTAACATACCATCCCTACTAGCATCTAACAACTATCTCTCACTTAGACCCTTTTCTGAAAGTGTCTGTGTTATTGATGATTTGTCCATATTCATCTGAAGATCCATCCCATCAAGACTTGTGACAAGATAAGAATATCAAACTCCACCACATCCCAGTAAATATCAAATACAATTTTGTACCATATCCCACACAATTACAGAACATTCTTCAAAGCACTCACAACCCATGAGGCATACCTAAACAAACTAGAGTACCTCAGTATTGAACCTGTTACTATTATTCTTTGGAGTTTCATCTACCCATTCGTAAACTGGAAAATGTACACTACTACAAATAAAATACACACATATTTTTTTAGATTTCACCAATGTAAGCTCTGTAGACCAAATAGTACACTCTCCAATGAAGGAGTCAAACATGATGAAACTAATTTTTACAGATGTTCTCCTGTTATGCTCTGCACATTTTGTTCAACATCACTGGTTAAATCTGTTCACTGTTCAGCAGTATTCACCATGAGAGACCATTTCAACCATCTTTAGAGATTTTCAAAGGCAAGCTTACAGCCAGCTGATGGCTTGAAATGGTTTAATAGCCCTACCCCACAGGACCCAGTAGCTAACACAATCATATCCTGTATAAAAACATTAGTCCTAATGTGACACAAATACATCCCATGTTTATGAACAAAAACCATTGTAATGGAACCCTGGTATAAACATGTTAGGTAACAAAAGTTAAAAACTCCTTGCCTTGAAGAATAAGCTGAAAGCACACATTCAAAATTGAAATAAATTAGTCAAACAAAATGGTAGGCAAAAGATCAAATCTCCCAAGGATAAGTATGAAAGAAAATGACTTCCTCCATCAAGGACAACCATAAGGCATTTTTAGGAACTACACCCAACACTGCGCTAAACTGAAGTATAAAAATATAGTCCTAAGGACACAACTAACATGGCAGAAGATAAACTTAGCTCAGAATTTCCTAAAGTCCTTTCAAGTTTATCCATGCAAGCCATCACATCCATACCCACAACAAAGTTCACCTTGGAGTAAATCCTAAAGGCAACATCTGAGATTAAAAGCACCAGTTCTGTGGGGCCTGATAATGTGTGTGACTGCTTCCTTGTTAGTATGAAGTGCTCTCTCACCAGCTCATTTGTATGCCTGTACAACCTCATCCACTCGTCTGGTTTCATGCCAACAGCATGGAGAACAGTTGTGATCACCTCAATCAATGGTATATCCCCACCTCTTATCAGGAAACTATAGACTAATAAGCCCTATCAGTCCTGTCTGTATGGTAATAGACCCCATCATTATGGAACTCATCAACAGCAAAATGGCATCTTATAACTCCTTGTCCTAAACCAATCTGAATTTCAGAAGGGTAAATCATGCCTGTTTAAACTAGCAGAATGCTTTAACAAGTTACTATGACATGAGATGAGGACTAATCAGCACACACCACGTGCCTTGGCCTAGCTCAGGCCTTTGAGGCCAATCTGCACTTGGGCCTTACTGACAAATTAATCAAACTAAGTGAAACCCTAATATACCACACAGGATAGTAAACTGGATCATAGACAGAACCCAATCAATTAAGACTGGGGGCACATTCTGCTCTAAATAACTGTTTCTGTTTAGGTCCTCTAGGGCTTAATACTAGGCCTTCCCCTATTTTATAATTACATCTCTGATATAAGAGCTGATGTTATGGGCTCTTAGCTAGCCCAGTCTGCAGATGACTGCATTTTGTGTTCTACTATTTCTGCTTGAAACAATTATTAGCAATTGCTTAACTGTTGTAAAGCTCTCCAGTGTTGCAGAACTTTGCTTACTTTTTTACACTTGCACTTAAATTAATGATGTGCGATTGTATTAAGTAAAGCATTTAATTAAACCCTTTTAGTCAGCTTTGTCTGCTTGAATCATGAACCCTAAACCTAACCCAGTTGTTTAATTATGATGTAACTGCTCCTGATATCCTAAAACCTTCAATGTCTAAGGTAGAGAAGTCCAAGAAAATGCTGGAATAGTTAAGGAATGAAACAGAGATTGACTAATGCAGAAATAAAGTGCATGGAGTACATTCCGCTATTCATTCTGTGATTTCCTGCTCTATCCAATACATTTAGGGTCCTGTGGAGATAGAGCACATTGCAGTACTAAATGTAAAAAAAAGTAATGTGGGATAGGAAGTAAGTTAGACACAGGATTGATGTTTGTGCACACACACAGTCACACACACACACACACACACACACACACACACACACACACACACACACACACACACATGCACTCACACGCGTGCGGGCACACACACACGCACACGTGTGCACATGCATGCACCTGCATGCACCCACATGCACACATTTGCACACATAAGCCCACATGCATGCACAGTCACACAAACATACAGACAGATATGTTCACACATGCACTCGTATGCACGCAACCACAAACACACACAAACCACATGCACACAAAGACACAACATAAACTTTTCGGGATAGCTTGGATGATTACCTCTTCACTGATTGCACAGCTTTGAGATGGCTGGGAAAACCTATCTAAAAACATCCCACACAGAGACAAGCAGGACATGCTTTCTCTAAAGTGAAGCCATGTCACTGTAAACTAAATGTTATCGGGCATCAATGTTAACTGGCTACACCAGGATTTGTAAAGTAAGGGTGCTGTAGGGAGATAAGTCCAACACATTTTCATGTTCAAACATTTCTTTTAACTCATGATTCAAGTATGGTACAGAAATTACATGTGGAATATCCTAATATTCTAAAACTACTAAATAAATCCAACAAATCCAGCATCTCTGTTGCATTTAATAGTTACAGCAGTGTTGTAGGCTTGAAAATCTTTTTTAACAATGTAATAAAGAGATATTTGTATGTCAGCTAGTTTTGCCTTTGAGACAAATATTTATCAGACAAGAATAACGTGTCTCTAAGGTACAATACAATACAGTCTGCTCAAATCTTAATGCTTGGTGACACTGAGATACATTTCTATGATCAACATATGTTGGTATATGTAATTACAAAGGCGTCTTGCAATAAAAGTATATTTTAGAAGACTAATAAAGAATATAGCCCATAATTTTTTATTATGTTACAGATGTATATTTTCATTAGAGAAGACATACAGGTTCTGTATATAAGTTCACATGCTCCATTCTTGAAAAGCTTTGGTACCATTGCTGGATATTATCATTATTATAAAACATTTGTCTTATTTAGTTTGGCTGCGTCTGACAGGTTTCCCATAATGCTATTTCACAAGGGTCACTGCTCTACTTCTCTCCACATTTGTAATGTTGTGCTACTATTTTAAAGGGATCCTAGTTTTGTTTTCTCATGCTAAACACAGAATTTGAAAACGCAGAAAATGTCAAATAATTCAGCTTTGGCTGAAGACTGCAATGCTGTACTGCTATTCCAATAAAATGTTTCTTCTCTTTGACTTAAAGACTGCAATGTGCTAAACAGAACACTTAAAAATGTAATTGATTTGTGATGAATATTTCAAATAGTGTACCTCTGGCTAATTCATTGTGATAAAATTATCAAACTGTCACTACTGCTGTCCTGAATTCACACAAAACAATGGATTATTAAGAGATGAAATACTTAAATTATAAAATAATGGAATGAAAAATGCTTTTAGAGGGCATTTTTTGGGGAGAGGGGTGGAAAAAAATATGTCTTAATGCCATGGAGTAACCAGAAAAGATAGGCATATTATAAAGAGTGCATCTTTAAGAGACAGCACTATCAGTTATGCAGTAATATTGTTTGTATCACCTTATTAGTGAGTTATCAGAAATTTTATAAGTCTTCATGTCAAATCAGTGCAACTAATACAATTGATTACCACTAATACTGCAGATGATCATATGGTAGAACTCAAGCCGTGATCATTCAACTGGAGAACATCAAATGCAGTTACATGACTAATATCCTTCCACCTTATATTCCCAACAGAGCCCTTAGATCTGAACATCAGAACTTAATTTCTAACCACAAACCTAAACATCCTGCTGGCCAGCTGCTCCTCTCCTATGCCCTTGGCAACAAATGGAACTATCTCCCTTCCCTGCTAAGAACCACCCCAAACACTGAAAATTTCAAGGCCCTACTTTTCAATCACCTGTCTACTAAACGGAAATGCCCCTGCCTCCTTCCTACTTAATCTGAGACCACTTCTAGTATGAGTCTCCTCATTCTGATACATTTACCCTATCCTCCTTCTATAGACATATTCCTACAACTGTATCCATCTCTCCCTGCAATCTCCTGCAGCTTTATCCCACTACTTAACTACTTCTACCCCTAGAGCTAGATTTGCTCACCAAAACTGGTAAACACTCCCTAATCCTTCTACTCCTACAGCTATACTTGCTCAACAAAACATGTAAATATTGTAAATATTGAGCACTCATTTCTATCTCTAATACTTTCACTCAAAGCACCACCATTATTTCTCCTTCCTACAACCTTAACTACCTTTTAGGAATCTCTAAGAATTACTGCTATACTATGCAAATGTAATAACCATAACAATGTAAAAAAACAAAATTTTAATCAATTTTAGCATGAATTGTACTCTCTTACTGTCTTGTATTCCTTGAAATCGTATTCTGCAAACTGTTTAATGCTTTCTAAATTCTTGATTATGTTGAAATCCTGTATGTAATATTTTTTATGCATTTTCGGAGCTTTTCTCCCCGGTCCTCCACTGAAAATGGGCTATGTTGACCCAGTGGACTTCCCCGGTAATCAAACTGCGATAAATAAATAAAATAAATGAAGGAAAACTTTGTTAACAAAGCACAATACAGTGTGGATCAAGGAACTTGCCCTTTGTCCACTATAGTGTGATCTTGGAGTTGATATATTTAATTACCAGAAATGTGGGATGCAGGGAGGCTTACCCCCTGCAAAAACAGACATGTTGCCATTTTTGTTTGGTTTTCAACTTTGTGCAGTTTAATGATGTCAGCTCTAGATATAGCCATTCAGTCATCTGCAGTGTCAGTCTTGTGAAGTAGATCCACACACACACACACACACACACACACACACACACACACACACACACACACACACACACGCACGCACGCACGCACGCACGCACGCACACACACACACACACACACACACACACACACACACACACACACACACACCAATATCTATCTATTTATATATATATATATATATATATATATATATATATATATATATATATATAAAATTATATATGCATCTATATAGGTTCATAGGTTCATAGGATGATACTAGGCTATCTGCCCTAGGGCATTTATAAGCCTAGCCAGAGTGTGTTTGGCTTTCGCCACCCTTTTAGATTAGTTGACTGTGCCTCTGTATACTAGGTCACAGAAGATAGCCCTTTTGAGTTTAGTTTACTGTGCCTCTGTCTAGTAGGGACACAGAAGAGATCCCAGGGGTAAACCTACGATCTCCCATCCGCTCGTCAAGATTTCTCTTGAAGAGGGTCATTGAGGGACTCTGCCTAACATGGATTGGGATTTTGTTCCAGAGTGAAGGGAACCTCTGGGATATGAATCTGTCCCTCCAGCATGTCCTATTTATTTCTGTACTGAGGTTTAAGTCCCTGGACCGTATAGCTCTAAGGGATTTGGATTTCCCGAGGTGGAGCATGTCCATTAATTCTGGGTTGGACATGGCTTTATACGTCAGGCACAGATCGCCTCTGAGTAGGCAGTAAGCAACTGAGTAGAGCTGGAGTTTCTTTAGCCTAACTGCATAGGGCATCTGTTTGAGTCCCTTGATCCTCTTGGTGAGATACTTTTGGGGTCTTTCCAGTTGCTGCAGGTGTCGGGTAAGGTACATCCCAAAAGGGGCATTGTATTCAATTATGGGCCTGATGAGTGATGAGTAGAGCGGCACAATGACCTCTCTTGATCTAAATTTGAAACCTTTCGTGATAAGGTGGGCTATATAGAAGGTCTTTCTAACCACTTTGGCAACGTGATTATCAAAGGAGAGATTGCTATCTACTTGGGTCCCCAAATCCCTAATTACTTCTTCCATACTTAATGGATTACCACCTATGTGGTAATTTGTGGGCACTTTGGTTTTCCCAAAGGGGATGACTATGCACTTTTTGGCATTTAGCTTTAGGCCATGGCTCTGGCACCAGTTACCCGTCTCTGTGAGACCCTTTTGGAGGATGCTTGTGTCAGTCGGCAAGTCGATTATGGCACCCAGTTTGCAGTCATCTGCGAAATTGGTCAGCCATAGTCCTCCCATTTTAGCCTGTACCTCAGAGAAATATATACCGAACAAGAGAGGTCCCAGGACTGAGCCTTGTGGGACGCCACTTGTAATTGGTTTAGAGTCTGACATGGCACCTGCAATTCTGACCATGTGGGTTCTATCCCTGAGCCAGTTTGCAACCCATCTTGTGACATAGGGGTTGATATTTAAGCTGGTGAGCTTATTTATGATGCCCGAGTGGGGTATTGTGTCGAAGGCTTTTGTGAGGTCCAGGTAGGCTGCGTGGACTACCTTCCCTTTATCTATGACCTTGGTGACTGTTTCAAAGTAGTCGACCAGGTTCAAGAGGCAAGATCTGCCCTTAACAAAGCCAAATTGGGTAGGATCCAGTGTTTGGAGGTTCCCAATGTCTTTGTTTATGAGTTTCATGATGATACGCTCCATAGCTTTGCAGACCAGGCGACTCAGGCTTATAGGGCGATAGTTTCCGGGGTCCGTTGTGGCACCACCTTTGTGGAGTGGGACCACTGTTGCTGTAGGCCATTCCTTGGGTAAATATCCTGTAGTAAGGCTGAGATTGAACAGTGACTTTATGTGAGGGTTCAGTTCTTCTTGGAGTTTGTGTAAGATGCAGCCCGGGACACCGTCCGGTCCCATTGATGCTGTGTTTTTTGCTTTGGAGAGGGCAGCTCTCACCTGTGCACCTGTGATGTCA